>NW_009653080.1:242946-253560 GCF_000708025.1 Charadrius vociferus
GGTGGAGGGGCCGCCGCGGGCCGGGTGTCCCCGAGCCCCCTGGGCCACCCCCGAGTCACCCCCGAGCCCCCTGGGCCACCCTGGGGTCACCCCTAGGCCATGCCGGAGCCCCCCGGGTCACCCCCGAGCCCCCTGGGCCACCCTGGGGTCACCCCTAGGCCACCCCAGAGCTCCCCGGGTCACCACTCCCCTCCCCTCGGCCTCTTGGCACCGTTAACTCGGGAGGGACCTCGTTCCTTGACGGGGCTGCTGAAACTTTAAGGGGTGTTTCAGCACTGGGTCCCCTCTGCCGTTGGGAAACCTGCGGTTTGATCCTCCACCAGTTTCCCTCCTTCCCCTGCCCTCCCCACAGTCCTGACGGCCACCACCACTACCTTGCCAAGCTGGTGTGGGCCTCCCACCCTCAGCCCCCTGCTCCTGACATCCCGGCCTTCCCAAAGGATTCCCCTGGCAGGCAATCCCTGGCCGCCTGCATCCCCTCCAGGAGACGCCTGCCTCTTCTGCACCCACGAGAGCAGCCCTTGGCGGCTGTTTCCCCTTGTGCCTTGCTGTTGTTTTGCGGGTTTATCAATATTTATTACTGTTTTCCTTTATTCTTTACCCTTGGCGTAATTGCGTTTTTTTCTGCTTTCCTATTAGGTGGCAATCTTGAACCTCCTCTTTGAACAGTATGGTACGCAAAGCTGCGGAGGAGCTACTGCAGATCTCCGAAAGCCCCCAGGAATAGCACTGCTGGTAAAAAGGTTTGTAATGGTGCGTGTGTGGGACGCTGGTCCTGTGGTACCTCTGCCCAACTGCAGAATTACAAAGCTTAGCCACAGCAGAAGGTCCAGGAGTTTGACATACTGCCTCAAGCGAGTTCGCAGGGTTTTTTTGTATGGCTTGGAGGCTTCTAGTACCCTGCCTCCTGGAGAAACGTGCTACTGAGAGGTTGGCATTACGCATTGAAATACATGCGTTCTACCCTGTAAGTTCTCCTTCTGTGCTCATTTTATTCTCGTCTTCTAGTGCTTTGGAAATCTCAACCTCCATGTTTTCGTAGGCAAGCGGAGAGAGAAAAGTGGATTCTGAGCTTGGGTTCTAACGCAAGTCCTTTGCACAAGAAGGGTGGAGTAAGGATGGAGGTCTTTGTTTTCAGCTTTCTTCACAAGCTTGTTCGTAGGAGGCTTTGACATAATTTCCTTTAATATACTTTCTCTGTTTGTTATCTGAGAACAGAAATAAATGGTGTTTAGTCAAAATTTGGGATTGGTGTCATTTGAAAATCACTTCTATCAGCAAGATACTTACTTGGTCTTCTCTAGAATCTGGGTCCAATTTTGCTCAGTTTTGAGAAATTGTAGCTTCACGTATGACAAGTTTAAGATGCAATTTTGTGGAGCAATACTAGAGACGAGACTTGCTCTAGCAATAGCAAAGAGTGTAAACTAGTCTTTTATAGGGCTCAAAGATGTACACAAAAGCTTCTGAAAATGCAAGGTTTCTTCTAAGAACAGCTTATTTTGTAATGCTGCAGGTACCTCAGATTTATTTTGTCTTGTATTTTAAAACACTGCCGCGTCTGAAGATGTGGATAGGTGTTCGGGGGCGAGAACGGAAAATCGAAGAGTGATTGGCAAGCTCGTTTTTCTCTATATGAAACTTGGGCGTTCCAGGTTATGGATGAAATGTCTTCCTTGCAGAAGGATTTGTGTGCCAGAAATCTCAGGAGCTGAGTGGTGCCTAGCTCTCTCCCAGCTGGCACAAGTTTTCCCACCCAAAGGAACGGGAAGTTTAAGGTCCACGCTTTTGCCAACTGCAGTAGTCTTGTGAAGTTTCAAAAGTCCTTATCAAGTGCTGGTGATGTGAAGCATATGGATAATCTTCTGGGCTTCCAAGGACTTAATGCACAGCTGCTCTACCTTGCTGAAGGATGTGATTGTAAATTATTGTGCAGCCCTCTGTGGACATTCATATTTGTGGTTTAATTTAAGAACGAGAACAAGTTTAAGCTAAACCACAGCGAGCCACTCTTAAGCCAAGTAAATCTCCGCAGTGTTTTGCAGTAGATTAACCAAAGCAACACCTCTGGGGCTTGTCTGTAGGCACGGCTGAACTCAAAGCTCAAGGACCAGTATGTCCTCTTCTTCCATGCTGAAGTGATTTCTCCTGGCCCAGCTCTGTAAATTGTTCCCTGTACCAGCACTCTGCCAGGAAGGGTTGCACTTTGTTTAGTTTTAATGTGACGCTTGACAAACTTTTAAACCCCACTGTAAATAACAAAAGCAGCCTTAAATCAGTGACCTTTTGGGAAGGTATTGGACAGCTTCTTTCTCTCCCTCCGCCTTGTCCCAGGGTCATTCTCTCTGCCCACTCCTCTACTCCCAGCTCTTCCCACTTCTCCTGGGCTCTTGCCACCCTCTCCGTCTCCCTCGCTTGCCGCTGGCTTTGGCAGCGCTGATGCAGCCCAAGTCAAGTGAGCGTGGCAGGATTTACCTTGCCCGTGGGTGCTCCTTGCCAAGCAGGAACTGGTGCTCTGCTACTTCGGGTGATGCTCTTTTGGGGTGTTTTATTCCTCCCCTACGTACATCAGTTCACATAAATTTGGGGTTTAAATGTAACATGTATTAAAAGAATGGCTTATTAAATATTTGGGAAGTCTATATATTGCACCAACTTGAAAATGTTTTGATTAAGTGGGGAAAAACAGTATCCCTGATGGTAGTGAACACAAATGTTCAAGTGATTCTGTGCTGTCAGTTTTCATTATGCATCTCATCAGAGCCTGATTATTGCTGTCGTAGGTCTCTGTGGTTAGCATCTAAGTTCCCACTTCCCTTCTGGGGGGCTTATAAAGAAAGAGCTGGCTGGGAACACCATTTTGTGTTATGATTTGGATATGATCCTTTATTCTGTCTTTAGGCAGGTTTGCCTCGCGTCATTACCTAATTAAAGATTGCCCCTGTTTCAACCAAACCCTGCTTGGTTTACTGTGCGTTGAGCTGCTGTATTGAAATATTTACTGAAGACTTCTATTATTTAAATTGCTCTGGGTAGGGAGTCATCTCAATTTTCAGGCCTGTTTCTCTTGGGCCACCTGTTTACTCCAGCCTTTTTTTTTTGAAGGAGGACTGAATTCTTTAGATGTGACAATCTGTTGAGAAATTGGCAGTGATTGTTGCCTATTAGCCCTAAACCCCCCCCCCAACCAACCAAACAAGAAACCCTGTGCTAATGTGCTTCTGAATCTTTTCTTTTGAGGCTCATGACAATGGCCAGTTTTGGAGTAGTAATACATCTGACAGGTTGAAAAGATGTTCCCTGCACGAGCTTGGTGTCATTTAAAAGGTCATGTTCGAACCAGCTCTGTTCTTGGGGACCTTGGGAGGCGGGGATGCTTTCTCCCACCTCGTTGCTTGAAGCACCAGGAGCAGCTCTGCCCACAACCCGTAGAAAGTGGATTGTGTTGCAGGACAGGAGTGAAGTGAGTGACTCTCACTTGTCACCTGCCCCTGCCAGCTCAGGCAGGATGGAACCTGAGCTTTTCCTGATCCTCCAGGCACAGCTAGGGCAGGAGAGGTTCCTTCCCCATAGTGCCCTACAAAACAGTGCTGTTGTGTTGAAAGTTGTGTTGAAGAAGCTGGACTAATATCTTTGTGTGTAAACATTCAGTCTTGCAATACTTCTGCCATGGATGTTTCTAGCCTTTGTGCCCTGCTGCCTTAGCGTTTTGGGCAGTTGTGTTTTTTGTCACATAAGATGTTTACCACAAATGAGTCTTAGCAAAGTTTTCCTTGGGGGAAATGTACCTGACAACGTTTTTTTTTTTGTTTTTTTTTTTGCTTTTAATTGTAGCTTTCATCATGGGGGACATGAAAACCCCAGACTTCGATGACCTCTTGGCTGCTTTTGACATCCCTGATCCGACTAGCCTTGATGCCAAGGAGACCATCCCGCCAACTGGGGAGGAGAATGAGAATCACCTGAAGTCATCGGGAATCTGCATAGATGAGAATGCGTCCTTATCCCACTCTTTGCCTCCCTCTGATGCTCCTGTTGTGAGTGTTATAGTGAAGAACACGAGTCGCCAGGAGTCCTTTGAGGCAGAAAAAGAGGGGAATCACCTCGGGACTGGTCTGCTACACAATGGGTTTCGTGGGTCTGATCTGCCATCAGAGGCTCACGCTTTAGTTCATAATTATGGCAAGTTTGAGTCAACTTTTATTAATGGCGACAGCTCAAGAAGTTACTCTGATAAACTGGACCAGTCCAAGTCGGAGCCTTTGCCAACGTTTAGTCAGTTTAGCCCGATTTCCAGCCCTGAACCAGAGGACGCGTTCAAAGAGAACAGTATTGGTGATAAACCCAAACATGCCCAAACTCCGTATTTTCCACCACCTTCAATGTATATAGCAACGGGAGCTTCAGTACTAGATCATCTTAGGAAGGTACCAGAGCCCGAATTAAGCATGTTTGATCAATACTGTAAAAAGGAACAAAAGATGGAAATCCACTGCCAGCCAGAGAATAGGCTGGAAATGAGCAGGAGAGAACAAGACAAAGCAACAGAGAGGTTTGTGGAGTCAAGCAAGGACTTGGTAGATACCAATAGCTTTCTTGGAGAAGGCTTGGTGTTTGGAGACCTCCCTCACAATAATTTAGGAGAAAGTAAGGGGTCTGTGCCCGAGCTGAACATGTCTTCGTCGGTACCGCCTCGCCAGAGGTTAAAGCCAACTCATTCGAAGTTGTCCTCCTGTGTGGCGGCGTTAGTAGCTCTTCAGGCCAAAAAGGTTGCGTGTATTCCCAAAGGCGACCAGCCAAACCTTACCAAGGAACCTGGTCCTTTTAAAGACGGGACAAAGGGAAGTCCAAAAATGCCCAAGTCACCAAAGAGTCCCCGAAGCCCCTTAGAGGTGGTGAGGAAGGCCAGCAAGCAGCCCGAGAGTCCTCGAAGTGTGTGCAGCGACAGCAGTGGGAAAGGCTCTCCTTCCATGGCAGCCGGCTCTCCGCCAGCTATTCCCAAAGTTAGAATAAAGACTATCAAGACATCCTCTGGTGAAATTAAAAGAACTGTAACTAGAATTTTGCCAGAAAATGATGAGTTGGGCAAATCTTCAGAAGAGTCGCCTATGGAAACCTCATCTGCCGAAGAGTTTATCAAATCTTTCCCATCCCCTGACACGAGTGCAGTTATGGAAAGCGAGGGTAGCAAGAATTCAACCAAAAATGGGGCTGCTGTGGCTATCCAGCTATCAAACGTAGCGAGTCCTTACGCAGATGGTATGAAAACAGATATTGTTGCAAACAGCACGTGTACCGTGTCCTTATCTCCACTGCCAAACTGTGGCGGCGGTGCCATAAAAGTAGGCGTTAAGAGGCAGCATCAAGGTATCGTGGTGCAGCCGTCCAACGTGACCACCTCCAGCCTTCTTCCCAAAGCCGTGCACTTGGCAAATCTCAACTTAGTCCCGCATAGTGTTGCTGCTTCTGTTACGGCGAAGTCGTCCGCGCAGAGGCGAAACCAGCCTCAGGTGACACAGATGTCTGTGCCACTGGTGCACCAAGTCAAGAAAGCTGCTCCCGTCGTTGTGGAGGCGTTTAATAAAGTACTACACAGTGCCAATCCGGTGCCAACCTATACTCCAAACCTTAGCCCTCCACCTGACACCAGTATTAATTTACCTGCCTCTGGGTATTGTTGCCTGGAATGTGGGGACTCATTTGCCTTAGAGAAAAGCCTGACTCAACACTATAGTAGACGAAGCGTTCATATTGAAGTCATGTGCACTCAGTGTTCAACTATGCTACTTTTTTTTAATAAGTGTAGCTTGCTTAAACATGCAAGAGATCATAAGAGCAAAGGATTTATCATGCAGTGTTCTCAGCTGCTAATGAAACCAATTTCCTTAGACCAAATGTTTTCACCTTCTCCTACAAGCTCTTCAGCCTCTCTGGCTCCTCAGACTTTGCACTCGCCCTCTCCTTCACGGAAGCCCAGTGCTGCTTCAGGAGGTGGGGGAGGAATTTCTGCTAACGCTCAGCCAGCCTTGCCTCTCTATACGGACCCATTGAGACTAATCCGTCATGGACTTAAGTGTTTAGAGTGTAACAAGCAGGCGCAGGATTACGTTGCTTTAGCAGCTCATTACCAGAGAACCTCAGAAGATAATGAGAGACTGGTAAGTCATCATTTTAATGTTATTAGTTAAATCTCGCTGAGTTTAAAGAGATTGTCCTCCAGGGGACAAAATAGGCGTCGCAGTGGCAAATGAGTCCCTTTGCCTAAAAAAGTGCTTGTGGCGAGGATTTGGGATACGCATGAGCCTGGACGTGTGCACGTGGAGGGATGTTTAGTGTTGCTTGCTTGCCCTCTTTTTACCCTTTGCCAGCAAAAAGTGGGTAGTAAGGAGACTACGGAGATCCTTGAGCATCAAAGGAAGGTGTTGGAGATCAAAGATCACTTGGATGAAGCTTGCAGGAGTGCTGTAGGGGAGGACCAGCAGAGCATTACCCGTAGCAGGTTTTTGTGCTCTAAACGTGGCCAGAGGAGATCTGACACCTTTCCTAAAACTTGTGCCAAAATATTCCCTGTAACACTTTGAACATCGGGTGCCGTTTGTACTGTTAGCGTGGTAAAGTGTGTATTGGGACAGGACTGGCTGAGAGGCGAGCGGGGTGGTATGTGGGGTGGAAGGCTATTTTTGGCTATTTTTGCCCTTTGGGTGGGAGGGGCCGAGTTGATGCCGTGTTTCCATAGGAGGGCTCAAGAACCTTTTAGGGGCTTCCTGCCTTGCTCCAGTGCTGCCCTGCTCAGGTCTCCGCCACCTTCACAGATCTCCCTCGTAGGTGCAGATGGGGGGTCTGAATCCTCTTTGGAACTCCAAATTAGGTTTCTAGTGATGAAGAGGAGGAGATCCTCTTCATTATGTAGCAAGACCTTACGCTTTGTTTATGTTTTTTATTTTGGAAAATTTGGTCAATCCTGTTTAAGTATAAACCAACCTGAAGTTGACCAGGAGGAGGAATCTTTCCTTGTTATCTCTTTAGATGAGGTGAAAGCTTTCCACGTTGGTCTGGCTGCCAGCAGAGCTGGCAGACTCCCAGTGCAGTCTCCTCCACAACCTCCACGAACAAGGACTCCATGCCAACATGAGACATTCGGGGAGGTGATGGCCAGTCTCTGCCACGGCCATCGTAGTGCCTGAACGCTCCAGGGCCTCCCTTTGCTTGTTAAGTGGCTTGCAGGAGTATTGAGGTCGCTGCAGTCCTGTTTAGGTGCTTCGTTACCTTTCTCTTAAATTCATCATCAGGAAAAAAAAAAAAAAAAAAAAGATTATGGCTGAATGGTTTTCGTGTCGTGAAAAATGGTGAGGCCAGAAGCGATCCGTGCGGCCACGTAATCAGGTTTCTTACCCGAGGCAGGCCAGCAAGCACCGTTCTCTGTCAATGCTGTAACTTATTTTTCGACTATAATGCGTTTTTAGGAAATGTCAGCAGTCTGGAATGAAAATCTTCAGGTTGAAGTGATACAGTGAGTGCTCCAAAGTGAGCTAAAATGTTAATCAGTCGCATTAAAAATGTATCTCCTATTTTTGTTGTGGGATTATCTATTCAAGAGCTCCTTAAAGAGAGAAGGAATGTCCAATAGTAAGTATTTTTAGCTTGTAATGAAATAATTTATTCTGTAACTTAACCAAGAGTTTAAGTCTCTTGCTTCAAGTTAGGTCTGCTAGATGTAAGATTATTTTTGTAGTATTTTTCTGGAATAGAAGCGTTGAAAAACTGGAAGAAGAGGCGATGTTAGAGCTTGTAAAACCATCTCCTCCCAGTTTGATCTTCCCACGCTTATACTCCACGGAATGTGTGCCTTGCTCTGGGAGTCCTTTTCCACTGTATCTGCTGTCCTCCAGACTGCCCGGTGGTGCTCTGTGCTGTTCCCGAAACATCTGTTTCAGCAAAGCTATTACATTTATAAAGGAAATAAGAGTTTGTGCCCATATGCCTGTAATTGTGTGCCTCCAGATTTAGCAGTAGCTAATGGAAACCATCCCTCTGCCTTCTAGCAGTACCCGGGGTATTTGGTGTCACTGGGCTGAGAGGTAAAAGGATGGGTGAGATTCGGTGGTCTCATAGGGGTCCCTGCAGTCGATAGGTACCACGTTCAGCCTCTCTGAGCGGTCCAAGAGAGGTGGTGTGGATCACGTTGACATCGTGTATCTCACTTGGGTAGCACACTGTGTAGCTACCATCAGTAACGAGGCAGGAGAAGCTGAAGGTTTTGCCTATCAGGGCATTAATGAATGTTAAGCAAGTCTGATATTAAACATGGTGTGAGAAGGACGTAGGTCAGGCTGTTGGAGTATGCATCATAAGCTCCTGAAATGGGAAAACACTAACCAGCCAAACCCTTTTTGAGAAGATGCTGTGGATATCCCTGACTCTGCATTAACGAGCTAATGGAGCTTCATTAATGAACTGGAGCCTGTCCAGAGAAGGGCAACAAAGCTGGTGAAGGGTCTGGAGCACAAGTCTTGTGAGGAGTGGCTGATGGAAGTGGGGTTGTTTAGTCTTGAGAAAAGGAGGCTGAGGAGACCTTCTCGCTGTCTACAGCTCCCTGAAAGGAGGTTGTAGGCAGGTGGGGGTCAATCTCTTCTCCCAAGTAACAGGCGATAGAACAAGAGGAAACGGCCTCAAGTTGCACCAGGGGAGGTTTAGATTGGATATCAGGAAAAATTTCTTCACAGAAAGGATTGTAAAGCGTTGGCACAGGCTGCCCAGGGAAGTGGTGGAATTGCCATCCCTGGAGGTGTTTAAAAGACATGTAGACGTGGTGGTGAGGGACATGGTTTAGTGGTGACCTGGCAGTGCTGGGTTAACGGTTGGACTTGAGGATCTTAAAGGTCTCTTCCCACCAAAACGATTCTGTGATTCTAATTCCTTGGGTTGCTCTTTTTATTTCGGTCAGAATAAAAGAGTTGGTAGAAGCTGGAGATGATCAAGTGACTGATTTCACAAACACTTTCTTAGGTCGTAAAAGTGGTTTTCATCTCCAGAGTTGTGCCGGGTCACTTGTTTTTTGGAGCAGTGGTAGAAACTGCCTTGCTGAGGAAGGTATCGATGTAACACCTGTATTCAACATCACAAATCTTTTAGTGCCCCCAGTAGTGGATCAAAACCGCTATGTCCTCATGGCAGAAGTTGTTGATTTATATACTGGTAACTTTTAATTTAAAAAAAGGGTACAGGAGCAGTAGTTGCATACCTGTGCTTGATCCGGAGCACGCTGCTGTTGTAGGACAGTGCCAGGATGCAGAGGTGGCGTTAACAGTTGTGGGCAAGCTCAGACATGAACTGCATCCCCAGATCTCAAGAGACTAATTATCTAGTCTTTATCATGATTTTGTGTATTTGAGCAAAAATCGGTGTGTATTTCTTCCTCCATACCTGAGTTTTTTTCTCGCTATATTAAAACGTTGGTTTAGAAGCAACTGTATGGGGTGGGGGGGAGAATGTGTCCTAATTTCTTAAAGCTAACAAAAAATTGCACTCTGGTATTTTGGAAATTTCTTTTATTTTTTTTACATTTCTTACTCAGTCCCAGAATTTGGACACAAACTCTTTGCCATGCCTCCTTGAGAAAGTATGGAGTATCTTGATATTTTCTATGTAAAGCTATGGCTTGACTTACATATTTTAAAGAGTTTGAAGAAGTAGCAGGGCAGGTCTCCACTGCGTTATGGCCTAAAGCTTATCGTCTGTGACTATTCAGATGCTTGGTAGCAGATTGTCCTAAAAAAGAGGGTTATTGGGAAGGATGGATGTATAATGGAAAGAGCATCTTTGGCTGAAGACAAAGGGTAAAAGTGATTTATCTGCAGCACCTGCATTTGTACTAGAAGATGGAGACCCCTGACCTACAGAAGATAAGCTGGGTGGATTTTTGACCAATGTTCTTAGAAGCTCTCCTGTTAAATGACACCAAATCTGGATTATTAACTGTGACATGCACATTTAACATGACCATAACTTGAGAAACCAGACAGGCTTTGAAGTGCTCAGTTGTAGTGCTTTTAACTCAAAAACCTTTTTAGACCTGATATGGAGCAGGCATGTCACCTTGTTGAAAAGGAAGGGTTGATCCAACGGGGCTGATGAAGAAAAGACCTAACAGGAAAAAGACTTGTTTTTCAGTGTGATGTTTTCAGTTATCCAGAAGCTAAAGGTCGAGGAAGCTGTGGTAAGAGGCAGGAGTGATTGGATTGGAGAGGAGGAGCAACCTAAGCTGGCTCTGCTCCACGAGAAAACTTATCCTGTGTTGATACTTAAGACTTCTCACTTTAATTGGGATTTCTTACCATGACTTTGTGAATTACTTTAACATCTTCACATTTCCCCATAGCTGTTTAAAAGGTGATCAGTGGGTTTTCTGTTTGTTCCAGTTGTTGGCTTGGGAAATACTCAGTCTTGTATTTCTGAATGTCCTTGGGCAGAGCCCATATTAATAGGACAGATGACGAGTAAATGAGTTACCTAGGTGTGGCCAAAATGACAGTGACATGGCTGGGTCACTGTTACTTTGGAGGAAGGAAGAAAGATACAGATGTGGTCTGGACATCAGAAACAGTAGGGACATCT
>NW_009653080.1:253596-268272 GCF_000708025.1 Charadrius vociferus
CACGATGCTGTGGTTGAGAAGGTGGAGTGGAAAGACCTTTAGAAAAATGATTGAGAGCTTGACCTTGACATTACATTTTAGACTTGTGGCGGCTACAGGATTGCAGTTGTTCGAAGTACAGCAGGGAAATCCTACCTGGCTTATTTTTATATAGAATACACAGAAGATGAAGGCAGTTCATCTCAGCCAAATACTGCAGTGGGGTCTCGGTGGCTCATGGTGAGGATACAGGCTTTGCAAATGGTGAGCTAATCCACTTCAGAACTAGAAAGAACTGGATTTACTGGATGTATGTTTTGAGTGGATCGTCATAACGGATCACAGTTACTTTGCCTTTTTTTGGAGACTAGCGAGACCAATTTTGCAATTGAGTCACTTGATAGGATCTGTTTACTGTTTTTTCAATCGCAGAACTGCGAGAAGAAAGCAGTATTTGAATTGAAATATCTGGTAGGTTGGTTGGATTTTGTTCAGATGAGAAGCTGTGCTACATGTAGGCATTATGCTTGTCCAGATGTTCAAAAGGTGGTAGCAGATTTCGTGTAACTTCAGGTCTGTTGGGTCTGACTACAACAGTGTTATGTTCTAGAGCAAGATTTTTTGGGGGGAGAAAAGATAATTAAATTGGTGTAGTTTATGCCAAATTAATCTGATATACATCTTTTGTAATTTATTTTTGGAGTAGAGAAATGAGTAGATCCTAATCTCCTCGATGTTCGATGAGATGGTTGTTAGAGTGCCATGTGGGAAACGGTTGTACTGAAGAAGTTGAATTATGAGTTTGGAGCAGAATCAGGTAAAAGGGAGGTAACTGCAACTGGGGATGGGCTACTTGTAAGACCTCTTGAGGGATGGCTTTGGGATACCTCTGCAGTTAATGTTTGTATTAAGGACCTTGGAGAATGAATATGTAGATCCGGGGAGACCTTATTGTGGCCTTTTAGTACCTAAAGGAGGCTTATAAGAAAGATGGGGACAAACTTTTAGCAGGGCCTGTTGCAATAGGACATGGGGTAATGGGTTTAGACTAAAAGAGGGGGAGATTTAAGGAAGAAATTTTTCACAATGAGGGTGGCTAAATCCCAGCCCAGGCTTCCCAGAGAGGTGGTGGATGCTCCATCCTTGGAAACATTCCAGGCCAGGTTGGACGGGGCTCTGAGCAACCTGGTCTAGTTGAAGATGTCCCTGCCCATGGCAGGGGGTTGGACTAGATGGCCTTTAAAGGTCCATCTGACTCAAACTATTCGATGAGTCTATTAAGATTTGCTGAACCAACAGAGTAAGAAATCATGGAAAATTGGGAATATTTTACAGGAGGACCTAGGTGATCTTGAAGACCAAGTAGGAATGGGATGAAGCAACTAAAAAGCAAGATGTGCGTGTTTGGTCATGAGAAGACTCTGAATGACCAAGATGACCCAGTTGTGCAGGGGATTTATGTTAACCTGCAGCAGCAGTCAGGGTGGCATCAATACTCCCTGTCGCTGCTAGAAATAACCTAGCTGGAGAAGAGTGTATTGTTTTGTTTATCGGGGATAAACTGGAATGAGTCAGGGAAGAATGACCAGAGAAATGGAAAGATGATCTCTTGAGGGGAAATTAAAACAAAACCTTTATGAGTTTAGCTTTGCAAAGGCCTGGTGAATTAGGGTGGGTCTCCTTCAGTACTGAAGTAGACACAGTGTTAAGGTGAGGGTTGCGGCATTCTTTTTTCCACCAGGAACTAAATCCACAGAAAAGAAGCGCTTCCTCTACTTTCAGGGATCACCCTGGATAGTTGGTCGCATCAGACAGGGTTGGGGTTTTTTTTGTAGCCTTTTCAGGGCTGGACTCAAATTCCAGGAGATGAGCAAAACCCGTGCAGCTCCTGGTGCCTTCATTTTAGATGTGTTGCTCGGTAAAGAGTGACAGTGGATACAAAGGACACTCTGTATCCGGTGTGATGTTTATAGAAAAGAAGTTTTTCAATTAGGGGCAACAATGATGCAAGGACACGCTGAAATAGATTTACACGGAAAATTAAGATGATGGTCTGTAATCATCAGAGGAGTGAATTCTGGAAGAGGTTTGCAGCAGAAGTAATGAACAAAAGACACAAGCTGGTTTTGAGACGGAGCTTATTTGTTTTTTTGGCAAGGACGGGCTGGCGCACAATAACATGTGCAAGAATTCAAAGTACTTCCTGACCCTCTTGGGCATAATTGTCCATCTACTGGTAACCAGAGATGTTTCATAAATTTTTCTTTTTTTTTTTTTTTGGTCTTTTTTGACTTGACCACCCAAAATCCACTGAGGTAGCTAAGAACTTAAATAAAGTACAAAATGTAAACTAAGGACCTCTGAATTTTCTTGCACCTTTGTGCTTTTGTTCTCCCCCTCCTTTTTCTTCTTCTGTCACCCTTTATTTGTCCAATAAGAATTTTTCAATGAGTTGTGACGTATCCTGTTTACGCACCACCTACACTGGAGTTATTTAAAAGCAATTTTATTGCTGCCTTTTCTTTTTCTTCTTCCTTCGCCCTCTTAAATCAATGCTTTATAATTTATTGGCTAAAACTTGCCAGAAGCTAGTAGGACCGCATGCTGCACTGGTAATTTCCCAGCAGCAAAGTAGCAAGCAAGAAAGACAGCAGCCATATCTTTGCTGTTTTTCTCTTGCCTTTTTTTTTTTTTCCCCAACCCTGTGTGTTCATGTTTTAATTTACAAAACAAGAGGATTGCAAATCAACAAAAATTCCCTTGGCCCCATAAAGCACTGCTGTCTCCCTCTCCCAAACCAAGGGTGATTAATGCAGTCCTTAGGTACTAGCGAGGACCGATTTTTCTTTTATATGGAAATTTTCCCTCTGGATTTTGTAGAAGCAAAGGGATGGAGGATGTTGTGATGAAAGCACATGAAGGGAACGGAGCTCCAGGCAGGGATCGCTGGGAGCACAGACAAAGAGATGAGTGGCAGGACAGGAGTGAGAGCCTGCACCCTGAGGGCGAAACAGAGAATCAGGATGAGGATGAGGAGGAGAGGCTAGGGAGGAAGAAAAGCTCGGGTGCGGCTCCATGGTCTGCTTAAATCAGTTTGTGATCTGCTGCCACAGGAGGCGACAATCCCACCCTCTCCTCCTTCCTGCCCACTCTTGCTCACCTGTCTCTGGCGGTCCTGCATCCCCTGGGGGACCCAGACCAGCTTTGGGGGGAAAGAGGATGGGTGCAAACTGGGGGCCGAGACATGGCTGAGAGAAAGGAGGAGGGGACAGCTGGAGCCAAAGGCAGGGTCTGTCTCAGGTAGGATGAAAACTGAGGCTGGAAGCTGGTGTCTTTTGGCCCCAAGAGGAAGGCTGCTGCTCCCCTGTTGTTCTTCCATGTGGGCACCAATGATGCTGCCAAGGGCAACCTGGAGAATATCAAAAGTGACTGTAGAGCTCTGGGGTCAATGGGCAGGGGCATGAGAGCCCAGATGGTGGTCTGCTCAGCCCTGCCAGTGAGGGCATAGGGTGTGAGGAGGAGGTGGCTCTCTGAAGTGTCTATGCTAATGCACACATCATGGGGAATAAACACGAGGAACTGGAGATCCGTGTGCAGCCTCAGGGCTCTGATCTTGTTGGCATCGCAAAGTGGTGGTGGGCTGGCTCACATGACTGGGGTTTTGTGATGGGGGGACACAGGCTCTTTAGGAAGGACAGGCCAGGAAGACAAGGCGGGGAGTTGTCCTTTATGTGAGGCAGCAGCTGGAGTGCCTGGAGCTCTGCCTGCGGATGGGTGAGCAGCCAGTGAGTCAGGTCAGGATTAAATAGCTGACCAGTATGGGTGACATTGTAGTGGGTGTCTGTTGTGGGCCACCTGACCAGGAAGAACAAGTAGATGAGGCTGCCTACAGACAGCTGGAAGCGACCTCGTGTTCACAGACCCTGGTCCTCATGGGGGACTTCTCCCACCCTCATACATGTTAGTGGGACATCCCAGCAGGGTGTAAAGAGTCCAGGAGGTTCCTGGACAGCATTGATAACAAATTCCTGAGCCAAGTGGTAGGGGAGCCAATGAGCAGAGGTGTTGTGCTGGACCTCACGCTCACCAACATGGAAGGGCTCCATGGGTACGTGAAGGGCAAAGGCAGCCTTGGCTGCAGTGACCTTGAGATCGTAGAGTTCAGGGTCCTGGGGACAAAAATCAAGATGACAACACTGGACTTTAGGAGAGTAGACTTTGGCTTTTTTAGGGATCTGCTTGAAGCAGTCCTGTGAGATAAAGCCCTGGAGGGAGGAGAAGTCTAAGAAAGGAGGTTGATATTAGAGGGCCACCTCCTTCAGTTTCAAGAGCAATCCACCCCAACAAACAGCAAGTCATGCAAAAATGCCATAATGCCTGCATGAATGAACAAGGAGCTCTTGGCAAAACTCAGACTTTAAAAGGAAGAGTACAAAAGGTGGAAACAGGGACAAGTAACCTGGGAGGAATGTGGAGGCACTATCCAAGTATGCAGGGATGATGTTGGAAAGACAAACACTACCTGGAATTGAATCTGGTGGAGGATGTCCAAGGCAACAAGAAGGTTTTTTTTTTAAGTAGATAAGTAACAAAAGAAAGACTAAGGAAATGTGGGCCCACTGGTGAATGGGGCAGGGGACCTGCTGACGCAGGACATGGAAGAGGCTGAGATACTGAACACCTTCTTCACCTCAGTTGTTACTAGCAAGACCGGCCTTCAGGAATCTGAGGACTTGGAGATCAGGAGGAAGGTCTGGAACAAGAAAACATGTCCTTGGTGGAAGAAGATTGGGTCTGAGAATACTTAAACTGGATATACACAAGTCCATGGGTGCTGGAGTGAGGCCACTCTTGGTAGTCTTTGAATGATTATGGTGATTAGGAGAGGTACCTGTGGACTGGAGGAAAGCAAATGTCACTCCAATCTTTGAAAAGGGACAAGGAGGAGGATCCAGGGAAGTACAGGCTGATAAGTTTCACCTTGTTCCCTGGGCAGGTGATGAAGCTTGTTCAAATGTGACCAAGCTGATAACCTTCTATGTTGAAAGGATTGCCTTGGTAGATGAGGAGAGAGCAGTGGATATTGTCTACCTTGACTTAAGTAAGGTTTTTGATGCTGCCTTCCATAGCATCCTCGTAGAGAAGTTGATGAAGTATGGGCTGGATGAGCAGACAGTGAGGTGGATTGAAAACTGGCTGAATGGTCCGGTACAGAGTGTGGTGATCAGTGTTGTGAAGTCTAGTTGGACACCAGTAACTAGTGGTGTACCCCAGGGATCAGTACTGGGCGCAGTACCATTCAGTATCTTCATTAATGATCTGGATGATGGGCCACAGTGTACCCTTAGTGAGTTTGCTGATGACACAAAACTGGGAAGATTGGCTGATAAGACCAAGGGTCATACTGACACCCAGAGTGACCTTGGCAGGCTGGAGAAATGGGCCAACAGGAACCTCATAAAGTTTAACAAGAAGTTCAATGTCCTTTCCATGGGAAGGAACAATTCCATGCACCGATATATGCTGGGGGCCACACTGCTGGAAAGCAGGTCTGTGGAAAAGGGGTCCTGGTGGACACCAGGCTGACCACGAGCCAGCAATGTGTCCTTGCTGCAAGAAAAACCTAGCAGCATTAGGAGGAGTGTTGCCAGCAGGTCAAGGGAGGTGATCCTTCGCCTCTACTCAGCACTGGTGAGGCCAGAACTGGAGAGCTGTGTCCATTGCTGGGTTCCCCAGTACAAGAGAGACATGGACATACTGGAGAGAGTCTAGCAAAAGGATACAAAGATGAAGAAGGAGCTGGACCACCTTACATAGGAAGAGAGGCTGAGAGAGCTGGCACTGTTCATGCTGGAGAAGACAAGGCCCCATCAACACGTGATGGGAACAGTAAAGAAGATGGAGCCAGGCTCTTTCCAGTGGTGCCCAGTGCCAAGACCAGAGGCAATGGGCACAAACAGAAACACAGGAGGTTCCCTATGAGCATAAGGAAGCACTTTTTCACTGTAAGATTGGCTGAGTGCTGGCACAGGTTGCCCAAGGAGGTTGTGGAGTCTCCATCCTTGGAGGTGTTCACAAACTGTCTGGACATGGTCCTGAGCAACCGACTCTAGGTAGCCCTGCTTGAGTAGGGGGGTTAGACCACATGACCTCTGGGGGTCCTTTCCAAACTCAGCTGTTCTGTGACTGCTCCTTGAGTGGCAAGCGCTCATTAGATTGGTATAAACCAGTCATGAAATCCCAGGAAGCAAGAACCCACTGGTAATGATGGGGCCTGAGAGAGGCTGTTGGAAGGGGTGAGTGGAGGAGTTTACTGTGTATCTTCCTCCTGGAGCGGGAAGTGAAATTTTTTAGTTGGGATTAGCAAATAAATGATTGGTCAAGTAAAAAGGGAGTGGGTGAAAAAGCAAAGTGATTGGTGGAGATCATAGCAAAAATGGCATTTGAAAAGCTGTGGTAGTCTTTGATGGGATGCAAGGCATAAAGAAGTGCAAGGTGAGAAGAAAGAGGCAGAATTGGGAGGCTGTGAGATGGGCAGAAATCAGCCCTGCAGGATGGAGGCAGGAGCAGAGGGCTTTAACATTGCTATTGTAAGAAAGGAGAGGGGACATGTGCCATGTAGCCTTAGGGATTATACTGGCGACTTGAAAGTGGGGATGTGAAAACCTGGTGCAATCCAGTAAGTGATCATTTTTGCAACTGGGAGTTCAGATTTCAGGTTGCAATGCAAGAGGCAGAGTGGTTCATCGTTGGGTGTGGAGGGCTGACCTCGGCTGGCCACTAGGGGCCCACCCAGCCGCTCTGTCACTCCCCCTTCTCAATAGGTCCAGGGGAGAAAATATGACAAAAAGCTTGTGGGTTGAGGTAAGGAGATCACTTGCCAATTACCATCACAGGCAAAACAGACTCGACCAGGGGAAATTAATTGAATTTATTGCCAATTAATTGTAGCAGAGTAGGATGGTGAGAAAATGAAAGCTATAAACAGCTTCCCCCTACCCCTTCCTTCTTCTCAGGCTCAACTTCACTCCTGACTCTTCTACCTCCTCCCCCCAAGTGGCACAGGAGAACGGGGGCTGTGGTCAGCTTATAATGCTTCATCTCTACCACTCCTTCCGCCTCACGTTCTTCACCTGCTCCAGTGTGGTGTCCCTCCCATGGGAGACAGTCCTTCATGAACTGTGGGTCTTTCCCATGGGCTGCAGTTCTTCACAGACTGCTCCAGCATGGGTCCTCTCCATGGGGTGCAGTCCTTCAGGAACGGACTGCTCCAGCGTGGGTACATCACAGGGTCACAAATCCTGCCAGAAAGCTTGCTCCTGCGTGGGCTTCTCTCCACAGGCTGCAGCTCCTGCCAGGAGTCTGCTCCAGCGCGGGCTCTCCATGGGCTGCAGCTTCCTTCAGGGCACATCCGCTGTGGTCCTCCATGGGTTAGAAAGGGACAACCTGCATCACCATGGTATTCATGATGGTCTGTAGGGGAATCTCTGCTCTGTCGCCTGGAGCGCCTTCTCCTTCTTCCCCAACCTTGGTGTCTGCAGGGCCATTTCTCTCACATCTTCTTGCTCCTCTCCCCCAGCTGTTGCACAGAATTTTTTACCCCTTCTTAAATATATTGCCACAGAGGCGCTACCACCATTGCTGATGGGCTCAGCCTTGGCCAGCGACAGGTCCATTTCGGAGCTGGCTGGAGCTGGCTCTGTCTGACATGGGGGCAGCTTCTGGTGTCTTCTCACAGAGGCCACCCCTGCAGCCCCCCACTACCAAAACTTTGCCACGTAAACCCAATACAGTGGGTCAGAAGAAAAGATGTGGAAACTGAAATTCTGAAAACTGAAATTACAGCTGAGATCATAAAGAGAAAAGAGGTACAGATAGAGAAATTTCAGCATTAAGCTTATTTGATGCAACATTGTCTAAGGTCTGTGATGCCAGTGTTTATTTCCATTGCAATTCCACTTTGTTTCCTGAAACTGTCAAGTTTCTACGTCTACACTGATGCTTTAACCAGGGATTTTTCCACATACACAAAAATGTATTTCGTGTTTATTGAACAGACTTATTTCCAGGGAATAAGGTTTTAGTCAAATGCCTTATTTTATTGAGGCTTAAGCACCCTGGTGTCTTGCGACGATGTAGATGTGTGTGTAGGAGTCAGTCTTGGTGAAGGTCTGAGGAGGACGCTGGGTTTGGGAGTGCTGGGCAGCGAGCGAGGTGCGGGAATACAAATGAGAACGAACAAGGTCGAAAGGAGGAGGTGGGATGCAAGGGTGAGGCTGAGCATGAATAGACGAGAGGGGGGAGTGAGCTGGAGGTAGCAGAAGAGAGGATGGATGGGAGAAGTTTTGGATTGAAGGGTGTCTTGTGGTCGTGTCCTTTAGGCTGAAGGCCAAGCAGATGCCCTCAGTGGCATTGGCTCCTCAGGCTGACATCTTTAAATAGGCAACTTGAGCCAAGGAAGTAAAAATACCTTTGCTGTGCTTGGGTATGACAGTGTAAGAGTGTATAGGAGTTAATTAGGATAAAACATCTACTTGACCCATATTCTGTCACTGAAACTTGAACGCTCTAGTTTTAGGGTGTCCGTTGGGTTCCAGATTTTTCTTCTTCAAATTAATAATCTTGAGTTTCTGTTGTAGGGGTTTTTTCATATGTAAACTGAACATGCTAATGCAGTGATACCTATTCATTTGAAGAGAGCCTGGGCAGCAGTAGAGTTTAGTTATCACGACAGCGAAAGAAATTCTCTGCTCACCACTTCTTCTCATGTTGGTAAAATTTTGCGTAGCAGCATTGTAACATGGATGGTTGAACTAAACCAAGTGAAAAATAATCCTCCAAGGGTCTGGACCTTGAGTGTAGCGTGGCCCCGCCAACATTTGTACTGGTGGGGAGGTGGGGAAGGGCAGCACAGAGCTGCAGAGATGAAGGTGCTGGGACCAGCTGTGGCTGCCAGAGCCAGCACATCACACCGCTGCACACTGGAGCATCGACGCTGAAGGATGCGGGTTGCTGGCATTTATCCCAGTGAGGCAGTTAGTGAAAGCTAATGTGAAGCTAAAGGTTAACTTTAAGTAGTAATTCGCCGCTAATTTATTTTTTTTTAATAGCAGAAGCATCCTGCTAATCTCTAACTGCCTGCGATCCCTCGGCTGCAGAAGTATCAGCTGTCCCTGCAGCTCTGACTAACGTAGAAAAATTAAAGCTCGTGAAAGGTTGGATTTGGGAAGAACTGGGGCTTTGGGGCACCGCTCTTGGGGGATTTTTGGTTTGAATGTGTAATGGACCAAGCGCTCTTTAAAACATTTGCATTCCAAAAATGTAATTTCTGTTCCCCTCTAACTGTTTCACTCTGAGTCCTTAGTAATTTATTTTTGTTTTTAATGTAGAGGTCATTAGGCTTATGAGTCTTCCTCTTCCATAGGCCTGATCCCATGCCTTAGGGTCGGTGTAGCCCCATTTTTTTTAGCTGAAGCTACATGCTAATCATAGCAAGGAGGGCCCTGGTAGTTTGGGGGAATCTCTTAAATTGCCGTGAACTTCATGAACATCACTTAACTCTCTATAACAGCAAAGAGGCTCTAAAATCGATGTAAAGTTTCTTTGCTTGTGCTGAAGCCAGTTCCATTTCCGTTTGCACATTGGGAGTAAGTGAAAGCGAAGTGTTGTGTGCCCCGAGTTCATCTTTCGGTGGTGCGTTGATGGGGATCGTGCCCTCGCTGCTTACAGGCTTTACCTGGGCGAGAAAATTGGCTGCGGGAATATTGCGGTGATGCCTTTGTGCGAGAAGATGGGAAGCTTGCCCTGACTCTGATCTGGGGTGCTTTGCACTGCCGGCGGTTAGAAGAAAACACGCTCACGATCAATGGATCAAATTTGACGCTGAGTTGCATAGTCAATCCTTTCAATGAAACAGAAAGGTTAATGGTGCCGCCTTTATGCAGACACTTTCCAGAGCAAAACTGAGTGTTAACTGTAAATTTCGTGATTTGCAAACATCTCTGTGGCCACAGGGTTGGGTTTAATAGATGAACTTTTTTGGAGGGGTATGTTTTTTCAACCTTCACTCTACTTCAGTGAGTATTTTAATTTTTGTTACCCCTTCTGAAGAAGCTAATAAGTAAAAATGGGAATAAAATCAAGTATTCTGAAACGGCTGAGGTTCTGAGCATTTTTGTGTGTGTGAATGTGACCTCCGGAAGAAAAGCCCAAATGAAATGTGGCAGGCAAGCTGGAATTAAAGAAAACTTGTAATAAATAACTCTTGATTAAAGTGTAGGTTATGGGAGTATATGAAAAACACAGACATTACACAACTCAAAATCATATCCTGGTAACATGCTTTAGAAATAACTGACTAATGAATGTCTCAAATTGCTGCCAGACTTCTTTGAAAAGTCATGGAAAACTAGGAGAGAGATAAAAATGTGACATCTGGAACCAAGTTACAATTTCTCATACAAAGCAGAAGAGTTGCAAAAGAAAAAGCCGCTCTGTCTCCGAGATGAAGCTTTTGGAGGGGGGAGCCCACGCGTGGCTGCCCGTTTGCTCCTGACAAATGCAGCAGCCCCTGGCGTAAAATGGACAAGCGGACCCTCCTGTGATACCCCTGGGCAGGATTTTGACCCTCGCATCTTCTACGGGTGTTAAAAAAAGCATGAGCATAAAGACGCCAGTTATAATTTTTTCCCTCCACTGAACCTCTTTCAGCTCTACGGTATTCCTTGGTTGATTCAATGGAAAAATACAACCTGCCATTTTATTACCCAGTCGCTCAGTGCTGTATGGTCTTTTTGCAGTTCTTTGTGGTCAGTCCTTATCTGTAAAATGCTGAGTTACTGGGTTATGATCATCAATCTTTGCTGTTTCACTGCTCATTTCCACTTCCCAGTTACTTTGAGACTATTTTGAAGAGCCCAAATCCCAGCAGAACTTCATGGGGACCTTCCTCCATCAAAGAACTGACTGTTTATTCCTTTCTTCTGACCACTTTTTTATCCATGCAAAACCCTTCCTCTTTTATGCTGTGGCAGCTTAGTTTCCTTAAAACCCTTTAGTGAGGGGTGTTGCAAAACTGTTTTGGAGACCCAGGTAGCCTGACCCATCTGCAGGTCAGATCCTCCTTACTCACGTGGTTGTTGACTCCTCTGGCGAGCTCGGATGGGTTTGAGAAGCAGGAAGGGAGAAGCTGCGTTGACTTTTCCCAATTAGAGAAGTAATGCTGGTTAAAGACGACGGTTTTCCTTATTCTTACTAATTTGTCCTTGTGACTCATCGCTCTTCATTTTGTCTGTTTACTCCCAAACTTCTTGTCTCTTCCACGAGACGATCCGAACTCCGAGGCTGGGGCTGTTTTTTCTGTGCCCTCTCCTGCAGAGCATGGTGTCAGCGTGGGAATCCTTCCAGCTTCTTCCCCGGCGTCTGCAGCTGCAATAAATTCATTTAGCCTTATCCTCGCCGAGTCTTGCTTTTTATTCCCATATCGTGTGTATGCAGTCGCTGGCAGGCTTCCTGCTCTCGCGGAGCCCGAAGAAGATAGCCACTAGCTTCGATGCCTCTTGCTAGCCTTCCCCCAAACTTTTTTGCCCTACATTAGCATATTTTTGATCTTCACCGAGCCTTTCACATGACGAGGGAGGTGACGGGAGCTCACTGCTCCTCTGATGTAGATTACACATCCCCAAGCAGCAGCACCTGGGCACGGAGCCCGTTAAATATTGGGCAATTTTTTGGCATATTTTAGATCCAGCACAAGCACACATAGCAGTAAAAATTCAGGTTTTTAAAGTGGGCTGATTGCCAGGGTGCTTTAGGGGGCAGTGGGTATGGCACGCTGGGGAGAAAGAGGTGAGCCCCAAATTGTCTCTTTGCTGCCTTAAAATAGAAACTAAATTGGCTTTGACAAGGCAGGATCTGGGGAGAAAATGTTTCTCGCTAAACTTCAAGGGTGAAGGTACTTTCAACTTGTGGTTGTGCTGAGTCTGCTTTAAATACTAGGCCGGGTGAAAGTGAGAGGAGTCCTGTTTTAACACTACCAAAAATGTTAAAATTCCCATTGCAAATCAAAACCCCATTAGAAAATAATGCCATAAAAGACAATAAAACTGGCCTGAGCATTAATTTCTTCTTGTAGCTCTTATTTGGAGATTTGAGAGATCTTTGGAGAATTTACGGTCCTCCTCAGTTCCTCACAGAGAGGTCCTCAGGGCATTTCTATTTCTCGTTTTCCCATTCCTATTTACATTTCATGAGATCGGACCATGGCTCAGTAGCACCGTTGTTCTTTGCTGAAATTAGGGGGCTTCTCCAGCATTTGGGGAAGGGCTGAAATACTCTTAGAGTTTATTTGAATTGCATTTGGGTGCATGCATGGGTCCTAAAATACGGTTTCTTCCACCTGTTTCTCTCTTTCCTGGGGAAACCTTCTCTAAATTTAAGTTGCAAAATGTCTCAAATCGTGTGTGAGACTTTTGATGTGTTTGGCAATTTCTGCAGTTTCTTCCTTCAAGAGCCTAATTTTTTATTCCCCTCCCCCACTCCACCCCAAACCTTTTCAGATTTGTCATAGCTTTGCATCTTACCATAAATGATGTTTTCTATTACCTGCCATGTTTTTGACAATTCCTTGGTGGACGTTACATACTGGAGCATCACAGAGATGCTGCATGAAGTAGCAATGGTGTAGAAAATGAAGTTGTCCTTTGATTTTATTTTACTTTTTTGTCAGATTTAGGGGCTTCTGTCCCAGGTTTCCACCCTGGTTTCCAGCAGTGAAGTCTGTGGGACTCTCTTTGGTCCATCTGTGCTTTGTTTGACCACGTAGAAATACCCGCTGGTAAAACTTCTCACCATCTCTGATCTAATGAGCCCCGTAACCTTCTTTACCCGTAGCAGAAAAAATGATGTAGTTAAACTGCCTGATTTGATAATCTATAATTAGCTGCTTGCTGTAGTTCATTCTTAAGCTAGACGTTAGGAGCAGAGGAGTAATTTTGCATGGGTTTATTAATGACAGAAGAGGGTTTCAGCTCCTAGAGGGCTCAGAGCTGGAGGGCTGGTGTCTACTCCAGCTCTGCTGCCGCTCAGGCATCAGGTAATGTGCATCCTGCAGAGGACGAGTAGCTGCTCCTGAGCTTTGAAGGAATCCAGAAGAGTCGAGACACCAGTGAAAGGCAGCAGAGGTTTGACAGCTGTTGAAACTGAGACGATATATCTACATAAAAAACACCTTTACATATCAAGTAAACGATGTTTCTTCTGCAAAGCTGTATCTATAGTAAGTGTCACCCTTCTAAGGGTAGGAGAGAAAAAATGGATTTCATAAAGGGTGTAGAAATAGGGAGAGAAAGAGTCTTTGCATCATTTCTAGTTATTAAGAAGTTTCTATAAGGGTATCATAGCACACGTGGTTTGTGGTCTTTGAAAATTCAGATTTCATCTGGTCCAAAGAAATTTTGCAAGAGACACAACAGTGGGTTTGGTGGGGAAGGCTGCTGCACGTCAGGACTGCACTGTGTTCAGCAGTAAGGGTTGCAAGTTGGGGTTTAATGGAGTTTTCCTGCTTTTTGGGGGGTGATTTTGTTGCGGGGTGGGGGTTTGTTGAGAAAAGTGCTTTCCTTCTCAAGTGCCTTAATGCTGAAATGAAAGCAGTGACCAAGCAGAAGATCTTCAGAGCTAAGAGGTGAAAGATTTTGTTTGCCTTTTTTAGGGGGAAAACAAGGAAATAAACCACAGAGGACATGGTTTAAGAATGGATACTGTCATCGGGAATGGCTAATTGTGGAAGTCATTAGGGTTGTTATGGAAAAAGATGATAAGGATGCTAGCCAAAGAGCTTTGTCGAGTTAATGCTAATACTAGAGCAATGTGCTGGAGCTTCCTCTAAACATGAAAGTTTTCTGGAGTGAATTAGGGGGAAAAAAGGCAAATAGAGAACAACTAAATATTGTAACCTTTCTTTCATCAGACGTGTCAAGTGTGCCAGATGATGCTGCCCAACCAGTGCAGTTACTGCGCTCACCAGAGGATCCACGCTCACAAGTCTCCGTACTGCTGCCCGGAGTGCGGAGCCGTCTGCCGCTCTGCCTATTTCCAAACTCACGTCAAGGAGAACTGCCTGCATTACTCCCGCAAAGTCGGATTCAGGTTTGTGCGGTTCCAGAGGGTCTGTGCCGAGATGGCGAGAGGGAATGGGAAACTTGGATTTAGATCTTTGGAAATGTGTCTTCCTTACAGCAGAAACGAAAGAGGATGTAGCCGGGGTCTGGCATGGTTTTATGCATGACAAAACACATTTGAAATGGGAAATTACTAAATGGATTTAAGAGGAGGTTTCTGAGAGCAGAAATGATTTTGAGGCAGCTTTAAGCCGAAAAGACATTTGTGTTGATTTCAAGTTGCAGACGGGTGTCTCAGGATGGGTATTTACAGCAAAAAATTGTAGATCTTGACCTTCTAAAACTCTTTAAGGTTTGAACTTGTATTTATGTCAGTTATAATGGACTGAGGGATGTGTGCCTTCACAAGAAGGGCATCGATTGTTTTCTCGTATACCCCTACAACTCTCCAAACACTTCTCCTGAACTGAGAGAGATGGAGGAAGGCTCCCAAGGTTCTGGATGAGATGGTGTGTATGTGCGTGCATTGTCTGTTCTCCAACCAAATTGATTGCTTTAATTAAAGAAATTACTTTTCCCT
>NW_009653080.1:268289-285191 GCF_000708025.1 Charadrius vociferus
GCTTGAATTAAAGACATTACTGTTCCCTACAAGCCTTTCCTCCTTGGCATGTTTAGATCACCTCAGTTGCAGCACAGCTCTTAAGACGCCAATGATTTGCTTGGGAGATGAGTGGTGGACTAGGTGACTTTTTAAGATTCCTGAAAATTCTGGTTTTTCTCCAATTGCCATTAAATACTTCGAAATTTAAAGTGAATAGGGCAATTTCTGCTCTTGGAACTGTTCTTTTAAGAAGTCTGCAAATTCGGGAAGCCTTCACTGTGTGGTTTGTTCTGAAATCACACTTAGGTTTTCAAGGGCTTTTTCTTTCAACCATGAAGACAAGAGACACATAACGAACCGATTCTCAATTTAATTATATTCAGATAAGGCTTTTTTATGTGGGATATGATTTGATGGGGCACAGCCCACAACAAAGAATTAATTCCATTGCAAATTAAATGGCTGGGATACTTAGGCTGTTTGAAAATGAGTTAATCTGAGAGAAGGAGGAAAGCTGGAAAAAAAACCACCACGTTTTCCCTGGGATGGAAAAATGGGAATGGAGTAGATTTCATAAAACTAACCAGAGGTTTGGTACAGTTCTTTGGACTTCAGTTGCGCCTGAAAATCCCAAATGCAGGCGCAGTCTCATCGCGCTGAGCTGCTCGTGCAGCATCCCCATCCCCATCGATGCCACGATCAATAATGTGTCACAGGGTTATGCTGGCCTGAGCTGCATTATATAGGAAACTCAGTCTTTTAGCAGTGATCCAGTGTAAGTCCTTTCTCCTCTATTTCCAACTGACGTGCTCGCAGTGTACAGCAGAGCTTGGTCCTGACTCTTAAGTGTATGACCTGGCATTTTTAAAAAGCATTATTCATTCCAGATGTATTACAGTAATATCTTTATGATGCCTTAATCCTCATCAGCAACAAGAGCTTCCATCCATCTACAGGTGTCATTAGCAAATATCTGCTTTCTGTGCCAGGGACATTAATGAAGATCTAAACCAAGACAGAGCTCAGGAATGATACTTAAGGATTTTCTAGCTTTACCCAGCTTCTCTAGAAGCTAAATTTGTTGAACTTCTCTAATTCACATCTGCTCAAGCTCATCTGTGAAAACCGAGTCCACCAGACAGGTGAACTTCTGGCTGTGGCATCCTTGTTGTCCTGCCTCTCTCTGCTGCAGGGGTGATGTCATTGGCATTGTTGAAAACAGAAGAAATAAATTTTAGTTGCAGAACCGTCTCTAGATAATCCGTGGCGTCTGCCCTGTGGTCACGTAGTGACTTTACTTCTCTTCTTTCACTTTTGTTACCCGCAGAGCTGAAAAGCCGAGGAGTTCTTTTAAATCCTTCCCAGGATCAGCTCGTCTTTTGCTGCTTCTCACTATATCCCTGTTTTTCTTGAAATTTTGATACATAAGTTTGGGTTTGGTTTTGTGGTCAGGCTTTATTCTGTCTCCTTTTCCACTAATACCCCGACACATTCAATTAAGTTTGGAGTAAGATTGTTTTATTTGGGTTTTAGTCATCGGTAGTGATTACACTGAAAATGAGGAAGGTCTCCTGCAGTTAAAAATTAAAATCAACAAGCCTTAATTGCTCCTTTCCACTTGGCTCCAAGTGTCACCTCCCCACCTTTTCCAAGCACCTTCCACCTGTCCCCACTGATGTGGGACCCGTTTTCCTGCTTGGTGCCATCTGGAGAGTGACGGCAAAGGAAATGTTCAGAGGGTTAAGACAACATCTTGTAGCTTTATCTTCTCTCACAGGATGCTTTCCAAGACTTTTACGCCACCCCTCCTTGCCCTGAGGCTATCCGAGAGTCTTCTCTTGCAAATTATTCCCCCATGCTGGGGAGATGATAGCAGAATTTGCAATTTGCAGAAATTACATGGCAAGCCTCTGACATCCTCCATCCACTTTGTTCTGCTAATTAGTTTACTTTATCAAACTTCGTCCTTCTGGCACTGGGATTCTTGATTACAAAGTGCCTGTTGTTTAAACTTCCATTTACTGTAAATTAAATTAACTCGTCATCATTTGACCCTGAGTAAGTACTTATTTTGTCCTTAATTCTATATGAAGTACTTAACGAAACCGAATGTAATGCAGAACCATCTCTTGTTAGTTCAAGTGTTTGTGGAAGAAGCCCATCGGATATTCCTGGATGTACCAGCCAGACCTTACTGTCAGGATTAGCACTTGTTCTTCCATTTATACTTGCGGAATTTGTTCTTCCATAATAACACGGTTCCTGGTGTTACTATACTAGAAAGTCTCTCTCCCCATCTCACGTGAATGAAGATCAGGTTTGAAGGCGGAGCTACCTGAGCAGAAGGTTTTCATGCTTCCCCAAAGATGACACCAGCTGTTGTCACCACTTCCCTCTCCAAATTTAAGAAAACAGCATTTCTGTGTATATTCTGGGGGGAGAGAGTTTGTCTCCTTCGGGCTGGCTTCTGCCTAACAATCTTTTGAAGTGTAACTTCAAAGCGCGGGCTTGTTTCCTAAACGCTGTCGGGAGGCTTGTTTGGAGGGAAGGATAATCGAGCGGCTTGTTTGTTTTTGATAGGGGCTTGGAGCTCTTCCAGTTGCTCGATAGCTGGGGTCCATCTGCGACGGCAGCGTCCGTGCTGCGGCGCTGCCAAACGCACAAACCCTAATAGCGCTTTGGGCAAACGGCAGACCTCAGAATGAAGCAAAAAGATATTTTTAAGGCGGCTTAACTCCAGGCTCACTGGAGAAAGTTATCCCTTGTAGGTCTCTCGCATTCTACTAACACAAGCGTTGGCCACCTCGGCTTGCCCAGCCAAGCTCCTCTGCTGTAACGGTCCGTATGTGCAGTGCTGGCTTAAGCAGAGATCCACCGTTAGTCATTTTGGTTGAATCTTCTTAGGAGCGGCTATTCTGGTCCCGGATCAGCGTAGGTGCTCCTATGGGGATGGCAAACCCCGCAGCTGGTGTGGCCGAGGCAGGCGAGGGCAGGTGTCTGCATCCTCATGTGCCCTTGTAGTGTTGGTGTGTGGCTTCTCTCGGAACGCGGCAGGCGGGTGGGTGCTTGGGAGGCGTATTAAAGGTAAATATGATAAGGCTGCTGGTTGTTGCCACCCTGGGGTAGTATCAGGCAAGGCCTGTCTGCAAGCGTGCGTTGGGAGGAGAGGCAGACTGGGACCGGTGGGGTGACACTGGCTGTCCTCCTGGCCCCAGCTCTATGTTTTCAGGTGCCGAGAAGAATCCTTTGGTGCCACGTGCAACTTCTGCTTCTTCCTCTCTCTCCTCCTGGAGTATCCCCCCAGCTCCCAGACAAGCACTTTCCAGGCAGCACCTGTGTCTTAATGATTTTAATGAGCTTAATCAGTTCCTTGGGTGTTTGTGTTGCTGTTTTCAGTATCTGTGCTGTTGCTGTCATTATTTTCTAGTGCTTAGTGGAGTATGAGAAGCAATTGTACAGGGTTACCAAAGATACCCTAGCTGAATATTCTTTTTTTGTTTATTTTGTACTGGGGACTAACTGGCATTTACGCTGCTTATTGCTACCTGGAGATCTCATCAGATACTTTTACTTTAGTTCTTCACTTGTACCTGTGGCGGAATTGGCTTTCACAGAGACAGGGCTGGCATTTTGCTGAACCACATCTTCCTTTATTCTTTCTGGGTTGTTTTAGTCTCTGAAGGCTTCCTTTATACATCTTGTTTGCTTGTCGCAGAGGTCTGGTTGTGAGGTCTAGCCAGCTTGTGAATTTCTGTATCATATTCCTCCTTGACTCTTTCACATTGCTATTGAAGAGACTAAACGAGGACTCACTGTAGCCTGGTGCTCGCCTCCATCTGCACCACTTTGCATGTGTGTTGGAAGCAACACTGTGGCTGTAACTCGGCTCTTTCTTTGTGCATCCCCCAGGTGCATCCATTGTGGAGTTGTCTTCATGACCCTCGCCATGCTGAAAGTGCACATCCATGAGAAACACTGCGAAGTCTTCCACAAGTGTTCTTTTTGCCCTATGGCCTTCAAGTCGGCCGACAGCACCACGGCTCACATGACCAGCCAGCACCCAGCAGAGCCTCAAAAGACTACTCAGTAAGTATTTTGGGTTTATCTCTTCTCCTCCTTTGCTGGGTAGCTGCAGGATTCCCCCTTTCCCTCCCAATTGTTTCCTGTTTTTGGTTTCCGTCCTCATATGAGAAGACCTGCTGCTTTGTCTGCTGGTGGCGGTCCATTCCTAGTCACAGCATGCTCTCCTTGGTATGAACGTGGTCTCCTGGGTAGGAGGACAGGAGTTTGGGCAGGAAAGAGCTGAACAGCTGTAAAACGGTCACCTCTTTGTCCAGCAGAACACACAGTAGATGAACCACACTCTTGGTAGATGGCTCCAGGGCAACTACTGCATCTGGCACTCGAAAGGAAGAGGAGAGTTGTGCCATGCAGCATGGCCCCGGAAAATCACTAGAGAGAAACCTCCTGGGTTTCCCACTCTGTAGCTTTCCCCTCCAAGCCTTGAGCTTCTGCCGAAAATGTGTGCTTTAAGGGAGGAGCTATGGAAAGGTGGGATTGAAAGTAATGTGTAGCTATTATACTTGGAGTTTGCTCCCATCTGTCTGCACTTACCGACACACACACGTAGGTAGTTATGCAGATGCATAGAAGTAAACTTATTTTTAGAAAGCTGTGGTATGTGCCCGAGGCATTTTGTTGTTCTTCCCAGTTGAATTAATGGTTCAGTTGTCCACGTGGGTGTGTGTTGACAACACATTGAGGGCACAGCCCTCCTCAGAAGCCCGTCCCTTTCTGAAGTTGCTGAGGTAACTTTTTCCACTGTCTTCTTACGATAACGAACTAAAAGAGACTGAGTGTACTTTTTTAAATTGTTCCAGGGTGATCTACAAATGCTCTTGTGAGACCGTCTTTAACAAGAAGAAGCTGCTCCAAGAGCACTTCCAGCAGAACACCAACAAGTTGTTAGTGGGAGTGTTTAAGTGTCCACAGTGTCAGCTGGTGTATATGCAGAAACAGCAGTTAATGCAGCACGTTAAGGTAGGTAACTCCCGCCACTTACTGATACGAGGTCCTGTATTTTGAGTTCACAGAGAGTTTACATCAACTGGGTGAGGAAATTGGTTGAAGAAGTGGAAGGTTCTTGAGCAATACAGTAGCGGAAAGGTAGACTACAGTGATTTAGCTGGAAATAATAAATATCTGGAAATGTCAGTGGAGTGTTTTGTGTTAGTTGGTAATAATGCAGGCAGTTACTCTCATCTATATGTAATTTTACCTTACGACAAAGGCTTCTTTTCTATGGGTAAACCTTTTTGATTTTTAACTGTTCTATATTAAACCCAAGGAGGTGATTAAACTGGGGCAGGAGCTTTATCTTTGGTTGGGAGACAGGGAGAAGTATTCTCTACCCACAGTGTGACTCGATTTATGTAATGAAAGCTGAATCTCCTTCTTTTGGGTGCTCACCTAGAGAGCTTTGGCCCCTGTGCAGCTGCTGCAGAGAGAGGTCGCGTGGCATTTAACGTCCCACTTCCCTGGCTGCTCCACGTGCCTGCAGAACCACAGCAGACTGCAAGAGATGAGGGGCAGAGGCAGAAGCGATTGCCCTAGAGGTACCAGCTTTTGGAAGGCGGGAGCCCCACCTTGTGTGTGTGTCCACGCTGGCACCACTCAGGCTGCTCTGGAAGATGGTCTGAAATGGATAGTTGTGTGCAACCCCAAAACTTGGTGGAAACGGTGGTCTGGAGTGCTTTGAACCTGCCCTCCCTCAGTAATGGCTCATATTGCCATAAGCACTGCAATAATCTCAGTGTCATTCATCGCTGGTTTATACGTATGAAAAGGCGGTGGTTGTCCTTTTGGTGGTGGTTTCTAGCGGGACGCATGTAAGGACTTGCAGGTCTGATTATACCATGAATGTGTGAGCACCGCATTTTTCTGTTGTCTTAGGTAGGACGTTTCTATGTACAGCCTCTAACAACACTGCCATGGAAATCCTCTCGGAAGATTTCTTGATGGCATTCTGAAGAAAGAGCTAGCAAAGTCTTATTTCCCTTTGATTAGAGAAAAAAAAAAAGTGACATAATTTTTTTAATCACTGACTTTATTTATACTTACAGTTAAAAAGCAAGAAGATTCGTTAGCTCACTCCTGAAAGCAAAAAGCATTCAAAACTACTTTGCTCTCTTCCCCTATGCCTTTAACTTGCAAATCTGGAAACGCTTTGCATGCAGTAATGAATTAAATTTTGAAGCCCTCCTGTGAAGTTGATGATTGCTAATCTGCCTGTATTATAGCTAGGAAAATAGAGTTGAGATTAAGGCTGGGACCTTCAAAGAGGCATTCAACCCCAATGCTGAAAGAAGGGCTTGAGTTGAGGTACACAACTTGTTGCAGCTCATTTGCAAATCCCACCCCCAGGGACCTGCCTGCAGCAGTTTGAGCACCAGCGCCCTGACATCTCCACTGCAAAACTTTTGTCTTTTAACCACGAGGCTGCATTTGGCCATCAACAGGTCTTTGAGGTGGTCATTGAAGAAGGCTTTTTGTCTGCGGCAGGGTAGTAATTGGACTAACCCTCCTCTCCTATCAGATCCCGCTCGTTTATGCGATAGAGTTTATAGGAGGTGCTGTGCAATTTGCTCCTCCATGCAAAATAAAGAAACCGTGTGCCTTCTCATCTTTCCTGGCTTTCTGTTGCTAAAGCCTAAGTGTAGGAGTGAGAAGGTCTGGTTCCTGTTATTGATTCTGCAGAAAAGTCAGTTCATTTTTCTGTGCTTTTTGTTTGTTTGTTTTTTTTTCCCCCTGCCTCCAATGGTGTAATAACGGGAGGGATGGAGTGATGGGTACTAATGTACTCTCTGCTCATAAAACACTCTTGAGATTTCCAGATGGGGAGAAAGGTGGACTGTTGGTGTTACCCTAAGTAGCTGGCAGCGCTGTGGAGCAGCTGTCACTGCCCTGCCATTACATGAAAGGGCTTCTGCGGACATCAGCTGGATCAGGTGCAAAGCACACAGGCTTCTCAGATGAGACCTTGTGTTTTGAAGTTTGCTTGGTGTCTAGCCCACAGAAAGACTTCCAAAAGCCTGGGGCCTTCGTGTGTTGAAACTTTACCCGTTATTAATTACTGTGCACAATTAAACCTCTAAATTATCCTTTTGTGTGGATGAACTGTTGTTGTTCCTAGGGGAGTTTCTTGAGGTTTCTTTGGTATGTTGCTATTTTATTTGCTTTTGCTTTCCCACCACTCTTCGTTTCTGGATTATTTTCCTTATGTTCAATTTTCTTTGTTAAAATAACTTGGGGGGGGACTTTGGATTTCAGCCTGTAGAACAACCAAAGAGCCTGGAGACGTATTCCTTATAAGGCTGGTTTCTGGCTTTATGCTTGCTTTTATTTGTCAAGAGCAAAGTTTTGAACCGTCAAAATGTAAATAGCAATAGGCACTGTGGAATTGAGGAAAGCAAGGTTGGAGAAAACGAGAGGTTGTCTTTTCCTGTCCCTTGAGCAAAGATGAAGCAGCTTTGGAGCCCCCAAGATAACAGCAAACATTTCATTCAGAGCTTACCAAAGCAATGTGTTTTTAGAGCTTATGCTCTTGAAATAATGACAATTAACATTTCTCTTCCATTACATCTTCCCTATTTAACCAGAGTCCTCAGAGCTCATCCAAAATGTTAAACAGGCAGCACCAAGGAGCTGCTGTTGTCACGCAGGAAACATAAATAGAAGCTTCATGTTTCTTGGGAAAATCTCTTGCTGGGGAAAGCACTAGAGCTGGCTTCAAGGGGAAACGGGAAGATATGCAGGAGCAAGACATCAACATTCTGTTTTGAGGGGGCAGGAGCTTAAATTATTTATTTAAGTAACAACTGTTACTTATTTATAAATAAAGGTGTATAATATGAATGACATGTAAATGTTACGTGTGATTCCATTCTTATTGTTATCCAGGGTGTTCATGGTGTCCCCCAAAATCCTGAGGAGCTCTCAAACTTTCGACAGAAGTCTGAGAAGGCATCAAGGAACCAGGTTCATACCTCACCAAAGGAGCTGTCAGTAGCCAATGGCACTTCCCACTCCCCTCTTCTGAGGAAGGACATGAGGGTGGAAGGACACAATCCTGAATCCAAGTCCAGACTGAGAAGAACTGGTTGGACTTGCAAGGAATGTTCACAGTGGATCCCCGATCGGGAAACCTATGTGTCCCACATGAAGAGAAGTCATGGAAGGGTAAGGACTCAGATGAAACACTTCAACTAGGTAACAGGATGCTTTTAGCAAAAGAGCCTGATAATCGTTAATATTTGGGGCAAAAAGAAACCGAGAATCTGTTTGCCAGCTCACTGAGGAGTACACTCAAGGCCAGAACAAAACAAATGATGTAGCCTGTTGTAAGCACACTTTCTGTCCCTGATCTCTACAACCTGCGTACCTCATCCTCTTTGCTGTTCCTTCTCCCACTGCATCTAATGTCAGGCTTCCTCTGGCTCCTCTGGGTAAGTGGATGGAAAGTTGTGTCTTCTCCAGTTGCTGGTTCAACAGTCTGATCTAAACTATCTACATTCAGAAGTTATGGAAGGACATACAGTTCCTCTACGTGATGGATTATCTGGTAGATCTACATCTACATCTAACTGGGGAAGAGTAACAGATTCATCCAGTGCACAGAGCTGTCATTATAAGAACTGTAAATCTCAGTTTTGTTGGTTTCATCCAGCTCAAGCCTTGTGTTGCCTTGACCTACTTCTGTCAAGCTAATCCTTGCTCGCTGGCAGAACGTAGGCCAAGATGTTGTGCGCAGCCAGATTTCTTAGTACTTTGGCATCAGGACTTCTTGTTTGATATACTGAATCACCCTTCTCGAGTCCCATGATCAGAGTCTGTGGAAATCTGGATCATCATCTTTGATTCCTTCTAACTTGACTTGGGGAGCACTGGATTGTCCCACTTGATAAGTAGCAAGAGAAGAAGATGGGGGTGGGGTGAGAATGCTGCATTTTCCCATTTGAATTCTATAGAAGTAGGAAATTTGCCAAATATTTAAGTTCAATACATATATGTATTCATTAAACAAGTCTACAAAGATTCTAAATAGAATGCATGCAGATTATACAGAGGACTGTAGGAAAAGGAGGCGGCTAGTTATGGGGCAGAGTTGCGCAGGGGGACGCGGATGTCATAAGTGAATAAGAAGCAGGACAATGTAATGCTCTGTATCATCTTGCTCCTTTTATTGAGCTGAATTATGAGGAGAGAGGGTAAATGGACTTGTATTTCACACTGGGGTCCTGCCTTCTTCTAGAGCAGAAGGCACCTTCCGCTGAATTAATTCTGCAGAGGGCCCTGTAGTGAAATGAGCCCGCAGGGGAAGCAGCTAATGCAATTCCTATTAAAAAAAAAAAAAAATAATCAAGCATGTGCTTTAACTACTCCTGGTTTTTATCAGACCAGTGCTGGTATTAGCCCACTATTGGGCTGAGTATAAGTGGGACTCCAAAATCTCAGTGATCTCTATCAGTAGAAGAGGGATTTTTTGCAGCTGAGAGATGAGGTCCAGATGAAGAGCATGGGAATGTTAGAATCCAGTCAGTGCCTTCCATCACCCTGGTATTAAAAGATATTTCTGTTTTTCTGCTAGTCTATGAAGAGATATCCCTGTCGACAGTGTGAACGCTCATTTAATGCCTCCAACAGTCTGCGTAGACACATCCGCAATAACCACGACACAGCAAAGAAGGTTTATACTTGCTGGTACGTACTGAACGCCACTTTCCAAATTTGTTTTCAACAACAGGCTAATCTTTCAAGTTTGGAAGCCCTCTGTAATAGATTGTGTCTGCTCCTGTCTACTCCAGGCTATAAGTTACTGAGGGAGAGTGAGAAGAATATGTTAAACGTGAGAGACTTGGTGTCTAAAATAAGTCCTTGCTTTTGACTGCACAATGCCCTTTGGAAACTTGGGGTAAAGTTTGATTTGAGATCTGCAGGTGCAAAATGAGAATTATATTGCGCACCCTTGTGGAGCAGCCAAGAAAATATTGAGCCAATACACCAACACCATGGTTGGTGTAGTCACCCATCACTCTTGTGCCTTCCCCCTGAAAACATGGTACAAAATGTGGGTGAAATCCTAGCGAACCAGGGCACTAGATCTTGCCACCACTTTACACAAGCAGAACTGACTGCACAAGCTGCAGGGCAATGGAGAATTAAGCCTGCTGGATTTTCTTGGGAAGATGCACCTTAAAGATGGAAAATGGATTTGGAGACTTCAGACAAGCTGTGTAGATCAGCAGTGAGTGAAAATCACTGCTGGTGAACATGTTTTAACTGTGAATACAGTCTCAGTTCAGGACAAAGCCCAGTGTTTACAAAACTGCCTCTACAACTGCTGCGTTCTCATCTTCTCTTGTGGAATAAGTCGTATGCTGAGCAACGGTGCAGACTTGCGTTCTGTCTCATTCTGAGACATCCTTCTGAAACAGAATTAAAGCACATTTCTGTTGGAAGGGAAGTTTGCAGTGATGTAGGTTGGGGGATTTTTTTTTTGTTTAACTAAAATTTTTGTTTAATGCAAGTGTTTCTGAAGAGTATGCTGTCACTTTACTGCACTTAAGTTACTAAAAGCCTGTCTTGAAGAGTACATCCCTCGTGTACTTTATTTCTTTGGACTGCCTAGTGAGCCGCAATAGCTTTTAGTAAATGGACGAAGTATTGGCATCACCACTGGGACCTGACAGGAGTACATTCCTGACGCATTTTTCGGCCAGGACTTCTAAACTTTCCATTTCTTGTAACTGGTCTGACTTGGAACCTCTGGAGAAGATGAAATGTGGACTCCCAGTATGCTTCATTCTGCTTTTAAGTTTGTGGGTGATGGTGTTTGGAGTTACATGCACCTGATCTGTAGAAATCTTTTCGCTCTGGATCAGTTGTTTTCAAGGTGGAGTGTATCAGAATCAAAGTGAACATAAAGCCTAGCTGGGAAGAAGGATTTGTGTAGAAATACATAACAACCTGGGACGTGCTAGCCTACTGTATGCATTACCTTGTACAGGCCCTGGAGTCCTGTTTTTCTCTTGCTTTTCAGAATGACACATGGTTGTGGGTCCACACCTTCACCCAAGGGTCCATGGTCATGCCATATTCACAGCAGAGATGACCCAGCTACAGATTCAAGTGAATTGTGGTTGTGTTTAGTTCTCAAGCTTGTAGTTTCTCCTTCTCAAAAAACTGTTGATGAAGTCTTAATTGGACATTGGTTGTTTCTCTTGAATCATTGTAGTGGCAGACTTACTGAAAACACAGCAGTCTTCAAATGAAACCTCTTCCTTGAAATACGTGCCCCATCATCTCCAACCGCTGCTCTTTGTTTGGATCCAAAGTCTTCTGTCCAATCTCCCCTTTGATCCCTTTTAGTTTGTCTAGACCGCTGTTCTAAAAATCACCTCTATGACTGCCACTTGCAAATCCTTCCATCTCTTTGAATTCCTCCTTTCCGCACTCTGTAAGGCATCACATCGCTGCTGCTCCTTTTCCCTTGTGTGCTGGTGTCTCTTTTTCTTTTTCCCACCGGGCAGTTTGTATCAGTCTCACCTGTTTTCCCTTCAGGGCCTTTGGTGCCTTAACTTCATGTAACCCTCTACTCCTGCATTGCCACGTGAAGCACGAGTAAAATTTGTCATTGATCCAATAATTGAGTATTTTTGTGACTCCAGCACACCGTGTTGTAAGTGACCTCCCTCTGGCTTCTAACATTTCAAGCTGTGATTTCCCCTTCTCCCCCTACCCTGCTTAGGTCTCTGCCTTCTGTTAAATTTGTAGGGAGAAACCAGTGATGGAGGACTCGTTTGAATACTCTCCTGCCACTGGAATAGTTCATCTTTCTATGCTCATGTGAAAAAAAAAATCTAAATTAGGACAAATTGCAAAATATTCTGATGTTTTGTGTATTTTCTTTCATAATTCACTTGGTTATTGTTATGGGAACTTGCTCTTATTTTCCAAGTTTTAAGTACAGACTGTCTGGAACGCTTGATTTTCAACATGTTTATTTTTGATAAATACCACTTACTAGCCTCTCATCTTTCCTCTGTGAGGGAGAAAAATTCCATCATTATTAAATATTGATTTATCATCTCAACGCTTCCTGTTAAAAACCAGAAGTGTTCAATGAGCACACCTGCATTTTCACATCGTTACTGGCTGTTGTTTAATTTCCATCTAGTTACCGGAAGATCAGTAGGAATCTTCTACTCTCCTTTTCAAAGATGTCTTTGTTGCCCAGAGACACTTCATCTCCTCTCTGTTGCTTTTCGTCCCTTGCTGCCTACGTTTCGACTGCAATCTGTGCATTTCAGAGAAGTCCGGTGTTACTTGCCTTATTGCTGGGGCGACACGTAGCTCACGGACCCTCCCCGTCTCACGCTGGCAGGCAGCAGAAAACTACAAAGTCAATCTTGGCTTTCCCAGTTGCTAACGGAGACTTCTGCATGCTTTACCATGCTGCAGGGGGGTGGTTTATGTGTCTGCAAGTCCTGGCACTTATTTCCAGTAGACCTCGGTCATCCAGGAGTGAAGGTTAACAGATGGCACATCCCCTTCACATCTCCTTTTGAAATGTCAGCCATGCTCTCTGGCAACTCTTGAATCCTAACAAGTTTTAACGTGGGTAGTTACATATAAATGATGTGTTCCTGAGTGCTTCTTGCCTAGGTTATTGTTATCAAAGTTGGAAGTTGAGCAGTTTTTTAAGAATTTTAGGATACACGTGGTCTTGTGGCTGGGGTGCTGCACTGGTGCTTGGGAGCGCTGGGTGCAGAACTGGGTTGTGCCATAGGCCTCCTCAGCGTTAGCGAGTCATGAAGAGGGCCCTCAGTGCGTAGGTCTCTCATCTGAGAGTAGTTTTTCTCCCGTGCGTTGTCCATCTTGATTATTTATCTTGTGCTTGTGTAGCATGTATCACAGTGGGCCTGATCTCCGCTAGTCCCTGCATTTATTTAGTATTGTGCTGTAAATAAGACCTGCCCTACTTTCATTCTCATTCATGCTTACTGTGGTAAACTCTAAACTGTTCTAGATTTCTCTCAGGGGTGATGCTCTGTTATTAAAATGATGATTTGCTGCATATTTTGGTAATCTAATAGTACATTACTCACCAGCCTCTGTCTCCAATGATACCCATTGGTTTGGCACATAGCAAAGAGCTGTTTGGACGGAAAGCAACAGCTGGGCATTTCCTCTAATAAATTTTCTTCCTTTTTGTATTTCCAAGGTACTGCACAGATGAAAATCAGACGTTTCCTCAGCCGTTCATGCTGGAGAATCACATCAGTCTCATGCACGGCATCAAAAACCCAGACTTATCCCAGATGGCCAAAGCAAAAGCTCCAGAGAGAGACACAGCAGAAGTAACTGATATATTTTCATTGAAAAATAAATGTACTTTGCGAGTAGCTGTTCACATGGGGTGTTATGTCAAGCCGCAGGCTTGCGGCAGTCAAGCCCTCTCATCCCTACGGCAGATTTCCTTCCCCTCCTCTCAGCCCCATCCAGTTTGCTTCTCTCTGGCAGTGTCGGGATCAGAACTGAAAGCGCAGCTGAGCTGCAGCAGCACCAGGGCAACGTATCTTGCATTTTTCAAGATATTGTTGAACGTGTGGCCCTGTGTTTTCCTGGCCTTTTTTTTTCAGTCTACTTTGTAACCAGGTCTAATTTAGGTTTGTTACTACCCTTGTTTTCCCCTGCCACTCTGTTCATGAGCATGGTACATTATTCCTCTTTCTCCCTTGTTTTTTCTGCTAGTTACAAAAGATTTCTTTCCTGTTTTAAAATACTTATTAGATCCATTACCTACGAGAACTGAATTTCTCCTAAATAGGACTGTGTAGTTTTTCAGCAAACGCAACCGTTCAACTAATTTTAATTTGGGTTGGTTTAGAGTGGAGGGTTGCCTGATTGCTCCACTTACTTTAAAAATAGACGTACATTTTCCCCATCACTGCAATTTATCATTCATCTGTACCCTCGCATTGAGGGATCGCAGCCAAGACTGTCTCCCCTCTATATTTATGCCGTAAGGAAACGTGGGGTAACTCAGGAATCCAATTCCATGAGCTGGTGGCTGCTTTTCCCAAGCAGAGCCGACATACCAGGGCACCCAGCTAAATGGTGGCTTCACGTGGCTCCAGCTGGGTCTGCAAATACAAGCCTGTATGCTGTATCCTAAACAAAGACAGCTCGATGCTGCTGGCTCAGGAGATACCAGAATCACGTGAAGGGACATATGCAAGTGAGCCATCCTCATGGGAGGAGAAGCACGCTGCGGGATTGTCAGACAGAGGGGATGAGTTAATGAGAGATGCCATGAAGAAAAAGCCCGAGTGGAGGGGAAAACGTCAAGAGTTAAATCTGAGAAGCATTGTCTGGGTTAATGACCATCCCTGTGTCCCTCAGCTGTCCCTGCTCTGTGGGCTCCTCTTTCCCACACCGAGTTCATGTTCTCTTTCCCCATCCCCTTTCTGCCCAGCCAACCCCTCCCAGGTCTCCCGTCGCAGGACGTTGAGATCCTGCATGTTGGGGTGAGAGGTTTGGGTGCTGGTAGGAAAGGCGATGCAACAGGAGTCCCTAGGCATGGCTTCGTTTAGTTTGTATCAAAATACCAACCTGTATTCACCCTCAGGTGCCTTCAAATACGCGTGCGGAATTTAGCATTTAATTCTTCCATGTGCTCGAACAATAAATTAACTTTTAAATCTTGTTCTTTTAAGGCAAAATCTCCAAAGAGGATGGCAACGGATGAGCTGGGTCAGGCAGAGACCGCTGCAGGTTCAGACGCGCCGCCAGCCAAAAAACTGAAAGCGCACTGGAAATGCGCTAAATGCGGATTTGCGACAGACATCAGTACTGAGTTTCAGGAACACATACCTCGGCACAAGACAGACAGCTCCACCTACCAGTGCTTGTTCTGCGGCTTGTGCTACACCTCTCACATCTCCCTGAACAGACATCTCTTCATTGTTCATAAAGTAAAAGATGATGAGGAGGAGGATGAGGAGGAGGATGAGGAGGAGGAGGAAGAGGAGGAGGAGGAAGATGAAAGGCAGAAGTTACAAAGGGAGATGAGTGAGAACGGACACGAGGGGTATAATGGCGAGATGAACACTACGGCGGAAGAAGAAAACCTGAAATGCAAAGAGCGTAAAAGTGACTCAGCTCTTTGTGAACACAGTCAGACATGTGGTGTGGAGGGTCCTAATAGCACCTCGCAGAACAATCATGCAAAGTCTCTTAAGACTTAAAAAACAAAAAAAACCCTTTTGGTTGGTTGGGGTTTTTTTGTTGGGAGGTTTTTACTCAAAATACGGGGTGGGGATGGGGCAAATCTTTGAAATTTTCTGTTGATTTCTTGGGATGGACATAGCTTTCCGTTAACTTCTATTTGTAAGGGAAATTTAAAAAAAAAACAAACCACAACACCAAAACAAACAAACAAGCCCCGCCATTGCATCCTAAGCACTAACTCTCTGCCAGACCAGAGAGGTGAAAAGGGAAAGCAGGGCGAGAATCCTCCCTGGAGCTTGTCCAACTCCTGAGGATCAAGGAGCACTTTCTGCAGCTGCAGTTTTCCTTAAGATGAGCTCTCTTCCTTCGAGCGTGCACTGCCTCAGCCTCTGCCTGGAGCCCCAGCCTTCCCTTCCTTTCCTTTCCCTTCCCTATCTTGCTTTCTTTTTCCTTCTATTTATGCCTTCTTTTTTCTCTTCCCATCCTGCCTTTGTTTTACTCATTTTAACTCCTAACGCTGTCTCAGCTGTCAGGACCATGCTGGCTGATCCGGGATCTTCTGCGTTATGCAGGACAGGTTCAAGCTCTAAGTTGTGCCGATTTTTCTTTAATTGCCCAAATAACAACCTTATTTTCCAAAAGGCAAGTTAATGAAACGTCTTGGACCAGAATCATCCTGAAAGAAAGTTTTGCAGCCCCTGTTGCCTAGGGTGAGCGCAGCTCAAGTCCACATGTTGCGTTAAGGAGGGCCTGGTGCCCCTCGGGGACTCGCTGGCTGCCCGTCAGCGGAGCTGCGCTGCTGGTAGCCGTCCCGGGGGTGGGTGCAGCCGGGCTCTGTGGCTCATCCCAGCGGGGAGCTCGGGCAGAGCCGGGTGGCAGGTTGGCACCATCCTCAAAGCAGGTTGGCACCATCCTCAAAAGGGGAAAACCATCCAACTATCCTGGTGTTCCTGATAGTGTCAGCCAGCTGCCAGGGCTCCCTGTCGGGATGGTGTTGAGGCCATGGCAGCGGTGGGCACTGCCATCCCTCAGCAGAACATCTCCTCCCACTGTGGCCTGGCGTTACCCGGCACTTGGGAGACACTTCTTTCCATGTAGTCATATTGACTCCCTCTTTCCTCACTCGTTCCCCCATCACACACGCGCTTCGTGTAATATAATTATCTTCTATGCCATTATTTTTTATTACGTTGAGCCAAGAACCCTGCTCGTTATTGTTTACTATATGACGGTGTTGAAATAATTTAAGAACTATTTATCTGATTGCATTCGGATCGCTCACCTCCTCGTCTCGGCGTGTTTTGATACGAACAGTTTGGACTCTTTGTATATTTTTTGATACGGTGTACGTTAGCCTAGGGGTGTTTTAGCCTACGTAGAGTTAAGGGTAGCGGGGGCCCTCCCCAGCCATCACCTATCTATTTAACCCGCAGCGGCGTTCGTGCCTTGCTATGATGTTTACTTCAAAGTATTGCAAATAAAAGCATCCACGGGTGCCTGCCTCCGGCGTCGTTCCTTCCTCAGGCCGCCATGGCCGGCCCTGCACCGCCTCCCGGAAGAGGTGTGACCGGAAGCGGGGCGGTGACGCCACCGGAAGTCGGGCGGGAAGCGGAAGCGGGGCCGGGCGGG
>NW_009653080.1:285207-285733 GCF_000708025.1 Charadrius vociferus
TCCGGGGCGGGCTCCGCGTGGGGCCGGGTCGGCCCTGCCCTGCCCGGCCCCGGGCCGGCGGGGGGCCTGACCGCACCCCCCCCCTTCCCTCAGCTCTACTACCAGGTGCTGAACTTCGGCATGATCGTTTCGTCCGCCCTCATGATCTGGAAAGGGCTGATGGTGGTGACGGGCAGCGAGAGCCCCATCGTGGTGGTGCTGAGGTAAATCCCGCGGGGGAGGGTGGGGGCGTTGGGGCGTAGAACCCCGCAGGGCCTTGAGAACCGTCGGGCCCCGCCGGAGGAGGTTTTCCAGAGGGATTGGGGTGGCGGGAGGCTCCCTCAGAATTCCGGCTTTCCCGTAATGCAGAGGAACAGCGAGGGGGAGAGGAAGGAGGTAAGCCAGGCCAGCCGCCCTCCATAAAACCAGCGTCTGGCTCCCCCGCCGCCGTCAGCCGGCTGGCTTGTGCAATGGGGAGGTGGGCCTGGGGAAGGGCTTCCCAAGAAACACGGTGAGCGCACAAGCCAGGCGTTTCCGAATCACGCCA
>NW_009653080.1:286564-307757 GCF_000708025.1 Charadrius vociferus
GAGGAGGTTTTCCAGAGGGATTGGGGTGGCGGGAGGCTCCCTCAGAATTCCGGCTTTCCCGTAATGCAGAGGAACAGCGAGGGGGAGAGGAAGGAGGTAAGCCAGGCCAGCCGCCCTCCATAAAACCAGCCTCTGGCGCCCCCGCCGCCGTCAGCCGGCTGGCTTGTGCAATGGGGAGGTGGTCCTGGGGAAGGGCTTCCAAAGAAACACGGTGAGAGCACAAGCCAGGCGTTTCTGAATCACGCCAACCCTCCTGGAGAAATACTCAGTGGCGTGGGTGAAGGAGACTTGGAAAAAGGAGGGCCTGAAGCAGGGGGTGGTGAACCCATTACTCAGGCAGATCCTCCCAGGGGAAAAACAATGTTTGGGGCAGAGCTCCTCTTCTCATCCAGGCTAGTGGCGCTTCCCCTAGTAGAAGTTGCAGCAGCAGAACATGGTAGTGCGCTAGCACTGCCTGCCCTGCCAGCCGGCATGTCTCGCCACTGCTGTGTGAACTGTTGAAGTCCGTGGTGAGTCTTGGTGAGCAAAAAGGAAGCGGAAATCTTTGAGGTGCTGGCAAAGAAACTCATATAGTGAAAAGAAGTTAGGTTCTTTTTAAATGGGAACTGGCTTGCTGAAATGCCCAGTGAGCGTTATTATGTGTACGTTGCATGCCTTAAAAGTATCTGCTAACTCTTCTTTCGCAGCTGCTTGGCTTTTTCCTGGCCTTCTAGTGAGCTGTAACATGGCCGGGAAAAGGAGAGCTGTAGCCGTACCCATTTATACACATGGTTGGAAATAAGGGATGTCACTCTGTAACTGGGTATGTTTCAGGCACTGGCTGTTGCCTTCGCAGAATTGTCATGCAGTAGGTGTCACCAGTGTTACTCCCACCCTCCTAGTGCCTGGGACAAATTCCCAAATTCCTGTGGTGGAGGTTCTTGGGCGGCCCTGGAATGCTGATGCTGTCAGACACCACGTAGGTACTGCACGGGGCCTGTTCTGTGGCCGCGTTGGCCTTTCCGTGTGTTTCTACGTCAGTGTTGATTACCACATGCCATTTAACAGAACTCCCACAAAATAAAAACGAGTGGCATTCCTGTTCCCTCCTGACGGGTCTGTGAAGGCCAGGGGAGACGTTTCACGCTGTTCCTCCCAGTGAGTAAGACGGGTCACATCCCTTCTTTGGCGATGTTATCTTCTGTTCTGAGTAGCAGCTTCTGCGCTGTCTCGAGATAAAACAGGAATGTATGCAGTACTTAAAGTTCATCATTTTGTTTCGTACTGCATTATTTATTTGGAATTAAGAAGGTTAAGTATTTTGTAACAATTGCCATTTACAAGACGGGAGAAAAATAACTTGAATAGCAGTGCCTGAAATGAGATTGTTAAGCAAAGCGATGAATCACAATAACAAATTTTTAGCACAGCCGTCTGTCTGTTCCAGATGGGAATACAAGAGTCTGTATGCTTTCAGTGCTTTGTTCGTGAGCATGATCTGTCTACCTGTGAAAAATAAAAATAAATGAAATAAAGCTTCCCACCACTGCAGCGCTGCTAGTGTAGCCCTAGCAATGGGGAGCTCAGAAGTGGAGAAGATACTGCTTGCTGTGAGTCCTGTTATTATTAAGAAAGCAGAAGGCTTTTCCCGTTTGATGTGCTTTTAACACCAGCTGCTGGCACTGCTCTTTTCCCAACAAATCGGAACTGCTGGTCGTACGGTGATTGAATGCAGTAGAGGTTAGACACATGCTTGGTCTCCAAGTCCACGTGTTTTTCTTAGGAGCTTTTCATAGAAGTTATTGTGAGCTTTTTCTTAAAGGTCTATAAACTCTGAAACCTGCTTCCAAGTGTTTAAATATTGTTTGGTTGCTCCTCTTCTCTTTTTCAGTGGAAGCATGGAGCCTGCGTTTCACAGAGGAGATCTCCTGTTCCTCACAAACCGAATCGAAGATCCAATTAGAGTGGGAGAAATCGTGGTCTTTAGGATAGAAGGAAGGGAAATTCCTATAGTCCATCGCGTCCTGAAAATTCACGAGAAGTATGTCAAGAATTTGGGGGATTGTACTGCAGATGTTTAGCTAAATTGTATTTTTTCCTCATCTCCTTGGGTAAATGCGTGGGTGGGACATCAGTAACAGGTATCCAAGTGCTGTAGGAAGAGGTAACACAGAAGTTTCAGACAGATGAGATCTGCCCTCTTTGGTTTACTTGTAAAGGTCGTGCAGCAGAATTCACAAGCTGGGGGGCCTGTGCTGGTAACCTGGACTCCCCGTGTCACTTAAGGTCTCCTGTGCCATCATTTCCATCCCAAGCTGCTACGTAATGGTGCTGTGTTATCTCCTGTATTTGCTTGTGTGATGTGGCTCTTGTTTGTAGAGGTAGAACTTATGGAAGAAAGGTGTTTTCTATGTAGCATACGTTATGTTAAAGCTTGTTTTTATGCTCCTGGTTCCTGCTCTCCTGCAGAGGCAGGTCTTTTCTCTCTGTACGAAGTGTTGCTTTGTTATACTCGGAGTCTCTATATGTGCTGCGCTTTTGTGTACTGTTCATTCTGTAAACACGTGCCTGAAAGAATGACGCCCAGTCACTCTGGTTTGATTGCTGAACAGGGTTTAATTTTCCAAGCAAGGCTACCTCTGCAGCCGTGAGCTTTCCTATTTTGCTGGTTGGGGAAGATGCAACTGTGACTGCTCCAGGCCAATCTTGGGGGGATACGAGCCAGCCCCATGAGGCATTTGAGTGAAAACTAAGTCTTGAACTGAATCCCTGGTTCTTCAAGCCAGCTCGGAGAGGGCAACAGTTGGATGGGGTCCCAGCATCTGTTTCTGCTGAGTAAATGCCTGCTGCACTCTGAATGAACTGGAGCTGAACCAGGGCTCAGAGATCCGTTCCTAGGATAAGTGAAACACTTGAATCGTATGTAAAGGTGGCATTTGAGGATTGCTCTGGTCAAGTGAGGTCGATGGGACAGAGATGGTCCCTTCCCCCAAGCATTCGTAGTAGCCACAGCTCTTCGGACATCCAGACCATTTGTCTGGCGCAACGTCAAGGTCGAACAGCTTTGTGCGCATAAACAGTCCAGCTGATATCCTGACTGAGAGAGTGGCACCTCTCCCAGTAGACAGAGCAGATTCTTTGCTATTCCAATTCATTCAATGTCAAAAACATTTAACAGTTTCTGTTTTCAAAGTACTGTTCTTTGATACCACTAATTTAAAAATTAGGTCAGTATACTTGGTAAATTTGATACCTGATGTTGCACATACACTTTTTGTCATGTCTTGGGAACTCTTAAGTGAAATGCTACTTTTCCTTCTCCTGTGTTGCATGCGAAAGGCTCAGCTGGGCTCCAGTGCTGCTGCTTGGGCTGATTATTGAAGAGGCAAGAAAGGTCAGGGTCTTCTCTCTCTGCCAGTGTATGGGAAGGAGAAGCAGAAGTGTGCATTCTGTGTGGCAGTTCATCTCCACATATTCTCCACCCTTTTTTTTTTTAAGCCTGGCTCTGTCTCAGCACTTTTTTTTTTTTTTCAAATGTAACAGAACCATAGTGCCAATCCCAGATTCTGTGAAATAAAGCCATTCACCAGTATTTTAGGTTTCATTTAAATAAAACAACGAAACGCAAACCTGATCTCTATGTTAGGAAAGATAAAACTGAAAAATACATACTGTGACCTGAAGCTGGGCGTGGAAGGCAGGACTCTGAGGTATTAGTTGCTTCTCTCTATAGTTGAAGAATATCTTTCTGATGCAAGTTTGGAATTCAGGAGTGTCCCGTGAATGGCCAAAGTTTTCCATTTCTTCCTGTAGTTATGGACTGAATAGAAACTGTGAAAAGTCTCTGTGAAAGCTGACAGGAGTGTCAAAATGAAGGAAGACATTCTGTTTTCCCTGTTTTCCTTGATTTTGTGGCAACTGGGGCTCTAGTTCACATCAGTATTGTTTCAGTGAGAAGATGTTTGTTTTACTTGCTAGCCTTTTCTTCTTTGTTCAGAGCAGAATTGAGTTCATTCTTTGTCACTAAAAACAGAGTCTGCGGTCAAAATTTACTTAGTGGTTTTGGTGCAGGACAGCCAGACCAGATTTCATTCACCTCTCAGATGGCAGAGCAGCTGTGCTGTGGGCTTCTCGTGCTGGTTCATGATAGAGCATCAAATCTGCTCAATAAGATGGTGTGCTCCTGCACCATCAGTCTTCAGAGCTGAAACTGCATTATCTGCACCTTTGGGTATCTTCATCTCTTTCCAGACGATATGTAAGCTCCTAGAGTGTTTGCTGTTCCCACACTGAGCCAAATGTGCTTTGAAGGAAGATCTGTTCTTTTTTTTCCCCTTTTTTCTTCCAAGCTTCTCCTGTCAAGTAACGCACATTGGTATTCAGGCATGATGAAAACAGCGTGAGCTCTGAAGATTTTCTGCGTGTTTTCCTGAGTTGTATTTGATCTGTCGTTTCTGTGAGCAAGCCGACAGAATCAAGCAACGAGAGCGCTCCCGCTCAGCATCTGCCTTCAGATGCCACAGGGAGAGTTGACCAGCCGATCCCCGAGTAGTGGCATAACCCGCTGCTTATAAAGCAAGCATTGCTGGCTCTCCAGCAAGCTGAATGGAAATGACTGGGGAAGGGTGCATAACACGGTGGGTAAAGCTAGAGCAGAGCAGCAACTGTTTCTGGGTCAAAGCAAAGGTTCATCTGCTCCAGGATCGTGTTTCTGACCAGCTAACTAACTTGCCTCAGAACAAATTGAAGACTAGAGTGTGTAGCAATAATTTCCCAGCTGTCTGCACATTGCCATTTTGGGCACAAAGTGACAGTTCTGTATTAAAAAAAAAACCCTTTTATTTTTTTATAGGGAGGACCTGGTTGCTTTTTGAACTGTTACAATACTTTGGCATCCAAAATGTCCTTCCGGAGAGACAGTTTGCATTGTGTTAGTTAAGTGTCCCACCTTCTCTGGCTTGTTTTAACCTGTTACCTCTGAGTTGCATTTGATGCTCTCTGGGTCTTGTGTCAGAAGAGGCAGTGAAAAACGGATTGTTCCTGTCTGTGTCATTTGTATTGGACTACCGTCATATCTCCCATCAGTTCTGTCTTTTCCAGGCTGAAGAGCCCTGGTCTGTTGTTTCTTGTATGGAAGTGCTTCCAGACCTTGTTATCCATTTCTGAACCTTTGCCAGTTCTTCTCTCCATTTCAAAAAAAGGATGTGGGGGGTTCAGAACTGCACAGAGCATTCAAGATGTAGGCACATCGTGAGTTCATGCAGTATCGTAATGGTATTGTTTGTTTTCTTCTGTCCCCTTTTCCTAATAATTTCTAAGTTTCAGCTTGCTTCTGACCACTGCTGAGTAGAACCGTATGCTTTAACCCCAAAGTCTCATTTTGGGTGGTAGTACAGAGCCCAGAACCCGACATTTGTATCTGAAGCAAGAGAAGCATCAACGTGAGGGAGGTCAAAAGCAAAGAGGTGATAGCTGTGCCTTCGCTAGAAGTGGCTCATTCTGTTGTTTCTGTTCTTAAACTCTGCCAGAAAGCTTGGCTGAGGCCAGAATTCATTGTTTCATTGGCAGTTTTTTTCCCAAATCGTCTGCGTTGCATCGCGTTTGACAGAGATTCCCTTTTTCAGCCTGCTTGAACTTTTAGGATGTCATTGCTTCACATATCTTTGTGTTAGTCTCTACGTGCTTGCTCTAGAACAGCTTTTAAAAAGTTCCTTTTCTCTGACTGATCTGCCTGTCTTGTCTTTGCTAGGCAAAACGGTGACATCAAATTTTTGACAAAGGGAGACAATAATGCCGTTGATGACAGAGGGCTGTACAAACGAGGCCAGCACTGGTTGGAGAAAAAGGACGTAGTAGGACGAGCGAGAGGGTAAGTGAAGTTGAAAAAGATGCGGCTTTTTACACTGCCCTCCCCCAATGCCATCTGTTAATCCCCCTCTCCTCTTGAACTCTCCCCGCTGGGTTTTTGTGACCTGCCTGAAAGCATTTCACAAGGTGCTCTGGAGAGTTAAAAAAGCCAAAGGTGGTTCAGTTCTTAGCTTGGCTTAAGCGAAGGTATCTAGCTGTGAGCTGCGTCCTGAGATTTTGATGCTGGATGGACAAAGGCAGTGCGCGCTCAGGCGTGATCAGAATTTTCATCGAAATTGTTCTGCAAGGCACAGTCTTTGCAGGCACGGGGGATCTGAAGAAGGCAGAGGCTAAAACACCCTTTGGGGCTGGTTGTGACTCAGCCCCCGCTGCCATGGCTTATGAGGAAGAAGTCCCAAGCCTGTTAACTGTCGCCCTCGGCGTGCTTGAGCGACTCTTCCTTTGTATGAGTACCAGCGCAGTGCTTCTCCCCTATGCACCCTCCAGTACTGTTTGTTCTAATAAAACCTTTATTCTTTTAGATTTGTGCCCTATATTGGAATAGTGACTATCTTAATGAATGATTATCCAAAATTTAAGGTAAGCGCTCTTTCATTTTCTTCCTGCTTCTCCCACCCCAGCTAAAATTGGTTCCTGAGAGCTTCATACGCACAGGCGGAACTGTTTTGCCCTGTACGTTTGCTGCTGTTACTGCGTCTTTACATGTGAATGTGCACTCTTGTCTCTTCTTTTCTTTCTCTGACAGTATGCAGTCCTGTTTTTACTGGGTTTATTCGTGCTGGTCCATCGAGAGTAGCCTCTTGCACTGAAGTACAAGGTGAAGGTGCCATGGATTTTTTTTAGATGAACGTTTGAAGTAGATGATGGTCCGATGTGCCGGGAGGAAGAAGAAAACACGCATTTCAAAGCTTCTTGCCAGTTTGGGTTTGTTTTGTTTTTTACTGCGTAAGGGCGAATGTTTGTCACAGTATTTCCAATGGTTTGTCACATTTTAGCATTTTTAGTGAGTTTTTATATTAAAAATTTAAGCCAAACTGTTCAGTGTTTCTACTTTGAAGCTGAGCTTCCTCTCGAAGTGCCTACAGGACTGTGTCCTCTAAGTCTGTGCCTCCGCTGGGCAAGCGTGACCTCTCCCTGTGCTGACTGAACTGTCAAATGGTGAGCTGCGGAGGTGATGTTTTTTTCCAATTCAGAACTGGAATAAAGATTTTTTTTTTTTTTTTGCATCTTGCCCACTATGAGCCCTGCCATGTTCTTTGTTATTGCCTGGCTGAGCGCAGCCTTGTTGCCCAGTTTCCCTGGGTGGGGGGTGTCCGTACCTGGGCTTTGCCGTTGCAGACCAACTCCTGGAGCTGAGCGAGCCAACTTGTCCTCTCTTCACAGAACAACAGCAGCTGCTCCTCTTAGTTCTTTTTGGAGAGTGAGCAGTTCCGAGCTGTAGATCCGTTAAAAACTTCTATGTTTCTGTAGATCACGCTGAAATAATCAAAGACTGCAAGGTGTTCTGGGCAAAAGACGGCAAAGGATTGCTTTGTGCCTAAGCTGTCACTGCAGCACTAAAGAACAGAAGAATTGAGGTGGGAAACACCCACAGCTGTTGGGCAGGGATGTAGTAGGACGAAATAGTAAAATTTTCTTAGTTTTGGAAACGGATTTCAGGTCTGTAATGATCCCTGCAGCTGGCCACCTCTTACAGCTCACCGGAAAGCTTCGGAAAGGCTGAGTCCCCCTTGCCCTGAGGTCTGGAAGAAGAAACCACTTGTTACCCTGTGCAACAGCCTTTTTTTCTGTGCTTCTCATTCAGGGTAGTGACGCAGCTTGTGTTGGGGTGGTGTCAGAGGAGAGCCCAAGGGAGAGGCACAGGGCAGAGGCTCTGCAGTTATCCGCTTCTATATAAGTTCGTGCCACCTGCACTGAGCGAGTGACGATTGTAACTCACCTCTGTGGTGTCTGTACTGACTCATGAAACCATTTTATTTCCCATTCGTATTTGTTCCCTGGGTAGGGTGAAGCAAAAAGTCAAGATTGGGACGCCGCAAAGAGTTTACAAGCAGGTCCAGTCCCTAGTGCAGAGCCTTGGGCCCATGTCTCTGGATAATCATAACTTAGTAATAAAAAATGGTAATAAAATCCATATCTCCCGGTGCTGAAGCCCTTGAGGAGGGAATTTCGATACAGAGTTTCTCCAAAATGCTTTGAGTCACAGATGGAATGTTTTGTCAAAAGCCAAACCTGGGCAGTGGCGAGGGAAAACAAAATCCCTCTGAGAGGTGCCATCACCCTGGAGCACCTTCCTGAGGACCCAGAGCAGCATTTCTGCCTTTGCAGGTAGCAGTGAAGCAGTCTCCATTGCCTGCTTTGCCTTTAGCTTAAACTGGTTTTGTGCATAAACTGGTTTTTAACTTGAGCTCACATAAAGGACTGAGTTGAGCTCCTCTGAAATCTGCTAATCAACACCTTTCGGTGAAAACTTTTCTCGCTTTCACACCTTTCCTGAAAATCTGAGCATGTGGAAGCAGTTGTGTTACTGTCACTGTGTTATTTTAACAAAAAAAGGATAAACCACAAAGGATTTATGATTGCGGGGGGTGCAAGGATTAGCTCTTAAAGAGCATCTGCTGAACTCCCCTCCCCCACCCCAGTTCTGAGAGGAACGGTGCTTTTGAGATGTTGGGAAATCATAGAATCACAGAATGGTTTAGGTTGGAAAGGACCTTGAAGATCATCGAGTTCCAACCCCCCTGCCATGGGCAGGGACACCTCCCACTAGACCAGGTTGCCCAAGGCCACGTCCAGCCTGGCCTTGAACACCTCCAGGGATGGGGCCTCAACAACCTCTCTGGGCAACCTGTTCCAGTGCCTCACCACCCTCAAAGTGAAAAATTTCTTCCTAATGTTTAATCTAAACCTGCCCTCTTCCAGTTTAAAGCCATTCCCCCTCATCCTATCACTACATGTCCTTGTAAAACGTCCCTCCTCAGCTCTCCTGTAGGCCCCCTTTGGGTACTGGAAGGCTGCAATAAGGTCTCCCCGGAGCCTTCTCTTCTCCAGGCTGAACAGCCCCAACTCTCTCAGCCTCTCCTCACAGGAGAGGTGCTCCAGCCCTCGGATCATCCTCCTGGCTTTTCTCTGGGTGCGCTCCAGCAGGTCCATGTCTTATGTTGGGGACTCCAGAGCTGGACACAGTACTCCAGGTGAGGTCGCACCAGAGCAGAGTAGAGGGGCAATAATAACATACTGGTCCTGCTCGTGGCAGGGTTGCCCTGCCGGCGTTGCTGGTGACCGGCAGCAGATGTCAGCAGCCGGTGCTGCTGAGGACATGCGCTGGTGGCCAATGTGGGTGCAAACCCTGGCTTGGGCACTCGCAGGAAGGTGTGCCTTTCCCAGCCTTGCTCTGGCATCGTGCTGTGTTGAAGTAACCAAGGAGGAAGTGCTTCAAAACAAATGCCAGGTGGTTGGGATGAAGGGTGGGTTGAAGTCTGCCGTGTTGCTCTCTTTGGGCTTTGCAGACACTTCAAGAACAGAAACAATTGCCCTAAATCGGGGGCTGCAGTGCGAGACGTGGGGATTCATCTCTGTGGCCCGTGTTCTGCCTATTTTCAGCTCGGTGCAGCTGAGAGCATGGCTGTGTGTTATCTGCGGTCGCGAAGTGAGGTGTTGGCTCTAATTAGAGTGAGGATAAATAAGCAGTTAATCCACTTGCAGCTCGAACACCCACCAGCTCCCCCGCACCGCCTCCCCTGTCCCTGTAACGCCTTTCCTGCCGCAGCGGGAGGAGAGGGTGCTGGGGACGAGCCTGCACCAGCTAGAAACCGAGAACGCAGGAGCAGGATGACAACGAGTGGCTGCTGGCTCCGTCCCCGCCAGACTTACTCTGCTTTGCGGAGCAGAAAAGCCACCGAGCGTGCAGGATCTCTGCTTCAGCCGGGCGCTAATGCTGAAATGTGTGGCGAGCGCCGCTGTGCTCCCGCAGAGCCAGGGGTTTTGCTGTTAGAACTTGATGTGTTTGGGGTTTTTGTTTTTATTTTATTTCAGTTTTCTTCTTTTTGTTAAAGGTGAAGCTGTCTGGCCAGCTCCAGCAAAGCCTTTGAGACTTGAGGCTTAAAGACGGAGATCTTTGTGTCACAACAGGAACGGGGTTTGTTTGTAAAGTATGTGGGTGTTGAAAGGTCTGGTTTGTAAAGGAAAAAAAATAATAAATCTGCCAGGGCTAAGATTGCTTCTGTCTCTGTTGTGGTTACAGCCAAACAGAGCAGGTTTTCTGGTAGGCAATTTCATTGCTTAATTACTGTTCAATCACATCCGCAGTTCAGGGCACAGATTCCTTCATGGGCAGGAGCTGTTTCGCAGAGCAAAGTGATGATGGGCTATTTCTGATCATGGCTAGGATTTTGTTGGGTGACTCGCTTTTTTTTTTCATAGTGAAGATCAACGCATAAGCAAAAGCCCAATGGACAGGAGGTGAGCTGTGAGGACTAATGTGCTGAACGTTGAAGCTCCTTGAGACAAAGGCTTTCTTTGAACCTTTATGATGCTTGGACGTGTGGTTGTCAGTTAAACAGTAATAAGCATGACACCGTTTCATCCGGATCCATCGCTGCTTATTGCTTAGCGGCGATTTCTAGGGCTTGGATTTGTAAGATGATCGGTCGCGTGCTTTCTTTAACGAGGCCCGGTATTCTCGTGGTGGTTTTCCTGCCCATAAAATCAGAATAGGTCCACCTTATTTTTTCCGAGGAGAAGCTGCACGGTGAGGTCTTGTCCACGTGTGGCTGTAAGACCTCTTCCTGATGGAGAAATGCGTGAACGCAAAGCCAGAGCACGGCTCCCAGAATGGGCTGATCTCCTGTGGCCAAGAGAAGGAGAGGAGAGGTGGCTCAGGCTGAGCGTGTTGCTTAGGGATGGCTCCTGTGCTGGAGCAGGGGCAATGCCAAGCAGATGTTTACGTATCCGAGGCTGAAGACCTGCACGGCGTCAGTGACTCAGTGGCTGAATCAGATGAGGAGTGTCCTGGTGCCGGTCCTCAGACTGCAAGGTGCGCCTGGGTGATGCCAGAAAGGCACAGCCTTTGCAGTTCCCATCAGCGTCAGCAGCTCCTGGTGGCAGTTGATGCGTAGCAGATGACCGATCTGACCGTCTCATCGCTGGCTGCTGGGAAAAGAGAAATAGCACCTGCATTGCATTTGGAGCCAATTTAAGAGCTTCCTGCCCCTCTTACCTTCTCCCCTCCCTTGCAAGACTTCCATCCCTTCGTCATCTGCGCCCAGGCACTTCAGCTTGCTCGCCCATCAGGAAGCAGCAGGTCTCTGCAGAGCCTGAGACCAGCCTGACACGCGCTGGAGTCAGCACATGGGAGGGGGCATGGTGGCTTTCCTGGTGGATCTGCCTCGTTGGATCTACTTAAGCATAATTGTGTGGATTCCCTGCTGGTCGGTAGTCTGCCCAGCCATGAGGAGTCAGTCCCTCTTCATGGTAGTGGCTTTTCTATTGCTGGGTGCTCATCCCTGCTTACCCTTCAACTTCCGTAAAGAAACCCACCAGCTCCTTCACACGTAGTCCCTCTTCCCCATGGAACAGGGCGCACGTGGTGGGTCATGCTGGCTGGGCATACCATGCGTCAGACCTGTTCCTGCTCATGGGGCATTTCATACCCATGTTCGATTCTAGCAGGTCCTCTGAATGCTTGATCTAGCAGAGCTCCCTAACCCTTGGGGGAAATCAAGTACCTCCACAGAGGAGAACAGCCTAATTAGGGACAGACTAGAAATGCACCCTCTGTGATCCAGGACAGAGCTCTCTTGCTGCCTCTGCCCAACTCCTCATCTCTTGACTTTCTTGCTCCTTCTGTTTAATAATTTAAAAACACTTCTGGAGCTCTCTCTGCCGAGCATCTTGACATCCCCTTTCCTTTCCAATCTCTCCTCCTCCAGTAGAAACTAACCTTGCAGAGTTTCAGTTTCCGCAGAGACAGAAGTAAAAATAATGTGGAGAAAATGAACTTCAATTTAATTTCTCTGAATCTCAATTCACTCAAACTGGGATGTCATGTTTCTGCCATGTAATTCTGGTTGGGACACTTCTGAGCTGGGCTTGGATTTGCCTGCAAGAAAATAAGATTTTGTTCTCGAAGTCTTCTTGCAGAGCAGTTATTTGTACTGTGTCCAGCGGGTGTGGAGTGAGTGGGAAACCTCAGGGAAAACCACAACTCATTTACGGCTTAAATGAAAATTGAAAAAGAGTTGAAAACAAGATGTGTGAGATTTCAAATTTTATCTTTTATAAACAACAGTTGTTGCCTGTGGACGAATGAATGTAACAGAGGGATTTAATCTTTGTAAACAAGAGACAAATGCATCAAAATAGACCCTCAGGCATGTGGCAGGACTTTAAATTTGACCTGGCTTTGGAGAAGCTGTGAGGAAGAGGCTGAAACAGCTTAACCGCAGCTAAGAGTTTTATTGGCACCAGGAGCTCTGTGAAAGAGACAAATAAGGGGATTTGAAGCCTTTGCTCTTTGTATTGGTTTTTTATTAGAGCCATCGCTTTTGAGCATGCATTTGCCCTCCCGGGTGGATATTTGCAGGGCCTGGGAGCGCCTGCACTGTGTTTTTGGACTTCTACAGCTCAGTCTCTCTCAGGCCAGACTGGCCACCTCTCTGGAAGATGCGTTGGTATCCAAGATGCCAAGATATCAAAGCATAATTCAACAGAGAAGAAACACAACGGACCTTGCTGCAAACACTGTGAAGCGTAGGATTTCCAGGTTGGTCTGTTATGTTGGCTCATTCTTAGCTCAGCGTTAGCAGGGCCCTCTCAGCTGTACAGTTTTTAGATGCGTTTATTTTGCGTAGTTACAGAAAGTTCTCCTTTCTTTGCTTGGTGAAATCTTGCTTCTTCTTTAAGTACGTTTGGAGGATTTGCTAATAGTGCCCGTTTCACAGCTCTGTTACTGCTTGTATTAGCTTCAGGTGGACAAGACAGGTGCTCTCTGGTCAGGAACAGGGTGCCGCAGGTGTCCTGTGCTGCCATCGGCTCCTGGACACCAGCAGTGGAAGAACCTGCAGAAGAGCTCAGTGTCCAAGAGGATGGCAATGAACACCCAGGCCTGCATGGAGCTGCCCACGAGCTCCAAAGGGACAGAAACCTGAAAGTGTTGTGCTATTTGCTGTGGTGGGGAGCTGTTCTGTCAAACCAACCATGGCACCAAGGGACAGAACGGTGGCTGAGGTGGAGATGTAGGGATCTGTAGGCTGTAAATCGAACCTGTAGGTTATAGACCAGATTTGTGGACTGGAAAGGAGTAGGGCTGCTTTAAAGAGCAGACTTGGAGCTTGTTGAAGGAGTTAGGAGGTGTATGGGGAAGGTGAGCCCACTGGGATCATCCACCTAGATTTCCCAGAGGTATTTGGCAAGGTCCCTCAGCAAAGGCTCCTAAAGAAAGGATGCAGCCCTGGAATAGGTGAGTCCTTATGGGCAGAAATCATAGAATCATAGAATGGTTTGGGTTAAAAGGGACCTTGAAGATCATCAAGTTCCAACCCTCCTGCCATGGGCAGGGACACCTCCCACCAGACCGGGTTGCTCCAAGCCCTGTCCCGCCTGGCCTTGAACACCTCCAGGGATGGGGCACCCACAGCTTCTCGGGGCAACCTGCACCAGGGGCTCACCACCCTCACAGGGAAACCTTTCTTCCTAATATCTAATCTGAATCTGCCCTCTTCTAGTTTGAAGCCATCACCCCTCATGCTATCACTACATGCCCTTGTAAGAAGTCCCTCCAGCTTTCTTGTAAGCCCCCTTCAGATACTAGGAAGTTGCTATAATGTCTCCCCGGAGCCACCTTTTCTCCAGGCTGAACAACTCCAACTCTCTCAGGCTGTCTTCATAGGAGAGGTGCTCCAGCCCTCTGATCATCTTTGTGGCCCTCCTCTGGCCCCGCTCCAACAGGCCCATGTCCTTCTTATATTGGGGGCTCCAGAGCTGGATGCAGTACTCCAGGTGGGGTCTCACCAGAGCGGAGTAGAGGGGCAGAATCACCTCCCTTGACCTGCTGGTCACACTTATTTTGATGCAGCCCAGGATACAGGTGGTTTCTGGGCTGCGATCGCGCATCGTGATCGCAACATCCATGTCACCAGCAAAGATGTTAAATAGTACCGGTCCCAATACCAGTGTCACTTGCTAAAAGGTAAGGAACAAAAGGCAGGAGGCAACAGCCTCTGTAGCAGAAAACATCAGGGAGCTGTGCCGGGACTGCATTCAGTATATTCAAAAACGATCAGCAAAAGCAGGCAAAACCTGAAGTTTGCTGCGGATACAAAGAGTTGTGTGGATGAAGGCCAACTGTGGAAAGAGACTGGGCGATAAAAAAGATGAAATTCAAATGTACATAAATATAAAATGGTGCACAGGGGGAAAAACCAATTTTAACTCTATTTATAAAACAACGGGTTCTGAGTTAAGTGTTACCATCTGGAACGTCGGGGTTGTAACAGATTGTGCTATGACAATGTCAGTTCAGTGGTCAGTAGCCACCGAGAAAATAAATTGCATGCTAGAATTACTAGGGGTAAACAGAGAGCAAAGCACACAATCGCTGTTTCCTTCAACTGGAGGCCTTGGGGGAAGCTGACGGTGCAAGCTCAGGGTCCCTGGAGCTTTGAGGCTGCTTTGGCTGAGAAGGGACTGTTCCTGGAGGGTGTGTGGAGCTGCGGAGAGGTGGCTGCAGGCTGCTGTCGCCCAGCCCCAGAGGGTTAATCCCACCAGGAGAGGGGACGTGGAGCTCTGTGCAGACAAACGCTCTGCCTTGCGGAGGTAACCGTCTAGCAGAAGTCTGGCGTTTGCTGAGTCACCTCTGTCCTTCCCTGGCTCCGTTGCGTTGCGTGGCCCTTGCAGGGGAAGCTGGTGGCCGACAGGCCAATCTCCTGCACCACCTGCGGAAGCCAGAGCGGTGACCTTTGCCAGCAAAATCAATTTCTAAAATGGAATTTGTACTGCCTTTTTTGATAGATAAGCTGGAGAGATTCCTTTGGTGGCAGCTGGGAAAGCGAACCTCTGCTGAGCTGGAGAGAGCAAGCCGTGGAGGACCGCGGCAGTGACAATTCCTGCCCCAGGTGGTGCAGGCTCCAGCCACCTCTGCTACCAAGTGCCATCTCCCCCACCGCTTGGTCTCCATTTGTGAGTGAGGTCACTTTTGTTGCAGCCACCTCTCGGGCTGCGTTTGTTTGGTCTTAGGGTGACAAGGGAGGGGGCAGCCCAGGAACGGAGGGATTTGGCTGTGGTGCGATCACCCCGCTCCGGTCCCACACGGCCGAGCTGCAGTCCCAATTCCCACCCTCTCGATGGACCCCGCTCGTTGAGCATCCATGGCTGCCCCAGGGGGCTGCTCAGCACCCGCACCACCTTCATCAGAAAACTGGCTTGGCTGTAATTATGCCACTGAAGAGGGGGTGAGCTGTGCTGAGCCTTCTGCTCGGGATCTGCCTGTGGGTGTCTGGGGTTGGTTGTTAACGAGACTGCTGCAGAGAATGAAATCCGTGCTCTCGAAGCCCTGCCTGGATTACGGCTGGGCAGTTTGCTTTAGCACTGATGCTAAAGCGAACGGTGAGCTCAGGTCCCTTTCACAGGTTGTTTTCCATGAAAAAAACCCACTGTCTGCCCTGAATTGTGATCCCACTTCCAGCCTCCACCGAGTCCCTGAGCAGGTATTCCCGTTGCTCTTCCCAGGCTTGAAATCAGGGTTATGGGCTCAGATCTCCCACATGCGCCCCATCCGGCCAAGCCTTGGTACTTGGCAATTAACCTGGTGTCCCCTTTGCTTCTACACGTTTATAATGACAATGCGACAGGGCAGGAACTCCCCAATTTCCTTTTCCCACCCTGTCCCAAGCTTGCCTTGCAGCCCCTCATTGCTACCACCGTGATCCGAAATACCTGTTCCTCCTCTCCCACCTTGGCTGGGAGAACACATGCAGCCTGCAGCCACCAGTGGAAGAAGAGGGCAAGATGTGTGTCGGTGCGGTTGCATATCTGCTTCAAATCAGATCAGCGCAAAAGCTTTTGCCCTGTTTGAAACGCCACGCTGGTTCCCGCCGCTCGTCCTGTGCCCCCGGGTCTGCCTGTCCTGCTCAGTTAATCTCCGAGGAGCACAGTGCTGTTGCCCTGAAGGAGCAGGACTTTACCCCGTCACGCTTCGATAGGTGCCGTAATTGCCCGCGGCTCTTTTCTCTGTAATTGGTATCGCTTTATCCTTGGCTTCATCCTCCGTAATCCTACAGGTAACCCCTCTTCCCCACCTCTGGCTGCTGGGACACCAGGCAGAGTTTGGACCCCGACAGAGGGGGAGTTTCCCCCCCCACCAACACGCTGCAGCTGCCTGAGAGAAGCTCTGGCATTTCTGGCAGAAAAGCAGCAGACAAGTCGTTTGTATGTGCAGTGGAGCCAGCAGGTCTCACAGCACCCACGGAGAAATGCAGCTCAGCATCACAGGTAACGCCACTTCCCCAGCATGAGGAGAAACCAGACATCTGTGCCAGAGCTCTTCCTGGTATCTCTTCTAGTTGGAGGTCTGTGACAAGTGGTATTCCCCATAGGTCAGTACCGGGTCCGGTCCTGTTCAGTATATTCATCAATGACATGGGTGAAGGGATAGAGTGTACCATCAGCAGCTGTGTGGAAAGGGACCTGGGAGTCCTGGTGGACAACGGGACAACCATGAGCCAACAATGTGCCCTGGTGGCCAAGAAGGCCAATGGCATCCTGGGGTGCATCAACAAGATTGTGGCCAGTAGGTCGAGGGAGGTCATCCTCCCCCTCTGCTCTGCACTGGTGAGGCCACATCTGGAGCACTGTGTCCAGTTCTGGGCTCCCCGGTTCAAGAAGGACAGGGAACTGCTGGAGAGGGTCCAGCAAAGGGCTACAAAGATGATGAGGGGACTGGAGCATCTTTCTGATGAGGAAAGGCTGAGGGACGTGGGGCTGTTCAGTCTGGAGAAGAGAAGACTGAGGGGCGATCTTATCAATGCTTATCAATACCCAAAGGGAGGGTGCCAGGGGGATGGGGACAGTCTTTGTTTAGTGGTGCCCAGTGACAGGACAAGAGGGAATGGGCACGAACTTGACCATAGGAAGTTCCATCTGAACCTGAGGAGGGCCTTCTCTGCTGTGAGGGCGGCAGAGCAGTGGCACAGGCTGCCCAGAGAGGTGGGGGAGTCTCCCCCTCTGGAGCCATCCCAAACCCGCCTGGACGCTGTCCTGTGCCACTGCTGGAGGTGCCCCTGCTCTGGCGGGGGGTGGGACTGGGGGAGCTCCAGAGGGCCCTTCCAACTCCTGTTATTATGTGATTCCTTCACATCCAGCACCCTCTCTGGACCTCACATATTTGTCATCGTCCTCCTGCCCTGCCTACATCCCAAGCCTTCTCCAGACGCCCTGAATTTCCAGGACTTTTGCATCAGCTGCAGCAGCAGCCCTGCAAGTACTCCTGCTTTCCCCAGGAGGCAGCGGTGCAGAAGGGGCAGATGCAGATCAACCTTGGTGTTCCCCCCCTCACACCCTGGCCTGCAGCTGCCAGCTCCTGGTTGTGCATCTCATTCAAAATCACATCTGGGTGAGATCATCGGGCAGCCCAATCCAACGCCAGGGACACCTTCCCACAAGGCTTGTGAGGACAGACCAGGGACATCAGAGCCAAAGTGGTGGTGTTACGGTTTGAGTAAACCCACAATAATTTATTGTCTTTTGGACAATTCTACCACCTGATGACCCCTCCCCACCCAGGAAGGGTAACTGGAAACAAACAAGGAAACCCGGTGGTTGAAATATAAACAGATTTAATAGAATGAGACTAGATAATTAACATTAATAGCACTAAAGAACCAGTATTGATCCAGATACTGATATAAAATATGTGAGGATTATCCTCAGCCCATTCTATTCATAGAAGCTGTGCACTCCTCGCAGGGGACAGCAGATGTGGGACACTGCCAGCACTGTGGCTTTGGGAGGCGGAGAAGGGCTCAGGGCTCCAGCACCAGGGCGAGGAGTTCTCTGGATCACCGCCATCATGGAAGAGGAAAACTCCTCAGCAAACTTTCTGATTTAAATCAAAAGTGATGTTCATGGTATGAAATAACCCTGTTGGGCAGCTTGGGTCAAGTGCTCCTCTTCATCCCTGCATCCAGCGAGCTCAAAACCAATGAGAACTTGAAACCCACATACCACAGCTGGCTATAAACTAAATATTTTCACAAATTCGGACACTAGAGTCTTCTAAAAGTGCGGTTTTCCCAAGCATTAGAAGAGTAATTAGTCCTGTGTCACTCAAACCAGGACAGGTGGTCACAGCCACCTAGCACCACTGGGAGAGAGGGCTGCAGGGCTCCTCTCTCAGCTGACTTGATGGAGGAGATGAAGCTGCCACGATGTGAGCACAAGGGTCAGGGCCGTGGCGCTGCAAATGCCACGTCTGTGGTGAGCATCCATTCATGTGTCCCACACAGTTGGCAGGGAGCGCCCAAAAGGGCCATCTCCTCCAAAGACGAGCAGAGACATGGGCCCAGCACTGCCCTGCTCAGCTGTACTGCACCTGAGCGCCATCAGGGAAGGAACCTGGTGAGAAAGCGGAGCGAGATTCCCCGTTGCAGCCCGGGACCTCCAGCGCGCGTAGACACAAGGTTAGCAGAGGCAGCCACCTCCCCTCATGGGTGGTGGACCAACGAGAAGGCACGCGCTGACCAGCCAGCTGGCCACCGAAGGGGATGCACACACAATTTAGAAGGAGACATGTCTAACGCAGGAGTACTTTTCAGTTGTTTCCTTCCCCATAACATGAGAGCTGGGTTTGGAGTTCGGACTCTAACCCCTGCTGTTGAAGAGGAATGAATCTCCTCTCACCCTTTTCTCTTGAAGAACAGTAAATGCTGAGGGCATCGGTAACAAGTCTTCCCTGTGCCAGTTCCCAGGAGAACTGGGTCATCTCAGGCAGCTCCTCCCCCACCAGCCAACACCTCCTAGCAAAGTCAGGCAGCTGTAAATTTGGCAGAAGCTGTCAGAGCCCTAAGGACACTCATGGGCCTTAATGGGTCTCACCTGGGGCCTCCACCCTCCACCCCCAGGGGCCCAGGAACCCATTAAAGCTCAGCCTTGGGCCTTTAGTCTCTCCTTGAGCTATGCTGTAGGAGCATCAGACTCCAGCTCAGCAGTGCCTGGCTAGGGACTGTCTTCTTGACCTGTTCTCAGACCTGCCTCACCATTATGGACCTGTCTGGACTGTGTCTGACCCTTGCTGGATCTCATCCTGACCTGCAGTTTCACCCGGGACCTGACTCATCACCACAAACATACCTGATGATCTGGGCTCTCTCTGAACTTGGTGACCAGCTCTGAGTCTGTTCTGCTTGCCTCTCAGGTACTGTGACTGGGGAGAGACCTGCATTGCTGGCCACCTGATCCTGTTCAGTCCCCAGCTCTTCAGACCTTCTGCTACCTGACAGGGCTCTGTGTATACAACACAAACTGAAGATAATTCAAAGCCCCACTATGCTGGGTGAGATTTCTGGGCACTCTTACGCATCTTTTCTTTTCTGTTTTAGACACACGGGTTTGTCCTGCAGCAGTCCAACCCCTGAGAGCACCCCTTTGTCAATGTGGGACCTGGAGGAGCCTTCAGGTGGGCTGCAGGCAGGTCACAAGAAGAATGAGAGCACAACCTGCTTTTTGGGGCCCTCTGACCAAATACTTCCAGTTTTACATGGACTTCACTTTACTTGAGTGCTGGACATAAACAGTCCACGTCCCAAGCCCCCACTATCTCTGTCCCTGGCATGGCTGGGCATGCATAGCTCCATCCCATTAATGAAAAAAAGAGAAACTGATGGGGGCTGTGAGGATCAGCAGCACCAATAGTTGTCTACAAGATCCTGAAGGGAGTAGAAAAGGTGAGTAGCAATACACAGACTCTGGTCTTCACCTTCTTCAGGGAGCTGGTAAGTGGGATTCTGTGGGAGGCTGCTCTGAAGGGTGAAGGAGCTCAGGAGAGCTGGCAGGTCTTTAAGGACAGGATCGTCCAAGCCCATCCCAATAATCAGGTAAACAAGTAGGTGAACCAGGAGATAGGCTTGGCTAAACTGAATTAGACTCATGACTGAGCTCCAATGCGAAAAGGCAGTATTGAAGGAGGTGGAAGCATGGACAGGCCATTAGGAGAAATATGAAAATGTTACCTGGCTTTGTAGCAACGATGTTAAGAAAGCCAAAGCTCGCTTTGTTGAGATGTGCCAAGAACATCAGATCTTCTATAACTAAAGTAGTACTACTTTTAAAGTACTACTTTAGTTGTTGAAGATTTGTGTTCCTTGCACATCTCGACAAACTCCTTTAGTTGTAGGAAGCTGAAGAAGGAAAGCGTTCACAAAGGCACTGCTGCTGACCAGGGCAGACAAAGCTGGGGTACTCCATGCGTCCTTGGCCTCGGTCTTCACCAACAAGGTCTCCCTGGCCATGTACCTGAAGGCAGGGTTCGGAGAGAAGAACAACCAGCAGTGGATGAGGGTCACAGTGGTTATTACTTGGGGAGCCATAAAAACCTGTGAGCCCAGGGAGGCTGTGTCCCAGGGTGCGGAGAGGTGGCCACAGGTGCTGGCTGATGTCCCTGCAAGACCACTTGTAACATCACAGAGAAAATCATAGAATTGTCTAGGTTGGAAGGGACCTTTAAGATCCTCAAGTCCAACTGTTAACCCAGCACTGCCAAGTCCACCACTAAACCATGTCCCTCAGCACCACGTCTACATGTCTTTTGAATACCTCCAGGGATGGTGACTGCCCCATGTCCCTGGTCAGCCTGTGCCAGTGCTTGACAATCCTTTCAGTGAAGAAATTTTTCCTAATATCCAACCTAAACCTCCCCTGGCGCCACTTGAGACCGTTTCCTCTTGTCCTATGGCTTGTTACTTGGGAGAAGAGACCAACACCCACCTGCCATGGAGCAAGTCCTGCTGGAGCGTGTTCCTGGGCAGATGGAGAAGCAGGAGGTGATGGGGAATGGGCAGCCTGGGCTGGGAAGGAATAAACCCACCCCGATCGCCTGCTGCGAGGCAGATTTGTGGGTGAGGGCCCAGCAGCGACTTCCGTCCACCTCAGCGGTTGACCCAACGCCATCTCCCACCGTGTCCAAGTGATTGGGGTGGCTCGTTTGGGGATGGGGGGGTGATGGGGCTACACAAGCAGAGGGATGAGGAGCCCTGCGGGGCTCCGAGGGTTGGGGTTAACGTGTCGCGCCTCGCCTGGATGCGTGCGGTGAGAGGGGTCTGTCCCGACGGGCGGCTGGGGGGGGAACGGGGCGGGA
>NW_009653080.1:308217-317738 GCF_000708025.1 Charadrius vociferus
GATGCTGGACCCGCGGTGGGCAGGAGAAGACCAAGGGCAGGGATGTGGTAGGTCCAGCATCTGTGGAACCCCAGGGGTCCCGTCAGCCGGAGAGGGAAGTTTCCCCAAAGTCCTGTGTGGACCTGGGATTTCTGGGTATCTCCTCACTCTGTTATACTTGCTAATTTAGGCGTTAGGCTTGCTGAGTGCTTCGTGTTGACTTGTGTTGGCGTGAGGTAGCAGATACCGGCCCCTGCCCGTCTCCTGCCCGGCGTTTGTGCAGGCACACAAGTGCGTTGTATTGCAGGTCACTTCATGGGGAAGAAGAGTGTCACGGGCTCCCCGCACCTGGAGTCGCCGGAGGAGCCTGCGGTGCCGATGGTCTTCGGTCCTTCTCTCAGAGCCTTGCTGGAGGACATGATGGAACTGCTTACCCGTGAGCTCCTGAAAATCCTCTTGCAAGAGAGACTTTTGGATGAGAACCAAGGAAAATATGACCTCACTGATCAGGTGAATATTGACTGAGACGGAGGGAGACGCTTAGAGCAGGGAGGTGGTGGAGATGGTAATCTGCAACAGGCAGCCTTGCTGGAGATGGGAGCATCTGTACAGCTGCTAGAGGTGTATTCCCCCACGTTCTGCTTCTGTTAACCCTCCTTAAACCACTTCTTAAGATCAGCCATAAAGGGGCTGAGGAGAAACCTCCCTAGGCGTGTGTCTAGCTGGGCAGTGGCTAATACTCCCAAATGCTTGGGAATGGTGTGAGGATGAACGAGGGATGCTTTGATGGAGCTGTGGCAGTGGTGATCTCCAGCCCAGGGCTTGTTAATAAGTGTCAAGGTCTTCCTCGGCCAGATGGAGGAGGGGATGGCTGGCCACTGTGGCTGCCGTGAAGAAATGTCCCCTTTTCCAGCCACTGCAGGGACAGAGAAATCCTTTCACCCCTCTGTTTCTGTAGAAAGAGGCCAAGAGGGACACAATTCCATACGTGAAGGGAAAGGGGTCTGTCCTGCAAAGAGGTCTTGGGCTTCTGATGCCCTCATCTTGGATCTGTGTCGCTGTGGTTGGGATCCCTGGTTACCAAGGGGCACGTAGCTCTGTTAGCTTGCCCTGCAGAGGGGAGTTGTGCGTTACTGTACCACCGCAGAGTGGGTCTCAGGGAGTAGGCGGGAGCTCCAGTGGTCCTGCTGTGCATCAGCAGATCCTCAACCTCCTCGGTGTGGCTTTTGCCTCGGAGCTCATGCAACTCCTAGTGGAAGACCTACCCCTGGGAGCGATGCGCGTGCACACACAGATCCTCACACAGGATGCAGAGATGGAATTGCTCAGTCTGTGTGGCTCTGCTTGTCTGTTACCTCATGCGTGCTTCCCTGGTGTCTCACCCTTTCTAGTCAGTGCAGGAAGTAACTGAGTGCCTAGAAGGGATGAAATCCTCTTAGGTGGGTCCTACATGTGCTGTCCCACTGAGCTGCTGTACTTGAGGAGCTCTCTGCACACAGGTAAAGCTACTTCTGTTATCCAGGTTTAGGTTGTGCTTGCTCCTGTTCTTTGCTTTTTTTGGGAAGGCACGGGTGGAGCAGAGGTGTAGGGATGTGAGCCTGAGTGGCCCTGATTGTTTCAAGCACCTTTGTGACTTGGTTTCAGCAGACTAAGGTAAACTGCGACTTTCCTAGAGAGCTGGTCCCATCGGGAGAGGGCCTTCCACCATGAAGAGACAGCTGGGCATGGCTGAAGACACCAGTGCACCCTGCTCCCCGTAAGATGCTGGGTGCTGTGGCCGCTGTGCTGCGGCTGCTGTGCTGCTACAGCTTTTGCGTCTCAGATACTGCTGAAAGGGAGGAGAGGGCTGTGAAGGTCCTGGACCCTTCTCCAGTGTCTCTGGGGAGCCTTTGAGGAGGAGGGCATTTGCTGCATTGACTGCTGGAGGTGACAGGTGGATGTGCTGCCCTGCCTCGTCTGCTAAGATGTTTTGAGTTTGATAGAAGTGATCTTTGTGGCTCTCTTCTGTAGGTTAGTCATGCAGTCACTGCTCGCGCTGCAGATGAGCTTGGGCAGAGCCTGCCCCAAGCACTGGTGCTGTGTCTTAGGCTGCCAGCTGGGTGCCGGTGCCCTGCCAGCCCCGTCGGTGCCCGTTCCCCAGTGCTCAAAGGGAGGTCCTGGCCAGGGGTCCCACCCAACAGTGGACACCAGCCTTTGGCACGTGTGCTGAGTGTCAGAGCTCTGCTGGAGCTGGAGGCGACTTGGCTTATGGTCAAGCAGATGCTGGCCAGCTGCCTGCCTCACTGCGCTGATGCCTCTGGTGGGAGGTGGGACACCCTGCACACGTGTGGCATCACAGCGTAGGTGCCTGATGGGCAGCTGGCTCCTACTCCTCACCTTCTCCTCCCAAAGCCTCTTGCCTCTCCTCAGCCAGTGCCCCGGTATGCCAGCCATCCTCTCGATGGCAGTGGAGACCTTGCAGAACCAGACCTATCACCCAGCCCTTCAGGCACCTCTGAGCACCTCACTAGAGTCATCTGTTTTCCCTCTCCTTTCTTCGCCACCGGTCCCCCAGGGCATCCTTGCCTCTGAGCTGCCAGTTGGTATTCCAGGACTACTTCTCCCTGGTGCCTTTGAGTGCTGTCTGTGTTATGCTTTTCTGTAGGACCTTATTTTTTCTAGGTTTTGCGGGTGACAGGGTGTCAACACAAATTCCTGCCACGCTGAGAGCTTTCTCCCTCAGTGCGACTGTTGTTGGATGCCTGAGGTCGGCACCCAGCCTGTGCTTGAACTGATCTGTGTGCCGTGTTTGCCACCTGCCTAACAAGCTGTCTAATAGCTCTGCTCCCTGAAACTCTCTGTCCACCCCCTGCTCAGCACCTGTCACTTCCATCTCGTACTCGGTTTAGAAAAATAAAGATGCTTCTGCCTTCCTTGGGACCCCCTGGTCAGCAAAGCAGGAATTAACGTGCTCTGTAAGTGTTGCTCTGCTGCTCCAGCACATGTGCTGTGCTTCATGGTGGGGTAAGTATCAAAGGAACTTGACTTATTGAAAAACCCAGTGGGCTTTTCCTTTTTTTCAGGGTGTCACTGATCATTCACAAACGGCTTCTTCCTTTCTGTGGAGCCCCTCTAAGCATTAAATAAATCCCGGCGCTTAGTCTTTTTGCTTGCTGTCCCTTCGCATGGGTTAGTCCTGCCCGCTGCCGTTGGGTTTTGTCTCAAGATGTTTCCCATGGCTTTGCAAAGCAGGAGCCCGTGTGCTGCTCCGTGCTTGTGATGGCAGAAATCACGCAGACCAGAAAGGGTTTGCACAAGCAGGGATGTCTGTTTTGTCCTTTTAACCACCTGTGGCAGGCAGGGCTTGGCTCTCAGCCCGCTGGGGCTTCACGGTGCCGCCCCATTGCTGTGTGTCACAAGGATTTGGCTGGCAGAGGGGGATCGTCCCTGTCCCTTGTCATCTTCTTGGGTGTGTGGCAGTATTTCTGCAGGAGACAGACAGGGTGAGGCCATGTTTGTGGAGCAGAACAGCTCCAGGGGTGTGGGGAGAGTTCTTCTTTCTGTGTGAAGGCAGATGCTGCCCTGCGTATCTCTGGGACCTCTGGGTGGTATGCAATCCCACAAAATCCCTCTGTAACTCTTCCCTGCTGCGTTTTGTGTCTCTTTTTCCCTTGCGTAGGGCTGTGCTGAATCAGGCCCTGAGGCTGCTCTTGTTCCTGAAGCCCAGTGGCTGCTCTCTCGGTGGGGTGAAGTTTGCCTCCGGTGTCTGTCAGCTGTGGTCCAGCTGTTGGAGCAGAGGATGGGAGGCAGGAGCCAAGCTTCTGGCTCTTTCCTTCTCATGTGCTATCTTGAGCCACCCCTGAAAGTGCCGTCCTGGCCCAGCCTGGGACATTTGTCTGATCTCCTGCCCCGTGGTAACCAGCAGGTGATGTTGGTGGAGGCTGAGCGTGGCACCCCATGTCTCACCGTTGTGCCTTTTCTTGTAGGAGACAGGGCTTTTAACAAAGGTGCTGGAGAAGTATTTTTCAAACTGAAGAAGCACAGCCGTGGAGGATGAGGTCTGCAGGCTCGGCCGTGCATGGCAAACGGAGGAGAGCATCGTCCTTGTGGGTTACTGTAGCAACATCACTTTTATTTATTCTTTCTGTAATATTGTTAATAGTGGTTGCTTGTATGAAAAGCAGAGCTTCCCTGTATATTTCTTCTATGTTTTCTGCTTTTGTGATGTCTGATGTACCCCTGTGAATAAAACTGGCTCTTTGCACAAACCAGCTCAGGCTTTTTGAGGGTTGGGAGGGTGGGGGAGGCCCCGGGGTTTACTGCGGGCTCGTTGGCCTTGGCTGGACCTTCTTCTGCTGTCCTTCATGTGCAGGTGCTGCCCGTGAAACATTCAGCCTGTTTGTGCGCCTGCTTTGGGATGATTGCTTGGTGCACCTTCACCTTGTGCAGGTAGTGAAGCGCTCGCATGGGCGGAGGTACGGCCCTGAGGTCCTCCATGGGGCAGGACAGCTGAAGGAGGCCACAAACTGGGGCTGCCCCAAATGAGTGATGAAGCACAGCCCCATGAACAGGCTCTGGTTCCACACCTTCTGAAAGTGCTGCTCATAGATATGCCTGATGTCCCCCAGCCGCCCCTGGGGATGTCCCCAGGCAGAACTAAACCTGGCAGCAGATCACAGAATGATGCCGTAAATGAAACTGTAAGCTTTTCCCCACTTATTGATTCTAAATTCAACCTGAACCTTTGAGCTCCCACAGGGAGGAGAGCCCTTCTCCCAGGAGCCCAGAGCCACATCACACCATTCAAGGGATGATCCAGCACCTCAATGTGCTGATGACCAGTAGAGGCGAGAAAGCCACGGTAGGAGACCTTCCCACCTTGCTCCCTATCACTTCAAGGATGGCTTGAAGCTCAGATGGTGTTTATGAACATGTTGCTCCTGCAAGAACTTACTCCTGAGCGAGGGAAAGGCAGCGGCAGCTCCAAAGCCTTTTCTGGGGAGCTGCAGGAGAGAATGGCTGGTCTCCATCCCAGGAGATGCAGGGCATGCAGGCACCGATGCCCTGGCCCACTCACATTATGGCGCAGCGCCGCCTCCTGCCCAGCCCCAGGCCTGGAGGTGCTTCTCAGGAGATGATATGGTGCTGCAAACCCACTGCCAATGTCACAGGATGTCCCAAGCCAGGTGAGAGCTGGAGCCACCAGTGTAGGGGACAGCTGAGGACATCACAGGATCCCCAGGTCCTGCTTGGGGCAGGCTGGTAACTCTGGGAGGTGGAAAAGAGATCGGTTGGGCGATGGGGTCACCACTCCTCTGAGCTTAACCTTGGGGTGTAGGCCCTGTTGTGGGCACAAGCAGCATCCGTGCTGCTCATGTTTGCGAAAAAATGAGCCTGCAGGTTATTTGCAGAGTGGTCCAACTGCCCGCATGTCCCCCCGTCTTGTCCCCTGGGTGCCACTCCTGGGTTTGTTGGCAGGAATTGCCGGGCTGTTGGCAGCTGGGAACAGTGTGCTTCTGTAATGGAGACCCAGCATCCCCCATGCAGCAAACACAAACCCCACGTGTTGGCCAACAGATCTTAGACCAATAAATGAGCCTTTGTTTTCCGCTTACAGCCCGGCTTTTGAGCCTTCAGAGTTGGTGTTTTCTCAGCTGTTCAGAGGTCGCATTTGATGGGTAAAAACCCAAACGTCATACAGCTAGTTGGCCCCAGGCATTGCCTTCAAAACCTGGTGCTCCCATCTAATGCCCCAATGCTAGGGCCCTTCATCCTTCAGGAGAGTGGGACCAAGCTAACAGGGAGTTTTCCAGCAGGCACGTGATGATGGTTCAGATCATGCCAAGCCTCCCCTGCCGCACTGGAGCAGTTATACAGCTGCAGCCCTCAGGCAGAGCATCGCCTTGGTTCTGCTTGGAGCCCTCCCAGGTTCTCCAACCTGCTGCTGAGCGACCCATCTGTAGCACCACAGCAGTCTCTATTCCCTTCTTGTGTCCTTCATGGTCTCCTACCCACCAGCTTCGCTCAAGAGGTGTCCCACTGTCCTTCTGCAGTCTATCGTGCAGGAAGCCTTCTTCCAACCTGGATTTTTTTTGCCCAGGCTTACTGCTGTGCGCTGGGGATGTGTGTGTGTGAGGTTGGGGGCTGACCTACAGGAGAGCAGCTCTGGGGAAAGGGACCTGGGAGTCCTGGGGGACGACAGCATGCCCATGAGCTTACAATGTGTCCTGGTGGCCAAGAAGGCCAATGGCATCCTGGGGTGCATCAACAAGACTGTGGCCAGCAGGTCGAGGGAGGTCATCCTCCCCCTCTGCTCTGCACTGGTGAGGCCACATCTGGAGCACTGTGTCCAGTTCTGGGCTCCCCGGGTCAAGGACAGGGAACTGCTGGAGAGGGTCCAGCAAAGGGCTACGGAGATGATGAGGGGACTGGAGCATCTTTCTGATGAGGAAAGGCTGCGGGACTTGGGGCTTTTCAGTCTGGAGAAGAGAAGACTGAGAGGGGGTCTCATCAACACTTATAAATACTTCAACGGAGGGTGCCAGGGGGATGGGGCCAGTCTTTGTTTAGTGGTGCCCAGTGACAGGACAAGAGGGAACGGGCACAAACGTGACCATCGGCAGTTCCATCTCCACCTGAGGAGGGCCTTCTCTGCTGTGAGGGCGGCAGAGCAGTGGCACAGGCTGCCCAGAGAGGTGGGGGAGTCTCCCCCTCTGGAGCCATCCCAAACCCGCCTGGACGCCGTCCTGTGCCACTGCTGGAGGTGCCCCTGCTCTGGCGGGGGGCTGGACTGGATGATCTTTGAACGCCCCTTACAAGCCTGACCATTCTGTGATTCTGTGACCCCCAGCTTGCCTTTCATTAGCTGTAGCAAAGCCTTGGCTTAAAACTAATTACAAGCAAGAAAAATAATGACATAGCGTATCATGTTTGACACTGGAGCAGACCAGATGCCTCTCAGCCGGCAGTGTTGATGGACTGACAGCCTAATGGGATCCCTGACCTGATGTCATACCATGGGACCGCCAGCTCACATGCTGCCCAGGCAAGCTCAAAGGAGGGCGAGCAGGTTCCTGAACATCACAGCAGAAACCTACCGTGAAATACCCAGGTGAGATCTTCATTCTCCCACCCGCCCAGCAGGAACCTGTCCCACTGCCTGCCTGTCTGTTCCCCGTCTCCCCTCACCGCTATCTTGTGGGTCAAGATAAAGACGGGGAGGTCAGGGGCAAAACAGACTCGACTTGGGGATTTTAGCTTAATTTATTGTCAATTAATATAATCTTTGAGTACCGATTCAGGTTTTGAAAACAAACGAAGCCTCCCAAGCATTTTCACCCTTGGGGAAAGCATCTCTCCTCCTTCTCCTCCTCCCCCTTATCACTGCAGGTCACACTCGGTCCCCTTGGGGAACCAACAGGCGACAGCAGGGGGTGCAGTCGGGTCATAGCGATTTCCTCTCTGGTGCTCCTTACTTCTTGCTCTTTTCCTGTGCTCCAGCGCGAGTGCTTGACGCTCACTTCTTCCATCGGTGTTGTAACTGCTCTGTCATGGGCTCATCCACGGGCCGCAGTCCCTTTGGGGATGTATGTGCCCCAACATGGGTCCTCCATGGGCAGCAGTCCATTTGAGGGGATCACCTCTTCATCCTCCTCCTCTGAACTGGCATGGAAACTGCTGGAGCAATGTTGCCTCCCCCCTGAGCCACATGTTGCTGCGAAGCAAAGTGTCCAGCACCTGCCTTGGACTCCGTCCTAGAAGCATAGGATAACCCAGGCTGGAGAGGATCTCAGCAGATCTCTAGCCCAGCCATCTGCTCAAAACAGGGTCAGCTCTGGAGTCAGACCAGGTTACTCAGGGCTTTGTCCCATCAGGTCTTGAAAACCTCCAGGTGTGAAGGCTGGCTGATGTGCTCCACTGCTTGACTGTTCCAGTGCTTCTCCTCCTCTCACGCGGGCAAGCAACCACCCAAGCCCCAAACCCCCCAATCACTCTTCAATTTAAATTACAGACTGAGAGGGTCAGAAAAACTTTTGAGGAATACCATTTTTTGGCAATCTGCCTGCTCTGCCCTGGCATCTGCTGTTCTGACCTTTATCTGCTGGTCCACAGCACACACGGTCTCTGAGCACAATGCCCTATCACTCACCAGGTCATATTCTTTGGAGGTTTCCAGAACCAAAGCATTGTGTACAGGCTAAGGTGGACAGCAAATTCTTCAGGTTTTTTTCCAGCTCTGCGTTTGTTCCCCTTGCTGCTCTGGTTCAAGGCTGCCCCTCCAACACTGCTGCTTGGACTCAAGAACTTGCTCACAGCAGAGCTTGCTGCTTCTGCCACACCACAAGCTTAGAGATGCAACAAGGCCACTGACCCAACTGAGGTCACCGGGACAACTTCCCTGGCACACACAGACCACTACAGAGCAGAACTGCAGCACAAATCCTCAGAAACCCTGACAGTTTGAGTTGAGCATGGGCATCTGTGATCGTAGCTGGTCTCCTGGACTTCCCCCACAATCTGTGGCCATGGTATGACGTCAGGCATGGGAAAAGGATGTGAAGTGAGATAAGAGAAATGGAGACGAGCCACCCTCACCACTTGTTTCTGTTTAGTTAAGGGACTGCCCCATGAGGAGGAGCAGGCTCAGAGGGATGTTTGTGAAAGTCCACTGCCACCACTTGGTGTCATTGGTGTCCCAGGCTTAGTGAAGTGCTCCCTTGTCATGCTCATGCACATAGGACTGGCTCTCCTCTGTGCCCTCAGCAAAGACATCAGGCTCCAGGTTGTTGTGCTCCTTCCTCCGTGGTGTCTTGAGACCTCTCAGAAATGCATCCTGAATCCAGCACTCATGCCTTCAGAGTAGTCCAGCCCCATCATATGTGCTCAGGTGGCCAGCTTTCCTTGTTCAGCTGTAGGGACTGAGGACGGGATCTTCTGGGAGGTGAAGAGAAGGGAGTTCCAAGCCATGTACCAACTCCATCCTCTTCATTCCCCCAGAGCATGTCAGAAGCACTTTGGAAAACGTGGATACGGGACCCTGTGGTGAAGCATTTCATTGCATCAGGTCCTTGGCTTCCAACTGAGGCCCCCAAGAAGGCAGTCAGCTAAAGATGAGCAGGAGACATGCTCTGGTAGACGGTAAGAGGCCTGACAGAGATCCAGTAACTCCGTGGGAACCCCAGCAGTTCAGAAAATGGCTCCATCTCACACTGGACCTGGCAACAGCTCTCCGGTTTCACCTGGAAATGGGAGGGAGCCAAATTTCCCTGGTCACACAACATAAACCTTGTCATGCAACCTGTTCTCACTGCTCTGGTCTTTGTGGGAAACTCTTCTGACCCTCTTTCTCAGCCCAGGAGATGCCTTCTACAGTATGAAATGAGTCCAGTGTTGCTTGTCCCAAGCCAGATCTTCCCACAAGGGACGTGCTCACTCTGGCCCCGAGCAAATGCCTTGTTCTGCACTTGGGTGGACTGTGCATAAGCAACTACAACAGGGAGATCATGGAATGTGTTGTCGTGAAATCTTGTGATTTCTCCTGCTGTGAATAACCCAGGGAAAGA
>NW_009653080.1:317810-324305 GCF_000708025.1 Charadrius vociferus
AAGAGGCACAAGCATTTGTGTTGGGAGAATCACCGTTCTCTGCCTGCCCAGTCCAGGAGGTCTCAGGGTTGTGCCTGACCCAAGGTCCTCTATTTGACCCTGCTCAGAAGGAGATATTCTTACAGTCTATGCGCACCAAATGCTGCTGCTCAAGGCTAGAGAGGTGGACCATCCCAGCTAGAGACCCACAAAGCCTTTTTCATGGGCTATCTTCACAGCTTCTGTTCCTGGAAGACATGAGATGTTGGTCTTCAATGGATGAAAACAGTTCTAGAGCAGCAGAACTGGATGGGAGCTCTGGTGTGACAGGACCCTCTACATGGGATCCCAGAAACCATCGGGGTGATGGAGTGCAGTGAGAGGAGGTCTAATACAATCTTCCTTCCATTTTGTATTAGTTATGCTGCATTTTCAACCTCCGTATGGTGCTAAGAACCAGCCCAGGACTGTAATAGGAATAAGTTATTAATATATTAATTGGTTCTTCGGGCTCGTGGTGTGTAAAATATAGTGAGCGGGCTAAACATGATGCCGCACTGGGAAATTGCTTTGCACTGGTAGCAGTCCCCGGAGCACATGCTCCCGGCTGCACTGCAGAGAGGAAGGTGCCATAAAGCAGTCCACCTGCCAACCTTTGGACTCCTCGTACAACAATGCCGAGACCGTGCCAGGGGTTGCGGAGCTGGCAGAATGCCTGCGTGATTGATGTGTTTTGTAAAATGCGTGTAGATCAATTCTGCAACACTGAGGGGTTTTCCCTGGGTGGGAAGTCAACCAAAGTGGTTGTTCAGGCATTTCCCCTTCCTGAAGCAGTAGGCCGAGGTGGACACAGTAAGACTCCTCCTATTCCAGGTAGCGTCTAGAAAGAGTGAACTTAGGACCCTCATTACTTTCCATTTCCAACTCTCGGTGTGCCCATCCTCTTGGCATCCCCTGTCTTCTGATACGTTAGGGAAGGCCTTTTCCTCCAGGAGGAAATCTGTACCCGTTCTGGGTGTTTTCAGGCCACAAGCTGTTGCGCAAACTGGTCCAGGGTGGTGGCACTGATGAGGGAGCCTCCAGCATGGCCTTGGGGAGCAGCTCTAGCCTGGCCATGAGGCTGGTGTGGAGGGCAGTGAGCTGCTCCAGGACCTGGATGCAAACACCATGGGAAGGGAAAGGAAGGGCAGGGCAGGGCTAAGACAGGTCCCAGCAGGGCAGGAGGGCTCATGGGAACACAGACCTCAGACCTGGGACTCAGGACAAGGTGGTCTCGGTTCATCTTGCCTGGGAACAGCTCTAGACCTCAAAGACTACATCCTTTCATGAAGGGCCAGCTTCCCAGCTGCCTCATCTGCCATTTGCCCTGTCTCTGGAAGAGTGTGAGACACATGCCCTGAAAGGTTTCAGGGAACCAGCTCTGCTGGGAGGCCTGTGAGACTGTGGTAGGTGGAACAGGGCCACCAGATTCATAGAAATGCTAGTGGGAGGACCTCTGAAGGTCTCTAGTTCAACCTCACACTCACAGCAGGACTGTCACCAAGTGCAAGATGCTATCCCAAGGTGATGCTTGGGGAGACAGGACCAATGGGTGGGAAGAGCTCTGCACCCTAAGCCACAGGCCCTTGTGACAGCCAAAGCTGGTGAAGAACATGCATGGGAGACCTGGCCAGCCTCAGATCTGCCTTTGATATCTTCCACCACAATGTTAGTCCTCCTGCTCCAAGATCTGCAAGTTCATCCCCAGCAGGAGGTCGTTCAAGTCTTCTCACCTCTGGAGCCTGAGGAACTGCAAAGGGGAGACTCAATTCTGCTCGTTTCTGGTCTTCTCCTAAGAACCACCTTTGAGCATGAGACTGGAAGAGTGGGTGACTCTGGGGGAATATAAGCTTTTCTGTGCAGAGAGACGTTCTCCAAAGCCATGTGGAGGCATTCTGAGTTTATAAGAGGTCCTTAGAGGGCTCTGGGATGGTGAGGGGGTCTTGCAAGATCAAGACGAGTTGGAAGGTGGTTCCACAAGCCCTACAAAAAGCTGCCCTAGTTCCAGCTGGATTGAACACAAGTTGCACACAAGCTAAGGCAACCCCATCTCTGCTTGCAGACTGCCTTGATTCTACGGATTTATTATTTATTTTTAACATTAAGCAAGCAGTTGGTTGTAATTTACCTTACGATATTTCTGCCCACACACTGCGGAGCAGCCCTCGGGTCTTTCTACTGCTTTTCAGACAGATGCATGATTTTTTATTACACCATGTGCTATTGGCACTTTTGCCTGGTTGGAAGAAACAGATACTCAAATGATCTTCCACCCACAGCCAGGGCACGGGGCACAGAGGGCTTGTGCGTGTTCAGACCTGCATTGCAGTTTGCGGCAGGGTGACATCGCTTCGTGCGTTAATTTCAAGGCTGGTGGAGAGACACGAGGCACAGGAGTTCTGTGGAAAAATGTATATTGCTTTAATTAGGCCTCTAACAACAGGGATTACAAGAGAAAGCTTCTCTTTAACTTGCAGCCTGGGACAAAAGTGCTAATTACCACAGAGTGCATCATTAACAAGCCCCAGCAAAGCCGGGAAAAGCTCAACTTGCTGGCAGTTACGTCAAACTGGCAGGAGTGTCTGTTATCTGCAGGGACAGGGTTCCCCAAGCTGGGACAGTAGAATCCCTGATAAGGTGTGTCTCAAAGGCTAATGCCATTCCTGACACTCGTGCCAGGGCGGCAGAGCTCTGTCGGACGAGTGGGGACCTCAGGGATGAGACATCTGGGAGCTGGCACCCCACTTGCTTTTAATGGAGAGGCAACACCTCTGACATAGGTGTGGGGTGGGAAAGTGATGTCTTCCCCTCTGCTCCGTCCTCCCAGAGCCTCAGGGTACCCGCTCAGACCCTCTCACGCTCTCACCCCAAATCTCACTGCTCCACCAGCCATTGCAGAGCCACAGCGCTGGGATCAGGGCATCCTGGAGGGGACACTTGGGGGTCTGTGGAGCAGGAGAGAAGGACTGGACCCGCAGCTCCTCATCCAGGCTCAGCAACTCCAGCAAGGGGCAGGACACAGGGGAAGGAACAGGGACCAAACACAGCCACAACCCCACATCGGGGCATCCCCTTCTCAGTGATCATGGGGTCAAAAATGGGGTCTCTGGGCAGGATGGAGATATTTAGGAGCGCAAGGAGGCAGCTGAGTTTCTGTCCCCTGGGTCTCTGAGAGCACATGGAAACCTGCAACAGCACTGGCAGGAGGTCCTGGCTGCAGGCAACTAGTTCCTCTCCCACATGATGGTGATGACTCTTGGAAGGAGCAGAGTGTTGGACAACCAACACAATTTCTGGATGAGGGTTTCCTCAAAATGTGGTTGAAGTCCCTCCTGTTTCAGTTACCACTAAGAGGATGGGTAGCTCCTACTGAGCTCTGCTTCCATCTCCTGGCAGCCCTGCCAGTTGTCCCTGAGCTGTCTCCATCCTGAGATGTGAAACCCAGCTTCCTGGACAGTGTAGTGGACAGTGACATCTTCCCCATCTCAAAATCTTTAAGTAACTTCCAAGCAAAGCTGGAAAAGTAGATCCTTCTTGCAAATCTTTCTAGAGCCAAACCACTGTGTCTGCTCAGCTAGGTGGAAACCAGCCAGAGAGGGTCCCTCCAACCTTCTTCCCATCCCTCCCTTCAAGCTGCTCCATCGTGAATGATTTAGCTCTTGTAAAGAATCCTGGGCAAGGAGCTGCATCCAAGAATCAGGATGGGACACTGGACAGGCTCCATCGCAACAGAGGCCCAGCCTGACCCCAGCTGCAGCATCCTCCATGCCAGGGACCAGGACAGAAGGGTGATGGGTATAGCCAATGGGACAGGGTGACGTCTGGACCCAAACATGTCTGTCCCACTGGCCCCAATAGGTCAGGCAGAAATCCCTTGAGCAAAGGGTGGCCCCTCGGGGCTCCCGCTCCATCCCCAAAGCTGCCTCCCTGCCCAGGCATGTCCCCACGCCTTCCCCGCCTTGGTTCCCAGCACCTTGACAGACGGCAGCTGATCCAACTGCTGCGTGGCTGCTTGCGCAAGAGGTGATGGGTGCTGCTCCCCTCGCCCCCACCTCCCTCAGGTGACCTGGATTGGGTGACTCATCCCTAATCGCTTGCAAATGGGCAAAGCAGAAGCTGCCCAGTAAAAGAGGGCTTTCCAAGCGAGGGCAGGGTGATGATGGTGGGAGCAGTGCCCTGAGCACGAGGCTGCGAGCTCCTGGCGAGCAAGAACAAGTCCCCAGACCTGTTCCCTGGAAACTTTCTGACAAACTACACACCTTTACTACCTGCAGAAAATAAAAAAGATAGGAAAAAAACCCACATCATGGTCTCAGGCTTTCTGTAGGACCTCTTAATGAATACAGAGTACTGCATGAGGAGTAAATCCAGTAGTTTTCCTGTGCTTGCTAACCCACGACCCCATCAGGGGTCCCCCAGGGAAGTGGAGCATCCCACCACCACCATCACGCCCCGTTTCCGTCACCGCCTCCCGTTTTCCAGCCTCCCATAGAAGCTGAGATGGAGCATAGACAGGACAACTGAACCAAGTTGGCCAAACGAATATCCCATAGATATCACGCGCAGTCTATAAACGTGGGTTGGCCGGGGGGCAGGAGTCAGGGATTCCTGCTCAGGAACAGGCTGGGCATTGGTCAGCGGGTAGCGAGCATTGTGCATCACTTGTTTTGTATATTCTTCTGTCATTATCATTGTTATTATTTTTTCTTCCTTTGTGCTGTCCTATTAAAAAGTTTTTATCTCAAAAAAACCCCAAAACACCAAACAAACACCAAACCAACCAACCAAACAAACAAAAAACCCCAAACCAAAATGGGGTGGAGAATGTGCTGGTTTGGGCTAAGGTAGAGTTAATTTTCTTCTCCAAAAACTACCTAGGTATACGTATTAACCCATGGACTGGAATATCAAAACCAGAACTACTAGAAAAAGTAGACAGATGGTTACAATGCATTGGGAAGTCTTCACTGAAGCAATTTCAGAGGGTTGATATGTTGAAAGGAAATACCATTCCGTGACTGATTTACTTAGCAGATCAAGCTGATGTAAAAGCTACGTAACTGGAAACCCTTGATTTGGCAGTACCAGTGGCCATCAAGGAATGGTTACATCTGTCAGCAAGTACCTGTAACACCATCCTCTGTTCCAGCACTCGGGATGGAGGTCTGGGTACCACCAGACTCACAGGACTGATCCCCAGTGCACAGGCCTGAAGAACTGCGCACAGAACTGCTCAGTCTTTGGATGAAACAATAAGAGTGGTTGTTAGACAGGAAGGTATTGAGAAAGGATTTGAAAGGCTGTGGATAACAGCTGGAGGAAAAAAGGGTAAGATTCTGTCTATTTGGGATCTGAAAGCAGTCATGGTGGTATCAGAGGAATCAGGCTGTAAGGAACCAGCCTCAGAATGAGGGATTTCTGCTCTGAAAGCCATCTTTCCAAGACCTTGTAACTGGCATAAACAGGAATTTGTGAATTGGACCAAGTTGCTGCGGAATTTCCAACTTTGAGAAGGATAAAATCAGTAACAGATGGAATAAATACTGTAAAAGCATTCCCCATGTAAAGTCATCACAGCCTTACAACTAAGAGCTAATGTCTATCCCACAAAAGAATTTCAAGCAAGGGAAAGACAAGAGACTCAAGTCATGTCGGCACTGTCAGACAGAAATGAGACCTCTGCCCAGAGGTACAAGATGCTAGAATCAAGGCACGCAATCAGATATGTGAATTCTTGGCGGATGAGGCCAAAGAGAATGAATGGGTAGTATTCCAGGAGCTGTTGCTAAAATATCAACAAAATGAACTATATAAACCAGACCGTTGCAGGAGATCAGGCCCTTATAGTAGATATTACGGTTAGCTATGAGAGTAAATTAACATCTTTGGTGGATGCAGATACAGAGAAAGTAAAGAAATATCAACACCTTAAAGAGTTCAAGAATTGACGAATGCCACTTCTATCAAATTTATAGGATTTCCTTTAGGAGCATGTGGAAAGTGGTATCAAGGCAGTAATGAGTCATTAGCAGAACTGGGACTCTCCAGTTTCTGACAGGAAAAGGTCACTCATCACTTATCTAATTGGGCACTATTTAGTGCAGTAGATATTGTACATATATTTGTTAGCCAAGTACTGACTGTTTCGAGATATTAATGAAGAGCAGTAATTCTATGGACTTTATACCTAGACTTGCACATGAATGTACTGTTATAACTCTAATAAACTGAGTGTGACTGTTAATAAACTGATATACGCAGACATTAAAAGTAGAGACAACAGTGAGAATCGTAATGATTGTATATCATGACACATCGCCAATGCAATGATAGCAATTATGGCTGTGCATAAGGTGGATGAGACGCCTTTACTTAACCCGGAAAAGGAACACGTTTTCTATATATGTTCGATAAATAGCTAGTATGGAATTATGTTTTGGATTTGTGATGGAAACAGTGTTGATAACAGAGGGATGG
>NW_009653080.1:324378-338083 GCF_000708025.1 Charadrius vociferus
GGGGTGCACAAGGAGTTGGGAGGGGACACAGCCGTGACAGCTGACCCCAACTGACCAAAGGGCAGCTGGAAATAACAGCCTCACAGTCACAGGCCCGGGTTGTCATGGAAGACTTCAACCACCCTGATATTTGCTGGAAAGGCAACACAGCCAGGCACGCACAGTCGCAGAGGTTTCTGCAGAGCACTGATGATAACTTTTTGACACAGGTGGTGGAGGAATCAACGAGGAGAGGTGCACCGCTGCACCTTGTGCTGACAAACAAAGGAGGATTAATTGGGGTTGTGAAGGCTGGGTGTAGCCTTGGCTGCAATGACCATGAGGTGGTAAAGTTCAGAATCCTGCATGGAAGAAGCAGGGCAAAAAGTAGAATTACAACCCTGGACATTAGGAGAGCTAACTCTGACCTCTTCAAAGATCTACTTGGAGGAATCCCATGGGCTAAGGCTCTAGAAGAAAGTGGGGTGCAAGAGAGCTGGTTAATATTCAAGCGCCACTTCCTCCAAGCTCAAGATCAGTGCATCCCTAGGAGCAAGAAATCAGGCAAAGGAGGCAGGAAACCTGCATGGATGAGCAAGGAGCTTCTGGAAAACCTCAGATGAAAGAAGGAAGTTTACAGAATGTGGAAAAAGGGAGAAGTATAGGAACGTATGCAGGGATGCAACGAGGAAGGCTAAGGCCCACTTGGAGTTAGACCTGGCAAAGGACAATAAGAAGGGCTTCTTCAAGTACAGCAGTAGTAAAAGAAAGATTAGGGAAAATGTGGGCCTGCCACTGAATGAGGTGGGTGCCCCGGTGACGGAGGATGCAGAGAAGGCAGAGTTACCGAATGCCACCTTTGCTTCAGTCTTTACTGCTAAGGCCAGCCCTCAGGAACCCCAGAGCCTGGAGGTAAGAGAGAGAGCCTGGAGAAAGGAAGAGTCTCCCTTGATCGAGGAGGATCAAGTTAGAGATCATTCAGGCAAACTGGACACCCACAAATCCATGGGCCCTGATGGGATGCACCCACGAGTGCTGAGGGAGCTGGCAGATGTTATTGCAAAGCCACTCTCCATCATCTTTCAAAGGTCATGGAGAACAGGAGAGGTGCCTGAGGACTGGAGGAAAGCCAATGTCACACCAATCTACAAAAAGAGCAAGAAGGGCAACCCAGGAAACTACAGGCCGGTCAGCCTCACCTCCATCCCTGAAAAGGTGATGGAACAGCTCATCCTGGATGTTATCTCTAAGCATGTGGAGGAAGAGAAGGTTATTGGGAGTGGTCAGCATGGATTCACCAAGGGGAAATCATGCTTGACCAATCTGATAGCTTTCTATGATGGCATGACTAGCTGGGTGGATGAGGGGAGAGCAGTGGGCATTGTCCACCTCAATTCCAACAAGGTTTTTGACACAGTATCCCATAACATCCTCATAGGTAAGGTTAGGAAGTGTGGGTTAGACAAGTGAACAGTGTGGTGGGTTGAGAACTGGCTGAATGGCAGAGCTCAGAGGGTTGTGATCAACAGCCCAGAGTCTAGTTGGAGGCCTGTAACTAGTGGTGTTCCCCAGGAGTCAGTACCGGGTCCAGTCTTGTTCAATATATTCATCAATGACCTGGATGAGGGGACAGAGTGTACCATCAGCAAGTTTGCTGATGACACAAAACTGGGAGGAGTGGCTGGCACGCCAGAAGGCTGTTCTGCCATTCAGCGTGACCTGGACAGGCTGGAGAGTTGGGCAGAGAGAACCCTCATGAAGTTCAACAAGGGCAAGTGTAGGGTACTGCATCTGCGGAGGAATAACCCCATGCATCAGTACAGGTTGGGGGCTGACCTGCTGGAGAGCAGCTCTGGGGAAAGGGACCTGGGAGTCCTGGTGGACAACAGCATGCCCATGAGCCAGCAATGTGCCCTGGTGGCCAAGAAGGCCAATGGCATCCTGAGGTGCATCAACAAGACTGTGGCCAGCAGGTCGAGGGAGGTCATCCTCCCCCTCTGCTCTGCACTGGTGAGGCCACATCTGGAGCACTGTGTCCAGTTCGGGGCTCCCCGGTTCAAGAAGGACAGGGAACTGCTGGAGACAGTCCAGTGGAGGCTACGAAGATGATCAGGAGACTGGAGCATCTCTCTGATGAGGAAAGGCTGAGGGACTTGGGGTTGTTTAGCCTGGAGAAGAGAAGACTGAGAGGGGATCTCATCAATGCTTATCAATATCTAAAGGGCGGGTGTCAAGAGGATGGGACCAGACTCTTTTTAGTGGTGCCCAGTGACAGGTCAAGGGGCAACGGGCACAAACTGGAACATGGGAAATTTCATCTGAACATGAGGAAAAACTTCTTTCCTTTGAGGGTAACAGCAGTGGCACAGGCTGCCCAGAGAGGTGGTGGATTCTCCTTCTCTGGAGATATTCAAAACCCACCTGGACATGATTCTGTCCAACCTGCTGTAGGTGACCCTGCTTTGGCAGGGAGGTTTGGACTGGATGATTTTTGAAGGTCCCTTCCAACTCCTACCAGTCTGTGATTCTGTGATATATTCCATGCCATATGATGTCATGCTCAGCATATAAAGCTGGGGGAAGAAGAAGGAAGGGGAGGACGTTTGGAGATACGGCATTTTGTCTTCCCAAGTAACCATTACATGGGATGGACCCCTGCTTTCCTGGAGACAGCTGAACACCTGCCTGCCCATGGGAAGCAGTGAACGAATCCATTGTTTTGCATGCACAGCTTTTGCTTTACTTATTAAACTGTCTTTATCTCCACCCACGAATTTCCTCACTTTTACTCTTCTGATTCTCTGCCCCATCCCACCATGGGGGGAGGGAGCAAGAAGCTCTGTGGTGTTTAGTTGCCAGCTGTTAAGCAACAACAGACAGATTTGGAGGGAAGTGCCCAAACGGGGTCAGGAGAGCATTTCTGCCGTGCTGGGACACTCCACATCAATTCAACCTGCTTCAGCCAACCAAAACACCAAAGAATGAGAGCAAATCCCCAAAGTTTTAATTTCCAAGCTCTTTACACTGTGGCTGGTTTAGTAACCTGAGCATCTCCTGCAAAACAGGACTGGGACCCTCTCTAGACCTGTGCCTCTCTGCTGGTCCCCCTCACCAATAACTGTGTCACCTTGCCCAGTGACCAACAGTTCAGCCAGGACCTTCCTGGGGAACCTCCCCCAGGAGATGGAGTCAGGAGCAGAGTCAACAAGGAGACTGTGCAGCCACAACCTATGCTAGATGACCTCAACTGGGATGCTTAACTGGGCAGTGCAGGTGAGGGCTTTGAAGTCCTCTCCTGCTCTCCCCAGCAGGGTACCAAGGAGCCTGGCAGCCCCAGGGTCTTCGTGCCATAAAGAACAGCTGGACTTCTGAGCACTCTGTAGGAGTGCACTGGTGAGGCCCCACCTCGAGTACTGTGTTCAGTTTTGGTCCCCTCACTACAAGAAGGACATTGAGGTGCTGGAGCGTGTCCAGAGAAGGGCAATGAAGCTGGTGAGGGATCTGGAGAACAAGTCTGATGAGGAACAACTGAAGGAACTGGTGTTCTTCAGCCTGGAGAAGAGGAGGCTGAGGGGAGACCTTATCACTCCCTACAACTACCTGAAAGGAGGGTGTAGAGAGGTGGGGGCTGACCTCTTCTCCCTGGTGACAAGTGATAGGATGAGAGGAAATGGGTTCAAGTTATGCCAGGTGAGGTTTAGATTGGATATTAGGAAAAAATTTTTCACTGAAAGGGTTATTAAACATTGGAATAGGCTGCCCAGGGAGGGGGTGGATTCTCCATCCCTGGAGGTGTTTAAAAAAAGGGTAGAGGTGGTACCTGGGGACATGGTTTAGAGGTGGTTTTGCCAGGTTAGGTTAAGGGTTGGACTTGAGAATCTTAAAGGTCCCTTCCAACCTCAGCAATTATATGATTCTGTGATTCCAGAAGTTGAGGAAAAGAAGGCAAAGCCCCTCCGGGATCGCTCGCCTCTGCAACACTGCATGGCACAGTGCTCTCTTGCGCGCCCTGAGGCTCAGCAGGAGTGCCGGCAGGGGCCGACCAGCAGTAGGTAAGGCTGTACGATCCAGCCACCTCTGGAGGCGGGCACCATAAAAAAAATAACCAAACAAACCACTGGGAGAAACACAACCATGACACGCTGGGCTGGCTTCTCTCCCGCAGCTCAGGCAGGCGGCGGGGGCAGGGAGGCAGCCTCCCCGAGCGCAGCCGCAGCCCTGCACAGCAGCCAGCCCTCGGGATCAGCCGCGGCGGAGGTAGGCTCGGCACGGGGAAGAGGGTGCGGGTGTTTCTGCAGCTGCTGCTGGGACCGTCCCTGCTCCCGGGGGATGCTAAGCAGCCCTTTCCTAGCAGGGAAGAAGCGCCTTGGCCAAGCACCCTGGCAAAAAACACAGGCAAAAACCTGAGCAGCATCCCTCCACCCGCCACAGAGCAGCATTGCCTTCGGCCGGCTGCCAGGACAGGCAGTTTCTCTGTCCCCTCTGGGTTATTCCTATTTCCTCGGACGGTGAGGGGTTACCTCCGTCTGGGGCTCAGCGAGGAGCATCCCGCCGGGGTGCAGCCTGCATTTGTGAGGTGATTCACTGAGCACCCCGAGGGCAACGCCTGCAAGCAGGAGCCAGGCTGCTTGGTAAAGAGCTGAACCAGGGAGGGTGGGTGCACAGGCAAGAGACCCAGGATTGAGAAAAAGGACAGGAGGGGAATGAGAGGCCCGGTGATATGTGGACGTCTTGGGGACAATCTGAGCATCGCAGGGGAGGTCCTGGTGACGCCAAACCTGCTTTGCCCTAGGACATAACCTGGGCAGATGGAGGGCTCCCATGGATGATGCCCGAGCGTACGCTCAGATGCAGGACTGTAACATGCACAGGCACTGGGGATGCATGCACAGCCGTGCCCGGGACACGCAGCATGCTGGCAAGCAGGCAGGAGATGGTTCTGTGGAGAAGGCTGTGTGGGGTGGAAGTGTGGAGGTGATTTTTCTCCCCACACTCCTCTCTCTGGGTGCCAATTTCCAGCCGTCCCAGGCAGCAGGATGACGCTGTGGAACGGCTCCTTCCCCTTCTACCCCGGCGCCAATCCATGCTTCCCCTTTGACACCAGCTGGGCCATCATCATCTCCGTCTTCCTCTCCTTGCTGGCCACGTTCATCGTAATCCTGCCAGGGATCCGGGGCAGGGGGGTAAGTGGAGGGGCAGGTGGACCTCAGCCCTCTGGTCCCTGCCCTGTGCATCCCACATGCTTCCTCCTTCCCAGCCTTGAAAACAGATTTATGGAGCAAACATGCCCACAGGTTCATGGCCAGGGCTCTGGGATCTCTAGCGAGCCATGGGGGTGAGCTCCAGCCCAACCCAGCATATACCCCCATGCTGGAGACACCAAACTCCACCATCCCAAATTTACCGGGTGCCCAGATCCGAGCTTGGCTGGATTTCACCGTGTGCAAGCCCGAGTGATTTCATAGGAGTGGAAAAACAGGGCGAGGCTCAAAGACCTCACTCCACCTTCCCCAAAACCCCAATAAAAGAAGGAGGTGTTCACTGTGCATGCCCCAGCATGGCTCTGCGTGGCCAACAGACCCCACTGGGAGCCCACTGCTCGCACTCCGCATGCGTGTGGAGCGCTTGGCTTCACAGCAGGGCTGGCCAAGAGCCATCTCCCCCCTGCCAGGGGACACACTGCGAACCCCTGGCTGCTGATTTTGCCTCCAGATGTGGCCAGCTGCCAACAAGCCCAAACACGTGAGTTTTGGATAAGTGTGGAAATCCCAGCTCAGGACTACTAAAGCAAGTGTCTCCACCCTCCTTAGTGGAAAGGGGATGTCATCACTCTCCTGAATGGGCTGTTTTGACCTTCTTGCTCTGTCTGGACCTCCCTGCTGCCCCCCACCCCACCCCACAGCAGTGATGTCCCAGCCACATGTCCCCCCTGTGCCACCTGCCTGCAGAGCCCGTGGGATGACTCCGCAGGGGAGGGACAGGCCCATTTCTCACTGGCTGGCATTTCTAAATGTCGTGCTTGGTGCTGAGGTCCCTATGGCAAAATCTGACTGAGACCTGGTCTCCCTCTCTGTTCACCCCTTGCAGCGACTCTTCTGGTTCCTGAGGGTGGTGATGGGCCTCTTCGTGGGAGCGGTGGTCCTCAGTGAGTACCAGGGCCCTGGGGAGAAGCTCAAGGATGCCCAAGACACAGGGGATGGAGGAGCAAGATGAGGGAGAGTGAGCAGAGCAGCCAAGCGCCAAGTCAAGGCCTCAGGATGAGTTTATGGGGAAGGCCAACCCCAGTCCGTGCCTGGGACATGGCTCCAGCAAGTGGTGGGAGGTCCAAGCACCCATCTGTCTCCTCACCGAAGGCTGGCAGTCGTATACGCAGACCACCTGCAGGGCAGTCACTGAAAGCCTACCACCAGCTGCCAGGGGACCCAGACAAATTGGCAGGAGCTTAGACAAGGATAGTGCCCACACATCAGCCCCATTGCCTCTAGGGCTAGGGACTGTGCTTGGTCTGGGGAGAAACCAACCCAAGTCGGGGTCTCAGGGTCATGGGTCGGGGCTGATGTTGGGGAAGGAGACACAAAGCTTCTGCTCCTTGGCGCTCACAACCCAGGCCTTGCCCTTGGGATGGGGTAGATGATGCTCAGGCCATGCTGGCCACCATGGTAGGTGCTTCCAGCACTAGATGTCTTGCCGCCAGGCCACGATTAACCTTTGACATCTTCACAGCCATACAGTTCACCAGGGACTGGGAGACCGGCTGGGTGACGGCAAACACCTCCTACAAGTCCTTCAGCCGTGCCCTGGTGAACGCAGACATTGGGCTGCACATTGGCCTGGCGGGCGTGAACATCACACTGGTGGGTGAGTGCATATCACAACAGGAGGGGATCGGTGCAAGTCTGGCAGCCGTGCACCTGCATACTAGGGCTGTGGGCCCTCAAGCGCCCACACCAGGAAATCTTGGAGCTGCCTCCAAGGCTGAGAAAGGTCCTTAGTCTTCTCCCTCTGGCAGGAAATCCAGTGAATCAGGTCAATGAGACCATCAACTACAATGAGCACTTTGCCTGGAGTTTCAATGCAGACTATGACCACAGCTATGATGAAGGCCTGCAGAAGGGGCTGCCCAACCCCATCCTCTATGTGGCAGAGAAGTTCACCACGCAAAGCCCCTGCAGTGTGCACAAGCAGTACCGCATCTCTGGCCACTATGCATCCCTCACACTGTGGTAAGTTAGAGCCTTACTTAGGTAAGTAAGAGGTCTGTCCTATCTCTGCTCAGTGGGGAGGTGGAAAGAACCAGGTAGAACAGAAGGAGCTTGATGGAGCCACCCTCTTCCCTGTAAGACCATGCCAAAGCCTTGGCTGGTCTCTGGCACCCATCCTTCTGCAGAACCAGGGATGCTCATGCTTCCTGGCCTGCCCATCTCTGCAGACCCCTCTTCTGTGTGCTGTGCCCTGATATGACAAATTGCAGTTGGAGAAAAGTTATTCTTCGTTTAAAGGAAAGCAGATGCAACTCTGTTGGGCTTATGGTGCAAGGTCCTCTCCCAAGCAAGGTGTGGGGGTCCCGATAAGACCAGCTGGGGGGGGGTTCCCTCTTGCATGCCCATGAGAGCATGAGACCTGCTGGTGGGGAGCAGGAGGGACCATCAAGAGAATGCTTAGAGGCTGTCTTGTGATGTAAAGCTGAGAGCCCGTGTGTGTGTTGTGACCATGGAGTTTCAGAGCATCCCTATGTGTCTCAGAGGTTGTGGGAAATGCACTGCAGGGAAGAGTGAGTCTTCCAACTCCCCCTATGGATGTAGGCTCCAGCCCCCTGCCCACATTTCCTTTTTTATTTTCAGAAAAAATAACTAGCTCTGGCCAAACCTTCCTGCTATTGAGAAAGAGTATTTCAAGGCAGGGACGTTGATGTAAACTTATTTTTCTTTACTATTCTTGGAATCAGAACAATTTGTTAGGCTCACGTCCCCAGCGAGCTAAACCCAAACCCCACACAAGGCAGGGCTGGCAGCTGGGTTCACTCCAGGTGCTGAATCAGATGTGGGCACGGCTCATTGTGCAGTTTTACAAACAAAGGTCTCCCTTGTTGCCATTCTGCCTTTGAACAGGTGGGAACTGCCTGGGGGCAGCCAGTTGTGGAGCACCACAAGAGTCAGAGAAAGAGTTAACTTGGAAGGACCTCCAGAGGTTTTTCTCCAGTCCCCTGCCCAAAGCAGGGTTGACATCAAAGCCATATCAAGGTGCTTGGAGCTTCATGAAGTTCAACACTGAATGTCCCCAGGTGTGGAGATCCCTCTCCACCACTGCAGTACCTGTCCCACAGCTCCACCATTCATGCAGTTACAGAATTGTTTGAGTTGGAAGGGACCTCCTTATCTTAGCCTGTCCAGCCCACCTGCTTAAGCAAGGCCAGGTAGAATAGATTGCCCAGGGCTGTGTCTCTTCATTGGGATGTGGAGAGGAGACCCTGAGAAGAGGTTCCAAGCATGACACTTTCTGCTCAGTTTTGTGTTGCTTTCACAGGATGGCCTTTTGCACATGGCTCATTTCCATCCTGTTGTTCTCCATGCCCATCCTGCTCTATGGTGGCTACATGCTCCTGCTCACTGCTGCGCTGATGCTCTTCTCACTGCTCTTCTTTTTCACTGCGAGGAACACCCTGAAGTGTCCCATCCAGTTTGGCTCAGCTTCCTTGACAACAGACTATGGTGGATCCTTTTGGCTGACATTAGCAACAGGTGAGTGCTCCACTTGCTCCTGGCGCTTTTGTTCTCCATCCCTGCAGCGATGACTCTCAGTGATGCCCCAACAACACCTCAGTTATCCGAGTGGAGGTGTGCCCAGAGGAGTGCCATGAAAGTCATGAATCGGAGTCAGGGAAATACCTGGCCTGGAAGGACCCTTGGGGGTCTCTCTCCCAGGCCTTGCCCAGAACAGGGCTAACATCAAAGCCACATCAGCCTTGATGGTGGGTGTCCCCATGGCTAGAGATCCCCTCTGCCTTTCGGGACCTGCCCCACAGCTGTCCCACTCATGGGCAGAAATTATTTCCTTTTATCGAACCAGAATCTCCCATGTTACAACTGTGTACCTCTGAAAAGAGACTGGCTCTTTTTCAGTAGTAGAAGATGGCAATTAAGTCCCCCTGAAGACTCCTCTTTTTCAGGCTAAACAAGCCCAGCTCCTCCAGCCTCTCCCCACACGTGGTAGGCTCCAGCCTCAACTCTCTTGGCCATCTGCCCCAGTTCATTGACTTCTCTTTTGTACTGGGGAGTCCAAACTGATGGCAGAGTCCAGATATAGAGAGGGAAACACCACCTCCTGTGTGATGTCATGTGCCGTTGATCTCCAACCGGCTATGGATGGGACTGGGACGCAGCAGGGAGGAGGTGCTAACATGTCTCCCCACGCTGTGTGTTGCAGGGCTGCTGTGCCTGCTGCTGGGTCTGGGTGTCATCACCCTGAACTCCATGCAGCCAGAGAAGCTGAAGCTTGTCTTTAACCTGGATGAAGGAAAGGGAGAAAAGGAGGTATGGGACAAGTCCTACCTGTCAGCCGAGCCCAGCTCCTCTGCACAGGACGTGCTGATGGTCCCTCTGAGTGAGCTTTGCGAGGTGACAGCCACCCAGCTGTAAGGCACGAGCGGGAAGTAGGGCAAAGCCCAAGGACACCCTTCCTGAATTCATGCTACGGTCCAACCCCACCAGGAGCCCTGGTGGGAGGAGACACGACAAGAGCTGGGTGATGAGAATATTCAAGTCTGGAAAGGTATCTCAAATACAAGTTTGCCCTCTTTTGTTTTGGTGGTTGGTTTTTTTTTTCCTTTTTTTTCTGCCATTGTTTTACTCACCAGCAGCTGGAAGAGCTTTTGGGCTGAGGAGAATCCATGTCCTGCCTGTCCAGTTACAGGCACTGGGCTACTGCCCTTCCCCTTAGTCCATCCCCAACAAACCCTAAGACTCCTCCCTAAGATACAGAGACTAAACCGGAGCAAACTGGAGAGAAACCAAATAACTGCAGATGCATAGATATGAACCAGAGGAGAAGCAGAGCCCCCGCAACAGCATCCCCACCCTGAAGACCCCGAGAAGCCCCCTCTGCCCAGGGATGCTCTTTCCATCATCAGACAGGAAAAGCAAGTGGAGTTGTGCTCACCAGGATGCCCTGTATCCAGCCTCTTCACACCTCTTGGTCTGGTGTGAAGAGCAGGTTGGCTAGGACACCCATGATTTATTAGGAGGCTTGAGGTACCAGACCTTGGAGGCTTCCTGGATTTCAGACCCATCGTGACACTCCACAGCTCAAGTTTGATGTAAGTCTGAGATGGGCTGGGCTGTACCTCGGGCTGGAAAGGGCACAGTCAGGGAGTTGGTTGGTTGGCTCCTGCTTCTTACGGTGCTTATAAACACCCCAAACCACAGCCACCAGCCTATGAGAAGCCTGTGAGTTATGGGTGCTCTCACAGCCTTCGGAAAGGAAGACAAAATGTTTTGGTGGGAAGGAAAGAAAGGAGGAGATGGGAATGGACGTGCTACAGTGCTCTGGAGAGTGGCTGCAATCAATGAGCATGAAGTGAGCATCACACCTGGTCTGGGAGCCTTGGTTTCCTCTTGCTCAGCCATGGAAATACGCGTGTCGTGGGGCACGCGACACTGAAATCCTGCACACCCAAGGTGGATGCAGCCGCCCACTCCTGGCTGCTGACAGCTAGTAAATTCCTTCTTGCCCACGCAGGGAGGGGAGCACATTTCAGGTTTGCACTCCTTTAACTCTGTGCAGGTTTTGTAACGTGGTTTTGGTTGGTTGGGTTTTTTTCCTGTTTCATGCTCACTTATTTTACCCTCTATCTCAATAAAATAAGTCAGTCCTGGTCTTTCTCTTGTCTGTTCATGGAGGTGTCCCTCTGAGGGCTGGGGATGCTCTGTTACTGTGACATGGTAGCCACCGGGAAGGGAAGAAGGCAAAGACAGAGCCCTTTTGTGGCCCTGTATAGGGCATCTGACCACAGCTAGTCAGCACAGGGCAATAAAGGCAAGTCAACATGCAGTAAATAGTGTATCGGACGTTTGATGGGAGCAATTCCCTGCCTAGCAGAGAGGTTTGCAGAGGGACCACCATGGGGCAGGCCCTCTGGGGAGGGGGTGCTCAGACATGGCATCCTGTCCCATCCCACTTTGGATGGAAGAGCCTTCAATGAGGACCTAGAGGACCCAACAGGCATTTTAAAATAGGTTGGAGCCGAGCTCCTTGGGCTTGGGGGAGACCTCAGCCAGGATGTTCCCAACAGCATCTACCAGGAGATGCTTTGGCCTACGGATGGACTAGATCCAAGGTGCAAGAAGCCCCTTTTATTTATTGAATTGAAATTCAGCCCTCACAAACTTCTGCCTTTCCCTGGTGTGTTCTCCCTTGCAGCCCAGCCTGGGGGACAGGGGAGTGGGCAGCTCTGCTGCCTGCTAGATGGTGTGGTGGCTGCATGTCCTGGTGCAATGAGTGCCTCCAGGCATGGGGACCACAGTCCTTGCAGAGCCCCAGGCTGTGCTCCCTGAGACACTTACGGTGTTTGCTCCATCACTGGCACCGTCTCTCTGGTTAGATGCCAGATTCCCTGGACAGCGCGGGGCCAGAAGCAGCCTGGGCTGAGAGCCAGGGATTTAATGGCAATTATTTTATGTTTTGTTGTCCAAGAATGGCTCAGTCCAGCCAAGAAACTGATCCGGGAGCTGTGGTGGACAGAGGAGGTAGGACCTGCAGGAGCACAACCTGGGGGCTATACAGCCACAGCTCTTATTGTTCATGTGAAGAAGCTGCTACGACCACATACAGTTAGGCAAAATCATCGTCCCTGAGCAATGGCCCTCGTGTGTGCACCTCCCTGTGGTGGCAAGGACAGAAGTGTCCTTGAAGGTGGCTGGCCCCCATGCCACAGCCAGTCCCTGTTGTCCTGACACCCTGTTCTGCATGTGACACAACGTCATTGCCACTGCTCGGTTGGCTCCATGCAAGGTCTGCTGCAGAAGTCCCGGCCATCCTGTGTTTGCTAGGAAGTGGGCAAGACACGCAGAGATCTGGTGTCTCTGTGCTTCAAACAGAACGAATTCTGTTTAAGCTTTATTTTGGGTTCATGCCCCTGCATGTCTGATGCAACAGGCCAAATCTTTTCTTCTGACGAGGATGCTATTGGGGGACGATCATGCAGGACATGAAGCTGGAGAGTGCCAGATGCGGTGGCAGAAAGGATGGGAAACCCCCCGCTCTCCTGTGCTTTCAGGACACAGGATCTGTCCCACACCGACGCCAATACTTGTAGTTGGTTGTAGCATCTTCCCACGATGCCTCCGGACCTGACAAGTCTGGATGCAAGAAAGGCAGGAGAAAGGATCCTCCTTTTCCTGAGGGAGTTTTGTTGGTTTAATCTTAGGGCTTTTGTCCTGCCGCTCGGCTAGTTAAAGTACTTTTGGCGCTCTTCTACATTCCTACAGCATGCTACTCCCCACAACAAGGGTTTCTCAATGGCTCTCCTTGACATGTGCGAGGGAACCTTCTCCTTCCTTGGAGGCAGCTACTCCCATGGGAAGGACGCTGCTGCTGGGGACTCACAAGCTGTCGCCTGCAGATATGCCCCACGGTCTCCTCTTAAGAAACCAGCTTCCCCCCCCCGCCCCGAATGCCCAACGTGTTTCAAAGGAGCGGGTTCTTAATAAAGTTTTATTGAAAATAGTAATAACAAATGACATTAGTGGAATGCAAATATCAAGTGAAAGAAATAAGTAACTTAACAGCGAGGCTCTGTTCTCAGAAAGAAAAGAGCCAAAATACTGAAATTATGTCCTTTACAATTAATTAGACCGAGGCTGCCCAGGTCTCCAGCATTCTGATGGGGTGATCTCGTGCCTGCCCATGGAGACTTCGTCGGGCCAGTGGTTTTGGTGTCAGAGCCCATCTTCTGTTTGTAATAACACAACTTGATGGACTTCATTTCTCATCTTGGCCGGGTCTGTCTCCTGGCCTCGGGCTTGCACTTCGTGGTGAGCCCAGCCAGCCCCAATGTGCTCCAGCTGGATGGGGGTAACTTCATTCTTCCTTTCTTGTGGCACCTTTTTGGCCCACGCTGGGCTACAAGTCTTATCTAACATGGCTCAAGTTTAAAAGTGAAAATAAGCACATCACCACATCCCTCCCGGCAAACTCTGTCGTACATTTGCTCAGTCTTTATTTCTGGAGCAGCTTTTTTCACTCTAGCTCATGCAGCATCCAGCCTGATGGAGTCTGGGTCTGTGTCTGGCTTCCCGAGGTACACCTAAGGATCTACACTAAACGTCAGTGCTTGGGAAAGAAATGAGCAGGTTTAATCACTGGCTTTTGGAGTCACGGGTGCTCCCCGTGAGCAATCAGCTTCTGGTGGGGGAACTGGCCGTCGGAGACTCACTGCACCAAGCTGTGCCAGGGCATGGAGCAGGAAGGGCATTTCTCCTGGGACAGAGATCCCCAGGTGAGTGTGCTGCTCAAGCCACTGGAGCTGTGATCTGCTCCGATTGCAGCCTGATGGCTCTCTGCAAAGCCTGCCCTTTTCCAGAGGGCACGGTCGGGGAGATACAGTGTGCAAAGGTTCTTCACAGGAAGTACCCACCCCAGCGTGGACTCGTGCAGTCTTCGAGTGGATGGGGAAATGGGTCTCCGGGGACATGAAGAAGGGTTTCTGCTCTGCCCTTTTGGGCCCTCTTCT
>NW_009653080.1:338100-344931 GCF_000708025.1 Charadrius vociferus
AAAGAGTGGGAAAAACTTTCTTCTAGATGCTGTTGGGGCTGAGTTTGGAGGGCTGAGGAAGGCACAGTCCTTTGTTCAGAAAATGAGAGTTGACATACACTTCGGTCATTTCCTGGTACTCCTCTGTGTTGTCCTCACGGAGATCGAAGAAAGTTTTCAGTAGGTCCAAGTTGAAGTAGTGCAGTGCCACAACTGTGATCCCAGCCACAAAACAGAGCAAGCCTGGAAGACAATGTACTCTCTGAGACCATCCCTGTAAACACCATCATGCTTCCCACCCCACACCCCTCCTCTGACTGCTCCCTGCCAGGGCACAATGCCTTCTCTTACAGAAGATGGCCTTCTACTATATGGCTTCAGCTGCTGTGCTGAGCATCTTAAGACCCAGGCATGGGTCTTAAAACCCAGGCAAGTGATCCCCATCTCCTTGCATTACTGCACCTCAGGGACCAAAATCCCTCCACCACCCTGGAGGCGGGGATGGTATTCCCCCTCTGCCAGCCCCCTCCACATCTCTGCCAGGATCTGCTTTGCCAAGGCAAAGGCTGGGACTCTTGGTGGGATGCACTGCCCAAGCTCTCTCACATCCATTTCTGGGGAGGGAAAGCACTGGAACTCTTGCACACCCAGAAGGACAAGGTGGTCTGCCCTGATGTAGCTTGGTGTCCTTACCAATCGCGAGTATGAGCCAGAAAGATCCTCCATAGCTTATGTGCAGGGTTGCGGTCCCAAAATGGATTGGGCATATCAGGGAGTTCCTCACAGTGGAGAACGAGAGCAACGAAAAGATCATGAATGCCCCTGTGACCAGGAGCATGTAGCCTCCATAAACTAGGACGGGCATGGAGAAGAGCATGTTGGAGATGAGCCAAGTGCAAAAGGCCACCCTGGAGACAAGAGAAGACCAATGGATGAGTTGTGCAGGTGCCACAGACTGGGATGCTGTATGTGAGGATTTCCATGAGGGAGGAGGAATCTGGGTTCCAGGTTGCATTGTATGAGGCCAAGAAGCTCTGTGGGCAGGCTGGAGTGATTCTTGGCCTCCCAGGCTGAGCAAGCAGACGTGCAGTGCTCACACTGCTACATCCAGGAGGCAGAAGCCCGGGTTTCCTCTTCCCATTGCTCAGTCCACAAGACCATACCAGCCTCAAGGAGGCCACAACAGCCCACTCAGTGCATCTAGACCATCTAGCTCCCTGCCCTTCATCATCTTTTTCTTATCTGGTTCCACTCCCAGACATTAAATAGCCTCACAGATGAGGATGGGAGAGTTCTGCACATGCCAACGGGGTTCTATGGGCCACCAAGGACAACAGCTCCAACTTCCTCCATGGGGATGGACCCCTGCCATCATCACTACATCACGGCAAGGATCTGCACCACGTTCCTTTCTCCTGTGCCCAGCCCTGGTGGAGTTAACCAGCCGACAGAACCAGGACCTCCTATCTGCTTACCCCAAAGTGCCTATAGGGCCACCGTTTTGACCATGGACCTTGCAGAGGCCCCTCTATGTACATGGCTTTCCTCCTGGCAGCATGCAATCACCATCCATCTCAGAGGCCTAGGGACAACACAGCAGAGCCTTTCCCACCTGCTTGCATCTCCCCTGCATACACCAGAGGCGAAAGGCTTACCAGAGAGTGGCTGATGCGTAGTGGCTGGAGATGCGGTACTGCTTGCTCATGCTGCAGGGGTTTTGCGTGGTGAACTTCTCAGCCACATAGAGGATGGGTCTGGGTAGCCCCCTCTCCAGCCCTTCACTGTAGCTGTGGTCATAGTCTGCATCAAAGCTCCAGGCAAAGTGCTCATTGTAGTCGATGGTCTCATTGACCTGATTCACTGGATTTCCTGCCAGAGGGAGAAGACAGAGGTCCTGCTGTGTCCCAGCAACCTGGGCACTGCCAGCCGGGAGCATGGGCACCCAAGGGACAACAGAGTCCCAGGAGCCTCCATGCAGACCAAGGACACCCACAGAGCACTTGGAGACCTCCTGGGGCCATGACCACTCCAGCGCTGCAGACAGGGACATCAGACTCACCCATGAGCGTGACGTTCACCCCTCCCAGGCCAACATGCAGCCCAATGTCTGCGTCCACCAGAGCATGGCTGAAGGACTTGTAGGAGGTGTTTGCCTTCACCCAGCCGGTCTCCCAGTCCCCCGTGTACTGGACAGCTGCCAGGAAAAGTAAAGCTGGAGTTAAAGAGGGGCTGGTCTCAGGCTTTCCTGTGCTCAAGGAGGGGGATCACGGGCAGCATTCCCACCACGGCACTGCAAGGGAGTGTAAGGAGGGCAGGAGAGCTGACTCAGCCACCAGGACGTGCCCCAACCAGCTCCCACGCCCTGGCAGAGCTCATGTCCTCCCTTTGCTGAGCATCCACTCCCTGGATCCAGGAACAGGGGAGCTCAGATCCCCAAGAACGAACCCCGTGACCTGATTCCTCCTTGGGCATCCTCTCCAGGACTTCCCTGCAAGCTACCCACCATGGCGAGCACCGCAGCCCCCAGGGACAGGGCTTAGAAATGAGCCCGTTCCTCAGCCTCGGGAACACGGGTGAGTTTCATTCCAAATATTAAGCTCCCTAGATGGCACTATTAGTGAATAGTGAATATCAACGGCAAACGGAGGCAGTGGAGAGGGTGGCAAGTGCCGTCACAGCTCTGACAATCATTTCAGGTGGGGGAAAAAAGAAAAATCTGAAGCATTTCTGGTATATGTTCTTTTGGAACAAGGTACCCTTTCACTTTGCGGTGGGCTTAATTTTTCAGCACTGAAATGAGCTGAAAGTGAAGGTGATGATTTAATCTGAGTCTGAACAAGAAAACCTGCCTGAAAATAAGTTCAGCTGCTGAATCAACTTGTGAGGGCACTGATCCAGTAGCAGCTCTGCAGGAACGCTTCCTAGCTGCAGGGTCGAGTGTGCCCTGCTGCCGCCAGACAGAAACCCTGACGCTGGCTTTGAAACGATTAATTCCTCCTGTGTGCCCAAGCAGCGCCCGGCTGCATCCTTGTAAGGAGAGCAGCTCGGGACGGCTCTCAGGGGCTGAGCTGGTTAAGGCTGTGGAGCAAGCCCTGACCTCCACCGCTCTGCCATTTCCAGCCTGGCACCATGTTCCCAGGCAGCTGTGGTGGCATCTCCCAGCACCTGGACATCCCCAGGTGGAGGGTGACCACCACATGCCGGACTGGCCCATGTGTCAGCTGGCAGAGTCCTGCAGCCAGTCACAGCCTGGATATCTACTTCTATCGCCCGGACGAATCAGGGGTTGAGTCATTTAGGTTGTGCTTCATCATCCCTCTCCAAGTAGACTTGTAATCCGCCCTGTCCTTTGCAGCAGGAGACTTTCTCTGATGTAGGGTCAGGGCTGGTTGCTCTCCCCATTTGGCATCTTCTTCTATCCCCTCAACATTGTTTACATATCCCATCGCCCTCTCTGAGTTGGGTATCCCACAGCCTGGCTCCCACCATGAGTCCCATTTATTACAGGAGATTTACTGGTTTCTACTAAATCAAATCATCTCCTTCACCTCCTGTCTTGCTCCTCGGAAGTTCTTTACCCCCCTGTTCCAACCTTTGCCCTGCCGTGCCTGGCCGCAGCCCGAGCTGCTCAGCCGTGCTCCCTCAGCAGTTCAGGAGGGCTTGCACAGTCAGAGGAACCGTGCAGCCCACCGGAGCTGGGACTGTTCGACCTCCACGGTGCAGTTACAGCCAGCAAAGCTCCCTCTCGATTCAGAAGTGACCACAGGCACCTCCCAGTGCTCTCAGCCCCCGTGCCAGGGATGGGGGAAGCCCTTTTGGGTAGCTGTGTGACTGCTTCGCAGAGCAGGGGTAGGGTAGACCCTATGACCGGCCCCAGCTAGGTCACAGCTGTGACCACCATCTCACATTTCCCAGACACAGACCCTGCCCCAGGGTTTAAACCTGCCCCCAGACCCACCCTCCAAGGGCTGCACAGCACTTACCAACAATCACCACTCCCACGAGGAGGCTGAGGAGAACCCGGAGAGTCCAGTACAGCCTCTGCAGGGAGAAAGTGGGACATCAGGCAGGGAGGAAGACCCCCGGCTGTCCTCCTGCCTCACCCCGAACCAGCCAGGAGTGTCCCAGCATCCAAAACGTGGGGAGCAGATGCTTATCTCCAGGGAGAGGGGTCACGCACCGCCCGTCCACGGATGCCCGGGATGATGAGCAGGAAGCTGCAAGCAAACGTTAGGAAGACCACGATCACGATGATGGTGCTGACATCAAACACGGCGACCTTCCTCTGCTGCAGGTAGAAGGGGTAGATGCCATTGAAGAGAGTCATCTTGCACGTCCAGGAGCCTGCAGGAGAGAGGTGGTCACAGCGGAGACCCTGCACTGCCCTGCCTGGCTGCCTCAAGTCTGTGGTGGCCAGCCGCAGCTCAGCGCTGGAATAACCAGCTGAGGAAGGTCCACCTCAAAACTCCCCAGGGGGACAAGGAAATGTGATGCTGCAAGGAAACAGTCAGGGTGAAATACTCCCCAGGGGAGAAACACGCCACCCAAAAGTCCTTGGTGGAGGAGAGGAGGTGCCTGGGGCAGGGCAGGTGCCCCGGCAGCTCAGGGGACTACAAGCCACTGTAGGAGCAGCCCCAGCCCAGAAACCTGTTGAGCAGCTCCTCCCCAGACTGATATGGGTATTTCCCTCTAGAAGATGCAGCCAGGGCTTTCCGCTTTGTGTCATGCCCTTAGAGGAAGTTCACGAGCCAGCGATCACCGGCAGATGTAGCCTTCCTCCAAAATCTCAAGGAACCACTGAGAACATTGATTTCATAGTAGCAAAATTATCCCCAGCCAGGGGCCACCATTGCCAAGCGGAACAAAGCCCACCACCCCTTCAACCCCTTCTCCTCGAAGAGGCTTTTTTTCCCCAGGAGCTGCAAAGTATAGCCTGGGGAGGGAGGACTGTTTCTGCACTTGGTGCAGAGGGGCCAGAAGCAACCCCTAGAGTTGGGATGTGGGTCCAACGAGCACACAAACACCAGGAGCACATCTCAAGGCTAAAGAAATCTGAGTTACGTGAGACGATGAAGTGTGTAATTCCCACAGACGGCTTTGAACTCCCACTGACACTTTAGTTCTAGCAATTACAGAGTTTCCCCCGTTCCTGGGTTAGACCTTTTCTACCAAAACTGATTACATGCTTACTCCTTTTATTTTGCTTATTTAATAGCATCTCTGCATGTAACTACCCCGGGAAGTCTTCTAAAGTCAGGGAATGCCACGGCTAATATGACTCATGACCAAATGCAATTTCATTCTGTCCCTGCATGGAGGAGTTGATTTTATTACCATTTTCTGAAAACAATATTCATTGTATTTTTAGGTAAGATCCAACCCAGAGCAATTCAGCCACTAAAAAGCAGGTCCCAAATCCCTAGAAGTGGGTGAGGATTACAATAAATATCATGAAACCATTTACCTGGGCAGCTGAAGCCACTTTTCAATGCACAAAGCAATATTTAGTTTCAGAATAATTCTCTGTCCAGTAACCCAGATCACGGCAGCAAACAGTTTAACAGAGACTGCGTTTTTACAACAGGCTGACAACTGATCTAGACCTGACCTTATCTTGACTCTCTGCTCTGGACTAACAGATCTATCATGCATACTTCCAAAATCTTGTTTTGGGCTATTTCCCTGGAAAGCCAAGCCCAGAGAAGGGCAGCAAAAAAAAACATCCCGGCTTTAATTACCGGGCAAGCAGGAGCTGCAATTGAGTTCCGATGCTACAGTGTCGGACTGAAGTCCAGCCGCGGGGTCTCCAGCCCAGCAAACGTGCCCACAAACAGTCTGAGTGGCTGTAAGAGAAGAAATAAATGAACAGCTTAGCCTCTGACAAGTTAGAACTTGACCACTTGAATTCCACTGGTTCCATTATATCTTTGCCCAAATTTCATACGAGATGCAATGAGGGAAGGACGATTTCCAACGCTGTAGACACCGAAAAGCAACTCTTCACAACTAAAAGCAGATCAACTGTACATAACAATTGAAAACCCAGAACGCAACAAGGAAAATGTTGCCTTTTTAAACTTAAATTTAACTTTCAAACAATATCAAGGGTTGTTTGCATTTTCTCTACACTTTGCAACTTCTGGGAATAGTTTTAGAGAGAATTTCCAGGGAAACAATTCTTTCTGTTGCTGTCTGCCTAATCTTTCTCACTTGGTTACCCTGCACAGAAGACCAGTTCCTTGGCATTTTTGCAGCTTTGAAGTAGAAAACGTGGTGGCTGCAGCTCAGGGTAGGAGAAACTAAAAGTTGTTGCACCTTGGAAAACATCCTCTATGTAGAAGCTGTGGCCCTAGAGCCCCTGTGGTTTCCTCTGTCACAATGCATGGAGAGGGAAAAGACTAGAGACATCTTCAAGGAAAGATTAGAAATTCAGCAGAAAGCAACAACTTATCTATTGTTTAAAATATTCTGGATTGGCAGGGGAGAAAGGCAAAGGAGGCAGAAAGTTTGCCCAAACCCCAGCAGTTTCTGCTTGCAGAAACCCCATTTTCCTGCCCCAGAACGAATCAAGCTGGAAGGGACCTTTCGGGAGTGCCCAGTCAAAACCTCCTCAGAGCAGAGCCAACAGCAATCCTAAATTAGGTTGCTCAGGGCTGCAGATTGGCATTTTCCATTGAAACAAGGGAAATCCCGTCCCCTGGAAACTGAATAATCAGAGCTGCAATTAAAGGATGAGGGGGACGAACACCTTGCATTTTGCTGCCCCTGTAAGAGGGCCAAATCGGGATAGCAAAACCCGCTGGGTTAACTCGGGATGGGGATTCATCCTCTCTCCCCGCCCCCCCACCCAGC
>NW_009653080.1:345381-348676 GCF_000708025.1 Charadrius vociferus
CGCCCGCGGCTGCCTGCGGGGGGGGTCTGGCTACGCGCGTTGTGGCCAGCGGAGGGGGCAGGGAGCCGTGCTACTCCCGTCTCCTCCTGCTCGGGGGACAAGGTGGGATGGGGCCATGCGTGGGGGGGATGGAGGGGGTCGGGCCACACGTTTCTTTGTGATGGACGGGGTGGGATGAAGCCATGTGTCGTCCCCCCCTCCCCCACCTGCAAGGGAACCAGGGTGCTGGGCTATGCGTGCCCCCGCCTGCTTGGGGGACAGGGCACAGGGTGAGATGGGGGAACACGTCCCTGCCTGCGTGGGCACAGGACACCGTGGGGACAGGCAGGGACCCGCTATGTCCCACCAGGGCAGGGTATCCCTGCTGTGCACCCGTGGTGGCACCTGGCCCCAGGTGGGAAAGCTGGAAACACTGCTGGTCTCTGTGTGCGTGCTGTCCATAGCACACGCACAGGTTTGGGATTTTCTGGGTGACGTTCAAGGCTGGGGGATGCAGCCTGTTCTGAAAATCCAGGGTGGGCTGGCTGGTGGGGCAAGCTGGCGGTTTGTCCCACCAGCACTGGGGAGAGCTAGAAATAAGCTGTGATTAACAAGGAGCATAGGGATCAGGCTCCAGGCTTCTTGAATGCCTTGAAACTACTCTCCTCCGCCTGTATGCTCACACTAAGTTCTGCAGTGGGGCTGCTACTCCCTTAGGATGCTGATATGTCCCACAGTCCGGGGGGAGCTCAGGAGACATTTGGAGGCTGAACTTCAGGGGAGCCACATCTGCTGATATCAGGTGGAGCAGGAGATCCTTGCTCTAGGGGAAGCCATGTGTTTTGACTCTGCACCACAGTTTTTGGAGGGGTATGAAACTCCAGAACTTGAAAGGGCACAGGGATCCTCTCTGATGGGAGAAGACAAGGCTGGGGAAGCAGGTGTTTGATTTCACAAGGTGCAGAGGAATGACTTTCCAAAGGTGGCACAGGGAATATGTGGAAAAGCAGAGACTGGAGGGTTCATCAGACCTTCCAAAATTTCTGGCAATCTCGACAAGTCTGTGAAAATAATACAAGCTTGCAAAGCTTTCCCTCAGCAAGCGGCACCATGGGCTTCCAAGGTCAGTCTGTTGTCATTATGTCAAGGAACCCCCTTGGTGGTTTGCGAGATTTGGGAGGCAGGTGTGAGACCAGGGGGCTCTTTCTGGAGAAGCCTGGCAACTGTTCCTCAACACATGGGAGAGCACACTGGGTAGCGTGAAGCTGGGTCTCTCAGCTGAAGCATGGGAAAGGAGCTTGTGGGACAGCTGAGTGCCACTCACAAGATGTCCATCTTCCTTGGGCATAAGGTCCCTAGCACAGATCTGCGTGTTCCTCTTCTGGAGTGCATCCTGTAAGAACTGCTGCGGCTCAGCCTCGCCTGTGAGGAGGTTCCCAGCAATAGCTGGAGAAGGTTTGATAGGCAGGGAAGACGTGATGTCAATGTCTGCTCACGCCTTTACAGACCAAGTTCTGGCAGGGAGAACTGCTTCTGGTGAAGGGAAATGGTTTCTCGGGTTTGGTTAGGAGAGAAAAACTGCTGATGTGCTCAGTAACTTATAGGAAGACATAAAGGCAGTGCAGAGGCATGGAAGGTTTCCATGTTGGTGGGAAAGGCCCTCAGAAGTCTGTGGTACTGCTTGGAGCAAGACCACCACTGTCACTGTATCATGCTGGCCATGGTTGAGGCTGGAAAGCCTCCAGAGCCCCCCCCTACAGTCTTGGAATGACTGGGCAATAAGCGGGTTTTCAGTGCTGGGCCATGGAGAGATGAAAAGTGCATGAGAACTTGTTGACTCATGACTTGGGTGAAGAGCAATTCCCATATCTGAGAAAAAGGGAGGTTGCTCAGTGACAGAAGGAATTTCCAAACACATTTTCCGCTGGAGCCCTGCGACAAGACCCAAGGGGAAGGGGGGCCAGGTGCTATGCTGTGCCTTTGGTGATGTGTTTTGAGCTTTGGCTTTGCCCCATGTTTCCTGAGCAACTCTGGTAAATCTGCAGCACCTTCAGACCTCAGCTCTAGATGAGGGTTGCAGCCCTGTAGGTTTTGAGTCAGTAGGAGTTAAATCCAGCTGTGTCTATGGGGACTTCCTTCCTACAGTGCGGGAGGTCTTGTGGACCTCTGCGCACAAGTAACCCACAGCTGCTACAGGTTGCAAGATGTCTCCAGCCATGCAGCCCCTCACGTTGGTTTCAGCAGGGAACACGCAGTTTCAATGGAGAGAGCTTTCTGCTAGGAGAGTCCCATGTGGTGATGGCAACTGGGCTCTGCTGCTCCTGACAGAGGTCCTAGGCATCCCATGTTTCACCCACTTGTCAAACTTTTGTGTTCTTCCTATGGCATGGGGCTCACAGAGACTCTGGTTCCCACCAGCTGCACAACCCAAATCTCATGTCCACGAGACCACACTCAGCAGGGGGCTTGTGGGATGGAAGACCTCTGGTGGCCCCTAGCACATGGATGTGGTCCAGGAGGACAGGGGTGGCACTGGGTCACCAGGAACACCACCCAATGATGCTCTCAGAAGCTCAGGCTTTCAGCAGCCCCAGCTCCCGTGTGCACGGAGGTGAGGCTAGAACCAGAAATGCAATCAGTGCAGAGGTATTTCAACAGCGATTTAATGATAAGTCCATGCTATGGAAAGCTAACAAAGTGGTTTCCCTGTAATGAAGTTTTGTGAGGGGTAGAGTGCAGGTGAGCTGTCATGACGGAGAAGGAACATGGAAATGTCACGTCTTGAGAAACAGCTTGTTTCCTAATGCAAAATGCCAAAACTACAGAAACTTCCAGCAGAAGGAAGTTAACCCAGGTTATATGCTATGCTCAAAACCTGGCAATGAGCGTTCAGTTTTATGAATGCAATTAGCGTGAGTGCCATGACAATATTTATATCTCAAACTGCTTCATTCTCCAAGTGGACAGTGTATTTAGTGACTCACATTTTACGATTCATGCCACTGGTAGTGAGAAGTGAAATATCCCCGTTGCAATTCCGAGTAAGTCAGAAATAAAACCTACAGAGCTGCCGGCAATGCGTAAGCCTTTCTGAAACCTTCATTTCTTTACGTTTGGATTAGAACAATGAAAAAAAGAAAATTAAACGCATCACTTTGGCTCGCAACAGAGTGATGTAGGAAAAGCTGAAACCTGTGCAACGCTGCATCTCTTGGCAACAAGAGCTCCTCTGAAATGATGCTAGTCTTTGGATACACACCCACAGTGCTGGAAAAAGGGACAAAGAGCCATATTTAGTAGAAAACCCTATCTTGAA
>NW_009653080.1:348729-390802 GCF_000708025.1 Charadrius vociferus
TTATGACCAAAAAAATGTAGCCTTTGCTGCTCATGGCTGGAAATCCCTCTTTACAGTTAGGTGTTGGCCCAGGTTTTAAATGTTCAGATCCGACTGATGACACGTGCTCTGGATCCAGAGTCTTTGTGGAAAGCGAGATGGCAAAGCGTCACGAGGAAGGCTGGTCATGAGAGTGTGCCATCGAGTTAGCCCAGAGGTGACCAAGCGGTCCTGATCTTGCACACTTTGGGATGCCAGACTGTGTGCTGAGGCTGTTCCTATCATGTTCACAACTGGGTTTTGCTTGGATTGGACAATGCGTGTGCAGAGAAATTGTTAGCTGAAATGTGTCTATTTCTGTAGAGTGTGTTTCTATAATGGAGCTGGCACAGCTTAATGTCTTCCTGCTGTGGATGATGAGTTGTGAACCTACAGGTGGGGTACTCTGAGGCAGGAGTACTGGTCCTGCTCCAGCAGAAAGGTCTTCTCAGGCCAATTGACACCTCCTGACAAACCTTTCCCAGGGCGATGGGGTCTTACCTGCTCCCTGCCACGTTCCCACAGCCTAAATCAGGAGATACTTCTGATGCATGATGGTGGCAGAGGGCTTTTACCAGGCAGCAGAAACCACAAGAGGGAGCTGAGATTATGGTCTCTGCATGTTCCCAGCCTCCGGGAGCAGCCCAGCTCCAGCTCCCTCCTTCTCCTCTCTGTTTGCAGGTCACTGCTTCTGAAAACCCAGAGACCGATACAACCTTTGGGAATGATGTTGAGTTTGACCGTGGTTCTGCTGGTGACGTGGACCTTGGGAGGTAAGCACGATTTCAGGGAAGTGGAACCAAGGGGAGATCCTGAATAGTTTCTGCCATGGGGCATCGATGGTATCAGAGGTGGGGATGATTCCGTTTGTGATAAGAGAAAAATGGACAAAATGCTGAACTTCCACAGCCTGCAGGTTGGGAGGTTCACCTACTGCTGTTCATATGTTTATATGCTTATTGCTTATATTTTTATACAATGTTTATATGTGTTTGTGTTTATATGTTTATACAACTTGTAATCAGGAACCGGAGCTTCTTGCTAGCATTATAATAAAAGCAATAGAAATTAACGCAAAGGAAACAAAGGATATGTTTATTGACAAAGGCTGATGCTGATGCATAACGCACAGAGGAGAGCCCAACTCCAGTGTCAAGGCCCTCGCTTGACTCACATGGACATTGTGGGGGTCAGAAGTAAGGAGAGACTTCTTCTGATACAATGAGAGAGAAGGAGAAAATGAAGATGCTTTGGGAGTAGACTGGTGGGGGCCATAAATTGATTTGGGGAAATCAGGGTCACAAGTGTGAATTTCTAATTTTAGACATTGCTTATCCCTCAAAAGGAGTGCTAAATTTGTCTACAAAAACTGTTTGTACAGAAAGTTTCAGAAAAAATATGGGAAAATATCACTAATATAAATATAATTCTGTAATGGAGATGCTCGTTTCATGCATTTTATTTTGCTGCTTACCAAGTGGGTCTGGTCTCTTCCAGGAGCCCAGGAGAGCATCTCCTGGGAGGTCCAGCGCTATGACGGCTGGTACAACAACCTGCTGCACCACAGCCGCGGCTCGGTGGGTGAGTGCCAGGCCTGGAGATGGGGATGGTGGGACAGGGCGAGCCGGCACTTTGGCATCTGGCTCACTTTATGACTGAGAGAGAAACCCTTTCTGACTTGAGCCTGAACCAGACTGGAGACCAGGCAATGCCATCTCCTGTTTCCTATGGTGTTGGCAATCACCATGTTTATGCAGGATTGCATAGTCAACATAGGTGGTTTAACCCATGGAGCACACCACCAGGAGGCCATGTGTACCTCCAGGAAGCAATAGGGATGCACATGGACCAGAGAAAGACAACTGGAAGGGAACATGCCCATGGAGGATCCCTTCTAGTTTTAAGAAGGACTGATCCCAGTGTTACAAGAAGTTTTGGGTGTTGGTAGCAAAACTTGCATATTCTTGGCCACTAGAAGTGTCTATGCCATCCTCTTGCTCTCTTCTGAGACATGTTGGTGTGCCTCTCCCATCTGTCGGGTGCCACCGGACCCACGCTGTGTTGCTTTGGTGCCGCAGGTGCCAGGCTGCTGCGTCTCTTGCCTGCCAACTACGCGGATGGTGTCTATCAGGCACTGCAAGAGCCCCACGTGCCCAACGCTCGCCAGCTCAGCAACGCGGTGGCGCGGGGACCCTCCGGGCTGCCCTCCAGGAGGAACACAACTGTGCTGGCTGTCTTCTTTGGTAAGAGCTGGGGCCTGGTACCAGGTGGAAGAATGTTGGTTTGGGTGGAAAAATGTTGGTTCCTCACACCCCAAGGCCATACGTCTGAGCGCTCCTCACCCACCACACCATGGCAGACCCAAACCCAAAAGATAAAGCCTTGGGTATCACCATACCAAAGTACTGTATAGCCAAGAAAGTCTGCGTGAATTTTCGGTGACCTTTGGCAGTTGCCACAAATACTGATATTTGTCGTTTGGGAACTTCCTCATTTGTTTTAGCAGTAGAGTTACTCCATTGAAAAACACCTGACAGAGGCAATAAGAGCCACACCGTGAGTGATTGCTGGGCAGGAGCGCTGCAAGTTGGAGCAGTTTTTGCTGTCTCTCAGGAGCTCGGTGGGGTCTTGGGCCTCCAAGCCCACGGTGTCTGTCTCTGGGGAATACACTCAGCTCATCGAGAAAACAGCCTGAATTTGTTAAAGTGGAGACAATTAACTCTCAGTACAGCTTAAGGTTCATACATGTCCCTGGATACCTAAGACAGTGTGTTTGGACCCAAGATGGGCCGCAGGAGGGGCAGACACTAGTGTGGTACCGTTTAGCTTCTCCCTACAGGTAGTTTTCCCCATCACACAAAAGCTCAAGTGGGCCAACAGCAACGGCGGCCACCAGGCTCAGCAGCAGCAGCTACCCTTGGCCTTGAAGGCCACAGGCAAGGAGGAGCTTGGGGAAATAGCAGCTAGATGCAGAGCCTTGCTCTTAGGAAGTGGTGGCCAGCAGAGGGTCCAGCTGCTGGTGGTCTCTGAACATCGGCTGGCTGGGTTTCTCCACCCTGGTCCTGAGTGACCCTACTCCACTCATGAGGTCAGTCTAGGGGCACCCAGAGTCCTGTTCCTGTGGACTGGAGCTCAGCACATGTGGGCTCCAGCCCAAAGTGACATTCACAAAGTCATGGAGCAAACCAGCAGGGAAGGAAACCACTCCTGCTGCACAGGGTGTTCCCCTCAGCCCACGTACAGCTCAGCTTCCCACCATCAAGTCCTGCCCCAGGTGCTGGTGGCAGTCCTCCCAGCTGCTGACCATGCTTGGGTCTCTGGCAGGTTTCCATGTGCTCTCGGACATCCTGGCGACGGAGAAACCTGGCTGCCCTGCTGAGTTCCTGAACATCCACATCCCATCCGGAGACCTCGTGTTTGACCCTTCAGGCACTGGAGAGGTGGTCCTGCCCTTCCAGCGCATCGACTGGGCGATGGAGACGGGGCAGAGCCCCAACAGCCCCCGGGAACAGGTAAGTAGTGTTTCCTTTGCTCTTTGCCTTTCAGCTAAACTCCTCTTCACCCAACATCGGGGTCTGTAGCAGCCAAGGTTGTGTTTGCAAAAATAAAAGGAAAGCGCCATTGCTTCCTTAAAGATACACATCTCTCAAATGTTTGAACCAACGGCCAATGAACCCAAAGCATAACCTCCAACATTTTCAGTTGCTCAAGGTCACTGCTTGGCCAAGTAGAGCTTAATTACTTTTGATCTGCCTGTGTCATCTATTTTTATGCAAATTTGAGTACCTTGCACGGTTTATGGCGGGCAGAACAGGAAAGGGTAAAGATGGAGTGATTTGCAGTCTTCCTTGGCTGCCAAAGTTTTTATCACTTCAGCCAAGATGAGGAAGGTAAGGCTGTCTGTATCTGGTGAAACAAGTGATAACAGGAGCCTTTTTAGTACAAGTGTGATGAAACTCCATAACCATATAGACTTTTGCCGCTCTAGAAGGTCAGTAATTATGACACATTTTTTTCGGCACCAACTCTTACCTTTAATACTTTTCACAAAACTGAGCCAGTACTGTCATAAAGTTGTAAAGCTTCTCCGGATTTCAGTCATTTTGGAAAAAAAAATAAATCCAGATTTTCCCCCAGTTTCTCCGTATTTTGCTGTGCTGAGGCTGGATGTGTTCCCAAGCCTATGTGCTTTCCCTTTCATGCTGGGAGGCTTCCCAATCCAAACTGCCGAAGCGAAATATCCCCCTGAACCTTTCACATGACAAACCACGAGGAGACCAGATTAGCAAGTCATGTTTCTAGCAGTATTTCGAACCTTAGAAAATGGGAAATTCCAGCACGTTTTCAGACTAAAAAGGATGTTTTCATGAAAACATTTGGCGGGGGAGACACGCAACATGCCCAAAATGTACTTTTGAAAAACCTTTTCCTGTACCTGGCACTCCTTCCTGCAATGTGCATAGAGATTGTCGGTGTATATATTTGCATCCTGATAGCTCTTGTTAAAACAGGGGATGGGGTGGGTGCATCGCAGCCTGGGGTGAGGGGGTTGGGGCTTTTCAGACGTTTATTCCGCACCTTTCTGCTGAGACTTTAGCGCCTGTTAACGCCCGTTCCCTGTGCCTGCCCTAGACCAACGAGGTGACGGGCTGGCTGGACGGCAGCTCCATCTACGGCCCCTCGCACTCCTGGAGTGATGCCCTGAGGAGCTTCTCGGGGGGACAGCTGGCATCAGGGCCTGACCAGCGCCTGCCGAGGGAGACGGACGGCAGAGTCCCCATGTGGAAGGCGCTGGATCCATCCACGGGACAGGGCGGTCCCCAGGGGATCTACGGTAACGGTGGCATCCTCAACGGATCTTCACCTGCTTGGCTCCATCCCTAACCGGGACCGGGAGGTCCCTGGAGCTGAGCCCAGAGGGGACACCGGGAAAGGGCAGGGAGGTGCGGTGAGCTGGGACATGTGGGTCAGGAGTCCCATGGGACAGCAGGCAGTAGCAAAGACATGCTGCGAACTTAAGGTGTCGTATCCCCAGAACGCAGTGGGTCACTTCCCAGCCAACAAGCAGAGACCAGTGGGTGCTGGTCCCCCTGCTCCAAGGCAGCCTTCCCTGGGGAAAGGGGCTGCCGCTGACAAAAACCTGCTCAGCTTGCTTTGGATTCCTCCCCTGCCCGACCTTTGGTCCGTGCTGGGGGCCCAGTGCTGCTTCTCACTTGCTTGGGCTGCTTGTCTCCCCAGGGAGGCAGGCAGGGCGAGGGAACCAGAGGGAATGCTGGGCTGCAGCCACAGGGCTGGGGGTGCTCCTTTAGCCGCAGGCAACGCTAGGCCCAGTGGTGGCATCCCCCACTGACGGTCCTGGTGGCTCTTGCAGACCTGGGGAGCAGCTGGGGGAACGAGAACCGCTTCCTGCAGGCTGAGAGCATCGCCTGGTTTCGGTACCACAACCACCTGGCCATGGGGCTGGCCCAGAAGCACCCTACCTGGTCCGATGAGGACCTCTTCCAGCATGCTCGCAAGAAGGTCATCGCCACTTTCCAGGTGAGGGATGGGACCCTTCAGCTCTGCCGGGACCCCCAGCATCCTCCCTGGCGCTGGCCCTGACCCTGCTTCCCTGTGCCCTAGAGCATCGTGCTGTACGAGTGGCTGCCGACCCTGCTGGGAAGGAACGTCACGGACTACAAAGGTGAGGGGCACGGTGGGCAATGGTGTGCGGGGAGCCGGGGGATGGGGTGGGAGAGGGAGCTTGGCTCCCCTTCCCTCCAGCCTGGCTGCTGGACCATGTCTGCTGCCCTGCAGGTTACCAGCAGCACCTGGACCCCAGCATCTCACCGGAGTTCGTGGTGGCTGTGAGACAATTCCTGGCCACCATGGTGCCGCCGGGTGTTTACAAGAGGTAGGATCAGCCCAGTGGGGTGGTGGGAGAGCAATGCCCATGCTGGGGAAGGGGATGCCTGAGCTGGGGTGGTGGCTGGGGATGGTCCCTGTCCCTTTCCTGCATCCTGCCCCTCGTTGGGACAGCCAAGCCCTGTCAGCTCGGGGCAGCCCCGGCCAGGGGCTGTGGGTCCTGCCCTTCTCTGCTGTTCCAGAGACACGAACTGCAGCTTCCAGAACGTGCCTGGCCCCGGAGGCTCATTCCCAGCGGTGCGGCTCTGCAACAGCTACTGGAGCAGAGAGGTACGGGGAAGGGAGCATGGGGGTCCTGAGGACACGGCAGGCTGCCCGAGGAGGGGGTGGCTTCATTCCTTGCTTTACATTACAGAGGACCTCACAGGGGTCTGGAAGGGAAACTGGGTGTACAGCATGACAGCCAACCAAGGGGTGTGAGATCCTCCCCATCCAGATATCCCCACATACTGTCTCCCTCCACAGCAGGCTCAAACCTCAAGGTTGAGCTGATGTGGAGAAAATAAGCCTGGAAGAAGTCCCTGGTCCCCCTACGCCCAGGGTCTGCACCCCTATGGGCACCAGTTCAGGGGTGTGGGGCTGCCCCATGTCCTCTGTCCTGCGAGAAATCACCTATTCCCATCTACCCTCAGAGCACCGGTCTGCAACAGGCAAATGACGTGGACAACCTCCTACTGGGGATGAGCTCACAGATTGCAGAGCAGGAGGACAACATTGTGGTGGAAGATCTCCAAGGTCTGCATTCCCCTGCCCTGCAGCTGGCGCATCGGTGGGGGACCCTCTCTCCCAGGGCTGTGCAGGGGCCGAGGTGGGAAGGCATGTCCCATCACCACCACCATCAGCACCCAATCACATGCTTATCCCAGCTTCAACCTTGTTAATGGAGGTGCAGAGAAGCTGCAGGGCATGTTAAGCATGTTACTGGGACTGTCCTGACAAGGACATGGAGATGATCTCCATGTTTATCACAGCCCATGGCAGAGGGACAAAGCCAGCCCAGCAGCTATAGGGGTTGGGGCTGCTCCTATGGCTCTGTGTTGCCATCACCACAGCTTCAAATCCACCCACAGATTACTGGTATGGGCCCCTGAAGTACTCCCGCACTGACTACATGGCCAGCTGGCTTCAGCGCGGGCGAGACCTTGGCCTGCCCACCTATAACCAAGCCCGGGAGCGATTTGGGTTGGACCCTCTCCAGAACTGGTCGGACCTTGCCCCACACCTGGATCAACAGGTAACAGGGAAATGGTATGGGCACAGAAAATGTGTGGGTCAAAGGACGCTGGGACAGGCCAGGCAGTAATTGGCTTCTCCAGCAACATAGGAAGAAGGACACCAGCACATATCCTGCCCTAGCTCATTTTCGTGCCTGCAGGGCTGTTGCGTTGGAGTAACTGTGCAATTACATGGCACGAATAAATATATCCTGCCCCAGTGCTGAGCCCCATGCCAGTCCTCCTGGGGCTGAGATGCTCTGGGAATGATGCTTAGTTGCTCAAGTCCAAGCCAGGAGGTCAAGGCTTCATGGGGCTGAGCATCCTCCCAACCCACGGACGTGTGATGCCTGGGAAATGCACGTTCCTCGCTCCTCCTGAGGCTTGCCAAGGCTTTCTGAGGCCCTGGCAGAATTCCCTCTGCTCACATGTATGCGGTGGGGGTTTCTTGCCAGGTCCTGGAGAAGGTCGCTGCTCTGTACGCCAACAACACGGCCAGGCTGGAGCTGCTCCCCGGAGGCATGATGGAGGCTGATGGCTCCCTCTTCAGGGCCATCATCCTGGATCAGTTTGTGCGCCTGCGTGACGGCGACAGATTTTGGTTCGAAAACACCAAGAATGGGTAAATGTGTCTTCCCCATCTGGCACACAGAGCAGGCTGCCCAGTGCTTTGCCAGCCCCAGTAAAGACATAACAACAGGAGAAAAAAACATCCTCCAGTTTCCTCAGTTCCTAAAACAGTGTGAGGAGCAAATCCCCACTGCCACCAGACAGTGACACCCCGGGCCAATGTTTGACCCCACATTTTTTTCCCCAGGCTGTTCACAGTGGATGAAATCAGGGAGATCCGTAATACCACCTTCCACGATGTCCTGGCTGCTGTCACCTACGCAGCCCCCACAGACCTCCAGCCCCACGTGTTCGTCTGGAGCACGGGTGAGTGCAAACAGAGGGAGCAAATGGCACCAGCAAGTTAGGGAGGAAGGTGGACCCATCTGGTGGCACAGCCAATGACTCAGTGACACAGGGACAGCATTGGGCTGGCAGTTTCTCAAACCTGACACCTGCTATGCCCCTAAGCCAGCAAAATACGTGCACAAGGCAAGGGATGCCCGTAAGCATGGCGGGCAGTGCTGATGTTGAAAGCGGGCTGAAGTCCTGGCATGTGCATCACATGAGTTCTGGAAGGATCTCCAGGTACAAAACCACAGATGATGCCCTGGAAGGTCGTGCTGGGGTTAAAACTCGGCCTCTGCCTACCCCATGCTGTGTCACGCATCTCACTGACGTGTCCTCTAGCTCCTTCTGTGTACAAGCACACACAGGTCTGCAGGTTAAACTCATGGGTGACCTGAAACATCATGAAGTTTAGAGATGCGTTAAGCTTTGCATACCGTAACTGTGTAATGTTGCCTACTTCTGCCTTTAATTGCATCAACCCCTGAACGTGCCCTGGGTGCTGTCCCCCAATGCCCGCTCCTGCCTGGCCGCACTGCCAACAGGGTTGTTGGTTAACCAGGGCTGCTGGAAGGGCTGGCCAGGCTTTCTGCAGATGGGGTTGCAACAGCAGCATGAACTCTGCCAGGCGGCTTTCAGCCTGGGGAGGGCTCGGGGCTTGCACCCCACCATGTTTTTGGGTTCCCAGCAGGCTAGGAGCAGCCTAGTCCCATGCCGATGTGCACCCCTCACCCTGGTGCTCCTCTGTGCCATCCTTGAAATGAGCTTTCCTCTCCCCGTGGAGACCCAAAAAGAGTCCTGGTCCATGCTTAGGGTGAGGTGTGGCCAAACACAGCAGTATTGCCGCGCTCTTCCCATTTACCGAAAGAGTTTTACCCGGTGCACGTTCCAGCCCTTGCGAGGTGTTTGGTTCCCTTGGTATATGCTCTGTGCAATTGCACTGGAGGACTCCCTGGATTTGTAGCATCCAGATGAGCAGAGGCTCTGAGCCATGATTTGCCGTGGCCCAGGGTGCTTCTTGCTCAGCTCATCCCAGGTGATGGTGATGGTGCTGAACTCGCAGAGCGCTTGAGACCAATTCTGCACTTGTTTTGCTGTGGCAGGCAAAGGTTCAACCTGAAAACAGGGGTTGACCCTTAAAATCTGGAGTTTAACTCAAACATCCCAGTTTTGCAGTGTTCCCTGGATCGCTCGGCAATGAACCCCACCAGCATCTTAATGCAGGGGTCCCTGAGGACGATGGAGGTGAGGTGGGTAAAAGGTCAGTGATACTAACAGCCTGTCTCCCCCTATGCAGGGGACCCGTGCCCCCAGCCCCAGCAGCTGACAGCTCAACAGTTGGCCAACTGCACACCCATGATCGTGCTGGACTACTTTGAAGGCAGTGGTGCAGGCTTTGGGATCATCATTGTTGTCCTCTGCTGTCTGCCTTTAGGTTTGCCACTCTGTTTCTTTACCCCTCTCCTCTTCCACTGGAGAAAGGAGCTGAGTGCCCATGGACCAAGCACCTTCCAGCAGGAGCTGCTGAGTCTTGGCCACTCCTGAGGTCCTTGAGGTGGCGTGGTCCTTGGGCATCAGATGGAAGCAGGGCTTTCATGGTGCAGCCCTGCATGAAATAAAACCATGTAGCGTTGAACTGGAGGTGATGGGGAAGAAATAAACCCCTGTCTGTCCCGGTCATGCTGGTGATGCTGCCAAAGTGGGAAGGAGCTTTGTGGTATCTCATGCTTTCTTCTCCTATGTGTCCCCAGTGACTCTGTTTGTTGCCTGGATTGTTGCCGTTCTCCGCAAGAGAGATTTCAAGAAGCTGCAGAAGAAGCAGAGCACCAGTGTGCGGAGGGAGGTGACTGGCGACGCGATACATGGTGAGGCAGCACTTGATGGCCCTGCGATGGTGCCTGGTGATGTTGCTGAAGTCAGGGCACGTACCAAGGCAGGGCTGGGCTTGGAGCTTATTTCAGACTGGATGAAAGGAGAAACTGTTTTCCCAGGAGGGTAGTCAAAGCAGTGGAGCAGGTAGCCCAGAGCGGTTGTGCAGTCTCCATCCTATCCAAGACCAACCTTGAGCAGACTGGCCTGACCCCATAGCTGGTCCTACTTTGGGCAGGAGGCTGGGCAAGAGACCTTTCCAATCTGAGTCCCTTCCAACCCAAGTCATCCTATGACCCCCTAATTACAACCCTCTCCATACCTTACATGAAAGAAACCTGTGTAGAGCAATTCCATCAGTAGCTCCAGGACAGGGACTGTATCTCCTTGCTCTGGACACTGGAAAAGTCCTGCCTCCCTGCTCCATGGTCTGGACTCCTCCTGTGTCCATGTGCTTGAGCTTTGCAGTTGGGCCATCATCATTTTTCTCTTAACATGTGTCGACATGCAATCACTCCCAAGCTGCAACTCAGTGAAGGAGGTGCTGGGATAAATAGGAGTGCAATTGCACCTTTCCAATTGAGTCCTGTGCTCTCTCCCACCAGCCATGGAGTGGCACGGTCCCAAGACAGACAGCTCTCCCGTCTACATTCAGCTCCAAGCTGACAAAGTGCTCAAAGTGCTGGATGGCAGAGGGTCTGTGCTCCGGATCATCAACCTGAAAGCCCATCAAAGGGTGGAGGTCATCCTCTCTAGCAACAAAGGGAACAAAGCTCTGCTCCTGAAGAGCCCCAAGGAGTACGACCTGGTGAGTACCATGATGCCTGGGGTACAATACCTTCCCCTGGACCCTCCACCATCCTCTGCCACTGGTTGCGTACACCCTGCACCACTCAGGGCACTGGAAGCAGTGTAGGACCCTGAAGGGTGGTTGTGGCCTCCTGAGAACCACCAGGTCCAGCTCATACCATGGGGTGACTGCTGTGGTGGAGAGCAGCAGCGTTCACATCCCAGCTGAGCCTCTGCTGCTCACAGCCATTCGGTGGGGTCTTTTGCAGGTGCTGCTTTTCAACCAGGAGGCAGAGAGGAGCAACTTCATTGGGAAGCTACGAGGCTACTTGGAGCAGAGTGGCCTTGATCTCCATATGTCTGAGATGAAGGAACAGAGCCTGATGAAACGGGCAGTCACTCAGGAGCAGAGAAAACAAATTCTGGAGACTTTCTTCAGGCACCTGTTTGCTCAGGTATGTAGAGGTGTGGCAGGCTCTGATGCATGGAGGAAGGTATTTCTGTATTGATTAAGCAATGAATGTTGCTGCTGTTGCTCTCCGTAAGACCTGGTAAGCCATGCACAAGGAAGTTGCCAGTACTTTGAAGGACCAAGGGACATTGTCCCTTGCAGAACACAAAGGGAGTTCTGCTGTGGCGGCATCTCAAGTTGCAAAGAGACTTTTGGATGATGCAACTGAGGTCTCCATAATGGTCAGTGGTGTTTAGTGTGAAAGTCACGCAGCGTAGGAGAAACACGGGACTTCCCCGTGATATCTGCCATGAGGTTTGTGCCAGGGGAGCCACCAGTCTTTGTGCAATAGGTTGGGCAAGTGAACACCAGCCTTCTGTTCTGCCAGCACTCATGGGATTTCTTTTGTGGCACACAACCTGCAGGTGCTGGAAATTGACAAGTCCGATGCCGGAGAGCTCAACTTTGAATCTTCACAGAAGGCAAAGGAGTCTCTGACCTGTGAGCTGAGCAGGGCCGAGTTTGCCGAAGCCCTGGGGCTAAAAGCCCACTCCATGTTTGTGGACTCCATGTTCTCCCTGGCTGACAAAGATGGCAATGGCTACATCTCCTTCCGGGAGTTCCTGGATATCTTGGTGGTCTTCATGAAAGGTGGGAGCTGGAGCTGGTTGATGTCTTCATCTGTTGCCCTCAGTCCTGTTTCTAGGCTCTGGCAAGGCTACCAGCAGAGTGAAGGATAATATGCATCCAGCAGGTCAATCTGTAGACACTCCCAACAGATTAAAAAGGCAGATTCATAGATGGAGGTTGTGAATGCCAGATTCAATCAAAGCAGCTCCCAGAGAAATCATTGCTGCGCAAAAGCACATTTTGAACTTGCAAAATAATGCACAAGAAAGAATGTGTATCTACCTGATTTTTCACCTGGCACTTGAGAAAGTCAAGTGGAAGGGTGGCGTGCTATTCACATTCAGTCATTGTTCAAGCTGAGATCGGCAGTGTGCTTTTCAGAGCTGGGTGAGGCTTCACTACTACAGGTCCAGACTCTCAAAGACAATGTTTGAAAGCACTTTTGCTGATAAAAGTAGGAGCTTGTTCTTACTTCGCCTCCCTCCCTCCCCACCAGGGTCCCCAGAGGAGAAGTCCAAGGTCATGTTCAGGATGTATGACATTGATGAGAATGGGTTCCTCTCCAAGGAAGAGTTTCTGAGGATGCTCAGGTACTGCTCCTCAACTCTCTAGATGTTTTCACAACGTCTGTAAACACAGATGTCTTCAAAAGCAGCTCCCAGTTTCCGTGCTTCACTCCCCCAGGGTGCTATGTGAGAGCACACGGGCTCAACACTCGCGACCAAAAGCCCATTTCTCCTGTGAAACTGGTCTGGGGCTCTGCCCTGTGCTATTTGAAGGGCTCACGCTGTGGTCCTCTGAAGTTCCTGTCTCTTCTCCTTGCTCCAGGTCCTTCATTGAGATCTCCAACAACTGCCTATCAAGAGACCAAGCAGAGCAGGTGACAGAGTCCATGTTTCGGGCTTCAGGGTTTCAGGACAGGGATGAGCTGACATGGGAGGATTTCCACTACATGCTGCGGGACCATGACAGTGAGCTTCGTCTCACCCAGCTCTGCATCAAAGGTCAGTGGGCAGAAGCACTGGGTCACCCCAGTCCCTGCAGGGCTGGAGGAGATGGGCAGCACCCAATGCGTAGCTCCCAAATCTTGTCCCATCAGCCTCTCCAACCCAATTGCAGTAATGGGGCATCAGCTATCGCCCCATGTGGGACATGTTTGGGTCAGCTCAGAGCCTCTCCCCACCCTACCCCTGCCCAGGGGAGATGCCTAAACCTTCTCCACCACATCTCACACACTCTAAACAGCTGTTTGTCCTTTTGGGTCCTGAAAGGTGTCCCTGAGGTGCTCAAGCAAAACCTGAACAACCGTGTCTCCTTCATAAAAAAGAAAGAGCCGAAAGGGTAAGCTCTCCTCCTTGGTCTTGCTGCTGCCGCTATTTATCCTTCTCTTTCTGCCCTGATGCAGAACTGTCCTTTGCCTCAGACTCTCCAATAAATGCTCCCATCGGGTGTTTGCACACCCAGCGCTGGGGAAGGGGGGCGGCCACGCTGGGACATGACTGTGAGCAAGCCAGACGCTCTGGTGGGACTGCTGTCCACCCCTGGCGCCCAGGCGGGCCAAGGGGAGAAACCGCCTCCTGCAGAGCCCCTGTTGCATCCACTACGTGGGGATGGGAGTCCTACCTTGCTTTTCAGAGGGGCTTGTTATCTTGCAGTGAATCCAGCCCACGTACCATGCAATTAAAGTTAACACAAGCAGGCTTGCAGGAAAGAGCTGGACACCTTCTCAGATGAACCTGAGACGGAAAGTGGAGGAATGGGGAAAATTTTGGCAAGCCCTTCCTGCAAGTACAGCTTTGGGCTAGACATAGCTCTCTTTCCAACAGGACCATCTCAGATGAGGAGAAAGACCCAAACCTGAACACTGTGAGCCACTATGTGGAGCTAGAAGGGCAAGAGCTGAGGAAGAGACCAGGCAGAAAGTGAGTACGCCCTCTCCTCGCAGGTTGCAGTCCTCAAACTCAGGTTCAGCTCATTTGCTGTTTGTCACATCTCTGTGTCAGACCAGGTAGTCCTCCCATCAAATGGCACTGCTACAAGGAGCCAGCACCCCCGTGATGGCGGTGCAGTGTAGGGAGGGGATGCAAGACCGCCCTTGCAGGAAATATCCCAGCCCTCAGGCACATCACGTTGGCTGAGGAGCAAGGGGAACAGCCCCATCTCGGTGGGGATGGTGCCGTAGCTGGGTCTGGTTGATGTGTCTCTATTGAAAAGTAATGGAATGGCCAACTCCAGAGCTCAGGATGGTTTTTAGAGTGTCTGCCTTGCCCGCAGAGAGAGGCTTTGCTTGGCAGGTCCTGCCTGCGCCCCTCTGCCCCTTGGGATGCTGCTGGTTCACCTGTGGGCTGCTGGCAAGAGCTGCAGGAGAGACTCCCGTCCTCACTGCTGTGACAGCCTCAAATATTTCTACAGGGAAGAAGTTGAGCGGTTGTTATTCGGGGCCAGAATATCCTCATTTGCCTCAATATCTCCAAGGACCTTCCCCTACCCTGGATATCAGTCTGGAGGGTTGAATATTACTATGAAAATTATCCTTTACAGTTCTTATCTATGGTTTATGAGTCACTATCTGCACGTTTGTTATCAATCAGCTTTCAAAAGCGTATAGACTGCGGGATGACCTGAAATTCACCGCTGACACTGTGCTCTGCAAGTCACTGCCATTACCGGTGTGCAGAGGTGGCCACAGTGCAGTACAGGGAGGAAGACGGAGATCTGGGCAGCATGGCCCTGCACCATACCTGAGCTGGCTAAACCCCAAAATCACACCAGCCCTCCTGTATTTGCCAGGGTGAATCAGTACCAGCTGCATCTATACACTGAAGCCCAACGGAAGAAGTACGAGCGGAACAAAGTTCAGCAGAAGATCCAGGAATTCAAGCGCTTCGTTGAGAATTACCGGCGCCATATCGTCTGCGTGGTCCTCTTCTCCGCCATCACCGCTGGCCTGTTTGTGGAGAGAGCTTACTGTGAGTGCCCATCCAGCCCAGCTGTCCCAGATGGGGAGGGGGGTATGGCCTTGGCTCCTTAAAGCTGCTGGTTGCATGGGGTGTGCTGGGGTGTGAAGGGTCCCAGCACAACTTTGGGCAACAGTTTTGGTCCTCCCCTGGAATAACCAAAGCATTACTGACTGGGATCTCTGGAAGGGTATGGTCCAATGCTCTGCTCACAGCAAGGCCAATTTCAAAGCTGAATCAGGCTGATGAAGGCCTTGACTAGAGAAGGTTTGAAGAGCTCCGAGGTTGGAGATCCTGCCACCTTGTTGGGCCTGTGCTAGTTTTTTACCATGGTCCCTGTGAAGAGTTTTTATTTTATGGCAAACCTGAATTTCCTTCAGTGAGGTTCAGGCTGTTGCTTCTCATCCTTTCATTGTGCATCTCTGAGAAAGAGTTTGGCTCTCTCCCCTCTGTAACACCCATTAAGTGGTTGCAGACAGGCACAAGGTCTTCCCTGACCCATCTCCTTCAGCCTGAACAAGCTCATTTCCCTCAGCCTTTTCCCTAAGTGACGTCCTCCACCTCCCACCCATCCTGCTGGCCTCCACTGGACTCATTCCAGTTTGTTGACACCTCTCATAGTGGGATACCCAACTGAGGACACAGTACCAAGGTGCAGTTTCACAGTGCCCAGCAGAGGAGGAGAATGCCCTCCCTTGACCTTCAAGGAGACCCTGTCACCCAGCAGCTCTGGGGTGTCTGACACAGAGAATCGTGCCCCTGTCCCCACACAGCGCCATCCCTGCTGACCTTTTCTAGGTGGAGCCATGCAGGTGGCTGTCCCCTTGTTGCAGGAAAGGTCATGGCCCCCAGTGCCAGACACCTTGACATCCCCTCTGCTTTCTCTCCCCAGACTATGCCTTCGCATCCCCCAGCACTGGAATCGCACAGACCACCTTTGTGGGGATCATCATCTCCCGGGGATCGGCTGCCTGCATCTCCTTCATGTACTCCTACATCCTGCTTACCATGTGCCGCAACCTCATCACCGTCCTGCGGGAGACCTTCCTCAATCACTACATCCCCTTTGATGCTGCTGTGGACTTCCACCGCTGGGTTGCCATGGCAGCCCTGATTTTCTCAGGTAGGTGTGCTGCTGGGCGATGTGCCACCCATGAACCACTGCTAAAGCAGGAGGCCCAGCCCATCATGGCACAGCAGGATCAGGCAGAAAAGACCCATATGGAGCTTGGAGAGACACAGATGCTTTGCACCAGACAAGAGGAGGAATTGCCAGGTCCCTGGGCACATCAGCAGGGTCTGTCACATCTCCATCCACAGCAACAGTGATGCTTTTCTCTCCTGGTTTCTGTCTCTTACAGTGCTCCACACTGCAGGTCATGTAGTGAACGTCTACATCTTCTCAGTCATGCCTCTCAGCGTGTTGTCCTGCCTCTTTTCCAGTGTCTTTATGGATGATGGGTAGGTGAAATTCAGAGCACAGTCCAGATAGGGTGTCCTGGGCATGGAGGGGAAAGTGGAAACCAGGAGTTTGCTCTGGCCATTCCATGGTGCAATGTCTTGTCCCTCTCCAGGTCACAGCTCCCACAGAAGTATTACTGGTGGTTCTTCCAGACTATTCCAGGTGAGAGCACTTGGCAGGCAGACCACCTGCATGCCCATGCCCAGGATGGGCAGCCCTCTGCCCAGCCCAGGAGGAGCCTCTTTGGGGCTGCCCCGATCCCCACCGAAACCTCCCAACCCCTCCTTACACAGGCATGACGGGAGTGCTTCTGCTTGTGATCCTGGCCGTGATGTACGTGTTCGCCACCCACCACTTCCGACGTGTCAGCTTCCAGGCCTTCTGGATCACCCACCATCTCTACGTGCTCCTCTACGTCCTGGTAAAGCATTTGGGCTGGGAGGGTGGGGTGGTGCCGATGTATCACGAGCCCGTGGGTCAGCCTGGCCGACAGGGTGAAAGAGCTGGGGAGGTTCCAAGGGAGATGGTGGCCGCGATCTTGCCTCCCTGCTGCTGCTGAGCTGTCACCAAATCAGACACGGGGCGATGGCTTGATGTGCGGAGTGCCATGCTGATGGGGGATGCTCCCTGCCCAGGTCATCATCCACGGCAGCTACGCGCTGATCCAGCAGCCCCGCTTCCACGTCTACTTCATCATCCCAGCTCTCATCTACAGCGCCGACAAGCTGCTCAGCCTGAGCAGGAAGAAGGTGGAGATCAGCGTGGTGAAAGCCGAGCTCCTGCCCTCAGGTACCGCATCCTCTCCGGCCACGCATCCAGGGCTGCAGCGATGGAAGAAACGCAGCTACCAGCCCTGCCAGCTCTGAGATGGCAGCAGTTCCCAACCTGGGTGGCACATAGGTGACTCTGGCCCCAGGAAACATCCTGCTGGCTGTCACACGTGCTGGTGGCTCAGGCTGCCACCTCCAAGAGTTAGCTGCATCCCATTACATGTGTTGCCCCGATGCCTTTGCAGCACCCCTGCATGGCAAGGGTCTCCCTTGCAACCCCCCCCAACAGGCAGGGAAACTGAGGCACAGAGCTTAGGCCATCACACCCTGGGATCAGTTATTTACCCAAGAAGAACCACTTGGCCCTGGGGCTGTGCCTGAGGGGGCTGTGCCTCAGCATCCTGAGGCCTGTGCCTGGCTCCACAGGTTGTCCCCAAGCCCCTTCCCACCCTGCACACAGCTCTAATGCTCCATCTTTCCTTGAGCCCACTCATCTCCCTGAGCCGTTCCTCTCCAATGCTTGATGACTCCACCTTAACGAAGCCCCCATCCCTGTCCTCCCCTAGGTGTCACCCACCTCCGGTTCCAGCGGCCGCAGGACTTTGACTACAAGTCTGGGCAGTGGGTGCGCGTTGCCTGTGTGGCCCTGGGTACCACCGAGTACCACCCCTTCACCCTGACCTCAGCGCCGCACGAGGACACACTGAGTCTGCATATCCGGGCCGTGGGACCTTGGACCACCCGCCTGAGGGAGCTCTACTCCCCGGAGAGCCTGGCCCTCATCGGCAAGATGCCCAAGGTGAGCCCTGTGCTGCTTCTCTGGGAATGGGGACATCCCCTAGAGCATCTCAGCAATGGGTCATGCCCAGCCCAAGGCACTTCTCCAGCCTTGAAGGTGGCTAAGACCTGGGCAAGTGGAGGAGGGAGATGCTCTGCTGACAGCTGGCTCCCTTCCAGCTCTATCTGGACGGGCCCTTTGGGGAGGGCCACCAGGAGTGGCACAAGTTCGAGGTGTCAGTGCTGGTGGGAGGAGGCATCGGGGTGACGCCCTTCGCATCCATCCTCAAGGACCTGGTCTTCAAGTCATCCATCAGCTCCAAGCTGCTGTGTAAGAAGGTAAGTGGAAGCATCTGGAGGATAAGAGCCCTCCTGAGATGCCTCCTGCTGCTGGTGGCCTCTTCAGGGGCAAAATGCCCCACGACCCAGCTGGGAAGGAGCTCCATGGACGTGCATGGGGTGCCGGCCCCATGCTGAGCTCCATCCCCTTGTGCCACAGATCTACTTCATCTGGGTGACGCGCACGCAGCGGCAGTTTGAGTGGCTGGCGGATATCATTCGCGAGGTGGAGGAGGCGGACAGGAATGAACTGGTCTCCGTACACATCTACATCACGCAACTGGCTGAGAAGTTTGACCTGCGCACCACCATGCTGGTGAGCCTGGTCACCTGCTGGGGAGGATGCCATGCCCTGCTGGGCCATGCCGGGCCATCTGACATACGCTGATCTCTCTTCCAGTACATCTGCGAGCGGCACTTCCAGAAGGTGCTGAACAAGAGCCTGTTCACAGGGCTGCGCTCCATCACCCACTTTGGGCGCCCTCCCTTTGTACCCTTCTTCAACTCACTGCAGGAGGTGCACCCCGAGGTCAGTGCCTGGCTGGGGACAGGAGGGGGGCACCCACTGGCCAGTGTGGAGGACTGATCCCAGCCCTTGAAGACCTCGGTGGCATCCGCACCAAGGGCAGGGGCAGAAGGGACGTGAACCCCACTTTCCCTCTGGAGCCCAGATGAGGGACCCCAATGCCCCACGCCAGCCAAATGCCCCCTGCTCCCCACCCCCCAGCACTGGTGAGACCCCAGCTGCAGCCACTGCCAAGAACTGGCAGAGACCTTGGGGGATCCCATCCTTCCTCCATGGCCCCAAGGGGTCCAAAGGGAGGTAGCAACCTCCCCGAAAGCCTCCTCAGGCTGGGACAGACTGCTCAGCTGGTGTCTGTGCCCAAAGCTGCTGGAGAGGAAGGGGCCAAGGGGGGCTGGGCTGGGGGGAAGAGCTGGTGCTGCTGGGTTCGACCCCTTTGGCTTCCTCCTTCCCCAGGTGCAGAAGATCGGGGTGTTCAGCTGTGGCCCGCCTGGGATGACAAAGAGCGTGGAAAAAGCGTGTCGGCAGCTGAACAAGAAAGACCAGACCTACTTTGCACACCACTATGAGAATTTCTGACCCTACCCCGTGCCGTTTCACCCCTGGGCTGCAATCTTCATTGGAAACACGTGTTCGACCCCAGCACCCATGCGGCGATTCTTAGGGTGGCCGTGGCCCCGGGCTCCCACTCTCACCATGGGAGAAAGCCATCCGTGGCCAAGAACATGGGTGCTGAGACCCATGGAGCTGAGACCAGCACGCGGTGCACTGGCAAAGCGTTGCCATCCCAGCATCGCCTCACAGGGCCCCAGTGTGAGCCCCTGAGCCCAGGGCATCCTGCTACTGTCCATGCACTCCTCCAGGGTCCAGCTGGAGTGTCCCAATGGAGAAAACCCAGTGTCTAAGTCAAGCCCGGCTCTGCCACCTTAATCCTGTGAGACAGAGCCTGTGTGCTGCCCGGTCACACGGGGAATGGCTCTCAACAGCTTTGGGGAATGGCTTGGTGCCTCCGCACAACCTGAATTCACGGCGCTTTGCCCCAAGACCCGAGCAGTGTGCATATGGGGTGAGGAACCAGAGAGCTCTCCACCATCCCTCTCCTTGAAACAGGCTCAGCTATCCGAACGCGCTTGTTTGTGCCCGCTCGTTAGCATTCCGAGCCTTACCTGGGTTTGCATAAGGCCTTAGTTGTGTTTGCGTTGTTTTTTTTCAGCAGTGTCACCATCCTTCGATCAGGGATCATTTGTGCTTGTTTAACTAATGCCTGGCTTTGCAACGCTGGGCTGCCGCGCTCGCAGGCTGTGACTGAGCTTAAATAAAGCTGATTGATTGAAATTTTAAATCATTTTCTTGCCTCCTGTAGTCGGGTCTCGGTCACCTGGAGCTTTGCAACACTTGTGGCACAGTGCTGGCCTTGCTCCTGTTACAGAGTCTTTGCAACAGCCCACGGGGGAATAGAATCACAGAATGGTTTGGGTTGGAAGGGACCTTAAAGACCATCCAGTTCCACCCCCCTGCCCTGGGCAGGGACACCTCCCACCAGCCCAGGTTGCTCCAAGCCCCGTCCAACCTGGCCTTGACCACCTCCAGGGATGGGGCAGCCACAGCTTCTTGGGGCAACCTGCCCCAGGGGCTCACCACCCTCACAGTCAACAATTTCTTCCTAACATCTAAACTAAATCTCCTCTCTTTCAGTTTAAAACCGTTCCCCCTCATCCCATGGCTCCCATCCCTGATCCAGAGTCCCTCCCCAGCTCTCCTGGAGCCCCTTTAGGCACTGGAAGGGGCTCTGAGGTCTCCCCTTTTTCGCCTTCTCTTCTCCAGGCTGAACCCCCCCAACTCTCCCAGCCTGTCCTCCCAGCAGAGGGGCTCCAGCCCTCCCAGCATCTCCGGGGCCTCCTCTGGCCCCGCTCCAACAGCTCCGTGTCCTTCTGCTGTTGGGAGCCCCCGAGCTCGAGGTAGCACTGCAGGGGGGTCTCCCCAGAGCGGCACAGAGGGGCAGAATCCCCTCCCTTGCCCACACTGCTGGGGATGCAGCCCAGGTTAAACAGCGAGTTTCCCCTGCACTGGTGATGCACATGGTGTGAGGTGGGGTGGGATACCGATTCGAGCCCAGGCACAGCCCCTCAGACTGTCCTACCACGCTCAGCACCCCCAGCAATGCCCCCGCGGTGGCAGTGCAAGACCTGGCGCGGGAGCAAATTACAGCCAAGGAGCCCAAAGACGCTGAGCCTCGGGAACAGCTTCAGCCCTTGGGGTGTTACAAAGCCCCCCCAAGACCACAGGGAGTAGCTCTACATTTGACGGTAACAACGGGGTCTGTGACACCCCCCGCCATGCCAGCGGGGCTGCACAGCCCTGGCACCCCCAGCATGGGAGCCGGGGGCCGGGAGAGCCCCACGGCTACGCAAGACGCCCCAGCTCACACCCAGTGCCCAAAGCTGGGCAGCCTTCCCTTCCCCGGCCATCGCACACCCCTCAGCAAGGTGCGTTTTAGCAATTTTTGGACAGGATCTGCTAACACCACATCTGAGGACGGGGCCAGGTTCCTGGGTAGGTTTTACCAACACGTTTTGACATTTCATGACCCTGTTTACGCTGAGCAGTACTTTGACTGCTCCTCCTGGCTACAGGAAGTCCCCCTGAGTTATGTCTTAACCCTGTAAAACACTGCATCGACTCGCAGGCTTCGACCTCTGCCAAGATTAACTAATCAACCTCGGCAATAAACACAAGCTTCGGTTTGTGAGCGGTTGGGTCATTTATGGTTTCATAGTCCTGCTTGCACCGAGCTCACCTGCAGCCTGGTGACACCCAGCAGCGCCAACAGAGACAGGGTCTACACGGTCTCCAGAGCCCGAAGTCACAGACCCCTTCAAACCACCCACCCAATGCCTCAATGGACACGGACGCATCAGGTAGGCAGCATTTATTGAGGAAAGTTCAGTACCGGCCCAAGAAAGGGACTGATCTCTCAAGACTAAAATTAACGTGACCGTAATCAAAAATTAGATTTTGTTATCTGCAACCTGCTACCTTGTTAGTACCTCGTTCATGGCTCACAAACTCAGCAGGCAGGCCCGACGGCCCTAGATTTTGTTATCTGCAACCTGCTACCTTGTTAGTACCTCGTTCATGGCTCACAAACTCCGCAGGAAGGCCCAACGGCCCCAAAAATCTACGATTCATTCGCAGTGGTAAAACCTTTGAGTGATACTGTCCCCTTACTCCTCACCTGCGCCCCCCTCCACGCTAAAAGGCATCTGTGCTCCCCCCCAACCACAGCCCCTCCTTGGGAGCCACATAAGGACTGGGTTCTCTGTGGTTCCAAGCCGGGGATAGGGCAGTTTCCCTGCAAACACACTGCAGCCTGCTCTGCGGTGCTCCTTCTGCCCCACGGGGAGCTGCTGGGGTGGGTCAACACAGCAGATATGGTCCCAGCTGGCCTTCAGACCAGCTCCGTCAAAAAAGCCCTGGGCTCCGAGCTTTGAGCCCACGGTTTGCTATTTGCAAAAGCATGGAGAGAATGACCTGAATGCACCTCCCGTAGAGGTGGGCTGGCCAGGCTTTGTTCCACCGGCTGTTACAGTCCCTGAGCGTCCCCGAGGGAAGGTGCGACTGGAAAGCGGAGTATTCACGTAGGGCTATCCCGTGCCCAGGGATTGCCACACGGGAAGAGCTGCGGCACGCACAGCCCCAGGGCAGTGCTGGGGCGGGAAGGTAGAAGGTCAGCATCTCCCTCCTCGCTTCAGCCATGCTGGTGACACCCTCACCCAACGCGTCCGCGTGGACAAACCCCACACCCACCACGCAGGCCCCATACATGCAGAGAGATCCTGTCTCTTCTGCGCGTGGGGTTTGGCGGACAAGAGCTGACTGTGAACCATCATCTCTAACCAAACAGCAGCGTTTTGATTCAAACTATTCCCTATTGCCTCTCCATTTGTGGTTACCTGTTAATATTCTACTGGTGTATCCCTCAGTGCCATTCACCCTCATTATCATTTGATTTTCCAGCTCTATTACAAAGCAGCGCCTGCATAAGGTGACGGTGTTAACATGCAACAGCCGTACATCAGCCTCCTGCGGCCTCATGCTTCGCATCTCAGGCAGGCGGTGTAACGGGGGAGAGGGCCGGGCACTGCGGCGGCTCAGGGATTGTGGTCGGTAGGGTCACACTTCAGCATCACTTTGACCCCTTCGCCCCTCTTGGTGGTCTCGAACGCCTCAAGAGCCTTTTCCAGGGGGAAGCGATGCGTAACCAAGGGCTTGACGTTGATCCGCTTGGATGCCAGCAGAGCAATTGCCACAGGCCACCTGCAAGGGAAACGGGGAGCAGGAGGTGAGAGCAGCCACCAGTTTGGAGCCCCAAGGAAAGAACGCGGAGGAGCCTGGTTTCATTACAGTAATTTCCTTAGCCCAGGCAAACATGGGGAATTTTGCCCGCAAAGAATCTTCCAGAGGGGGAACCTCAAGCATCCGGCATGGGATATGGGACAAACCAACTGCTTTGGGCTGCCAAGCACCGAGATGGCACTGCCATACACAGCTGGCTGTGCTTCACCTGCCAAAGGCTGAGAAAGTGAAAATCACAGGAAACAACTGCACTTCTAAAGCACCGGATGCAAAACAAAACTGCCGTGCGCCCCTCTCCTCTCGCCTCCTTGCTTGCACACTGATCACTATGGAGTTCAAACTCACCGCCTCGGTGCAGGGAGAAGAAAGGAAAAGCCTCAGTCAGCTTCCAACCTCTTCTTCAGCAGAGACTTGCCCCATTTGATTGCCTTGCCGCTCCACTTGAATGGGCCAAATTAGAGGGATGGGGATACAAAGAGATGCAGCAGCTAACCTAATTCTCAAAGTGCCTACGTAAAGGCATTTCTCCTTTTAAGAAGGAGCCCGACTACATCTCATAAATCCTTCTTGGAAAACTACCTCAACAGACTAAGCAAAGATTCTTGCTCCACTAGCAAGAAACTACGGCTCTGAACATAGCAGAAACCAGGCTGCAAACATGCAACGTCTCAAGCCCAGCCCAAGCAGTACAAGAATAAAGAGAGGACAGCAGAGCTTCTCCTGCCTTCAGGGTGCGGCCAGCTTTCAGTACGCTCAAAGACCTGCCTGCCCACGAGCCGTGCCGTTCAGTTCTCTCTAAAGAGCACATACGGCTTCAGACTGGCTCCAGACCTATCTTCAGCTCCAGCGAAATGATGAAAACTAAAGAAGGCCCTTGTTCATCCCAGCATTCGCTGATCTCCAACAAGGTTGATGGATGTGATTTCCCCCCATGAGGAGGAAGGAGAGCAGAGCTGGACACCAGCAGCGAGGCTGGGTATGCACGGCTTGGCACGGGATGCAGTGCTCGGGATTTTGACTCTTTGCCCAGTATTAACATTCCCCACATCCTTTGCCTCAAAACGGACAATATAACAGTTAGGAAGGTGGGCGCCAGCAAGCAGCCGGCGATTCAGAAGGCAGTGTGTAGGGTCAGGGTCAGGCCAAGCTGCTGCTTAGAGATCTCCCAGCACAAAGGGTCGAAGCAGCTAAAAGCTGTGTGTTCCTGCCAAGCCATGAGCCAGCACGCTTGTGGACAAGCCAGTCTCTTCCAAGACACCCCCAGCACCTGGCCTTCCCTTGCTACAAGGCATAAGAGTTGAAGGCACAAATGTTAATTACATTTTATTTTTATTTAATTTTGACCTGCTTGCTTGCAGCAGAGTAAGGGTCTATTGGGTCTCTTCCTTCCTTTGCATCAAACGCTGCATGAAATGGGAGAGTGGGACAACCCAGCTGGGCTGCTTTGTTGTGGTCAAGTTCACAACACAGCGCTCATCCAGGAACCAAGGCATAAAATGCAGGACACATCAGGCGGATTGTCTGCACTGCAGCACTGGCATTTCAGAGTGACATGAGGTTTAACTAACTGTAAGGAAAACCATCCTTTTCCACATCCTCTCTCCTTGTGGATAGCAAGAATTTCTTCAGGACAGACTTGGAGACAAATCAGCCCACCCCGCAGAAGACTCACGTGTTGCAGTAGCGAAATATCCCCCGGATATCCACCTCCCGCACGGCGGCATTCACAATGGGCACGGTGACCATCTCAGGCCCCAGCCCCACCAGCACCAAGGTCCCACCAGAACGAGTGGCCTGGAGAACAAACACACAAATATGTTGTATTTTGCAAAACACGGTCACCAGAGCCTGTGCGGCAGTCTGTAAGCAAATAAAGTCTCACTTTGTGGCTGTAATGGACTGCCCAGGGCATGGCAGAGAAGCCAGGGGAGAGATGGGATGCTGCCAGGACCCCATAAGCGTGAAACATGCAATAAACAAGGCTTAAAAAGCAATCTTTCAAAAATCTCTGAAGGATTTTGGTATCTAAATCTCATTCTGAAAAATGACTGGCACTTAGGACTAGGAAAAGTACTTTTGGATTTCAATGGGAGAGATTTAAAACGAAGAGCCTGACGCTCCCCTGGAACTTCCCTTTTTGCAGCTTGTCCCATTGGCCTCCTGTCCTTTCATTGTGAAACTCCGCACTGCCTTCTCCACATCCTTCTGTTAGGCAGTTCATGACAGCAAAACATCCCCTCCTTAACTGCTTTCTTCACCCATTAGAATTAATTTTCTCAATTATTCTCCTTATTTGGACATAACTTCAACTTAATGGAAGATGCTGTCCTACTTGTCCCAGCTCCCTGACGCAGCCATGTAGCCATACTTGGGTTTCGGGATCTTACTGCAGTCTCTTTGGTAAGTGCACCTGAGCATTAAATCAAACAATTATCCCCATGCTGTCTGCAGACCTTAACTGTTTAATCGTCTCTCTTAGTCTGTTGTCTACCAAGCACCTTCTCTCCCCCACACCAAGACCACTGAAATTAAGCACTATGGGGGCGAAATAGCTGTCATTCACTGTGGCGTCCCAGAAAAAGAAAAGCCAATGCCATCTCTGCTCTACCCTGGGGACAAGCGGTACTCACATAAATGCCAGCCTGGATGCAGGCTTGCACTCCTGTACACTCCACAGTTATCTCCGGCATGCAGCCAAGCAGACTTTCCACCTTGGAGGCCACCTCCTGCGGGGTCTCATTCTTCACCTGAATGGTGAAATCAGCCCCGACCTCCTTGGCTTTTTGCAGGCGAGAGGCAGATAGATCTGGGGAAAGACAAAACAAGTCAAGAATTGCAGCATTATGTGAAGCGGAAGGGGAGAAAGAACCTGAGCCTGGAATCTGCTTCCTACCCCCATCTGATGTCTCAACAGAGTCACCTTCATTTGATGACCAGTTGTCAAGTCTCTCAGGAGAGAAGACAGAATTTGTTATGCAGTAGGACAAGGTGGGAAACTGCTGCCCACTAGTACCTTCTCAAGAATTTATGTAGCCTGCCCAGACCAAAGGGCTTCCCAGCCTTGATGTAAGTAGGCCACCAACATGCGACCTTGGTGGAAGCACACAGGTCTAGGGTCTGAACATATGTTTGGAGGGCAGCACACAACCAGGAGAGAAAAGGGTCTGTGTTCCCCTCCCTCAAATTCACGCAGCCTTCAGTGAGGAGGCAGGGTGGAGACCTGCTCACTTTTCTGGGCAGGCAGAGAAGGATGAGCGATGAGGCCAACTTAGAGACAGAGGAGATGCCAAAGACTTTCCAGCTGCAGAAGAGGGTGTGCTTCAAAGAGGCTAAAGCATAAACTCACAGATGAAATCCACACCACGCAAAGCAACGTCCGAAAGTGAAGGAACAGCTGCCACCTCTAGACTCAAGGGGTGTCTTCTAAGACGATCAGTTCATAGATCTCCCAATTTCTCTTTGGTACTGCAGGAACACCGAGAGTGTGCCAACACAAACTAGAAGGCCAAGCTTAACTCCTAAGGGCGTGCACATCGATGCCGCAAGCAGAAACCACAGCAGGAACAGCCGTGGCCAAGCACTGGAGTGTTGCTGCCCCGACACCGCAGAGCAGAGGAACCTCAGTGCAGGCAAAGGCAAAAGGCAGCAGGAGGGCAGGACAGACAGGGCAGCGCTGAGCTACACTCGCCCTGTTTGAACAGCACGGTTGTGTCTTACCAGAGCTGCCACTGTCTAAGACTGTACCACCCAGTGTCTCTCTGGCAATGACTCTTTCATGAAGCAGCATCACTAATTCATCCAGTAGTGAAAACGGATGGTAAAAAAACACATTATATGCACACTCAGCGAGTTAACCTTGGGAGGAGCCTACAATGAGGCAAAAAAAAACCCTCACTTTTGCATTTTCCTTCCCTGGCTCTCAGGATTATTTGCTATTGCTCACACCCTCAAGGATACCTCTCAAAGGGCGCTAAGCAGAGGCAAGGTTGCTCTGACCTTGCTCCCCGATGACCCAGAAATCACCTGGCGATGGACAGCACAGCACCAAGAAGCCTTTCTGACAGGAGACGTCAGGCTCAGAGGATCATTAATGTGGCCATTTCGCTTCTAGCGGTACCAGATGAGAGCAGATCACAAGCTCTCTGAGGGCTTCCTCAATGACCCAACAGCAGATGCCTTCAGCTGAGCGAACTGCAGGATGCATTAGTTGTCAACACTGAGTGCGCCCCTGCTGTTACAGACCTCTCCCATCCTTTTACCCTCCTTGTAACAGCACTGGAGGCTGCTGAGCACCTCTCAAGCAGTTTCTGTCACAGATGAATGAGCAAGCAACCCCATTTGAAAAAGAAGGGAGTGGATCTAATAATATGGTGGACCTCAGATACCCCATTAACACAGCAACAAAGCTGGTGATGATAAATGTCTCCAAGGGCACGGCTGTACTCTGGTACTCTGTCTAGAGGGATCTTGACAGCACTGTAAATATCTTTTGAAGATCCACAAAATGGTTTGTACCATGGAGCGAGCTGCCCTGGTGGGTAGCCACACCGTTTGTCTCTTCTGTTACTCATCCCATGGAAGGAAGCAACCCGTCCTTCTCCAGGCACCATTGGTGACCACGACATCTCTGGAGATAGAGGTGGACAGTAGAGAAGAAGAGTGGCATTTCCCAAACAGAAAAAACTCTTCGCCTTGCACCAAAGCAGTGATCTGCAGGGGCCTGTGTGTTGGCACTGGAAAAGACGTCCAGATCAAAGGTGGAAACCGAGCTGTAACAGCCAAGGTTTTCTAGACCCAAAATTGAGGGGTGAGCAACGTCCTAGGCTTGAAGACTTGGAAAACAATGCCTGTGCCAGGAGCAATCTCCTCTCCAGGACACACAGCGCACCCACCAACCACAAAGAGGAAAATACCCCCTTCACCAGGGCACAGTCTTCAGAGAAGTCAGAGATGGGGGTGGGGAGGAAAATATCAAGGGCAAAGAGAAGGAGGACGAGGCCACTGCTCCGACATGAGCCATTCTGACTCAGCCCCAGCGCTGGGAGGAAGCCAGGCCAGAGGACCTACCCTGCCCAACACACGGTGAATGTGATGTTACCTACTGCCAGCACAGGGGATGGACATGCCCACACCGGCAGCGGGAGCGCTTGGGATGCCGGGTGCAGGCACACCCACTGAGACGAGCACCCAGGAGACCTGTGGAGGGAGTTTCAAGAGGGGATAACAAAGGGTAATAAAATGCAGACAAAGGAGGAAAAGCCAAGCTTGAAAAGTAAGGGCAGCATCACGCTGGACACCTCGACATGGGCTTTCATTCCTGTGGCTGCAGGAGGCATTAGCCAGGTCTGTCCTTCCCAAGCTCTGAGCATTGGGCCTCAGGCCATGTGTATGGTCATGACCTTCTGCTGGCTGAGCTGCACTCAGAGGCCTCCCACGCAGCAAGAGCACGGGCACGGGCATTTTTGAGGCACCTGAAGTGCTAAGAAACACTTCTGCCTGGCATGGCTGGTGTCTCCCAAAGCTCAGTGTACAGCAAGGAAACCACAGGGGCTCAATGGACCAAACTCCTCATGATGTTTGGTCTCAAAACCCCAGCTTGCAGCAGACACGGCTGGATTCAACCATTTATAGAATCTGTCCAGTCACTAATGCATTTTATACTGTCTCTTTGGCAGAAATACATCCAGAAGAAGAGTCATAGAGAAACAGGCCACACCAGCCAGTGCCTTTCAAAGTGGCCACAAAAGTCACTCTCATGCAGCAAAAAAAACCCCCACACTTTTCCTATAGTTGGCCTCTGGTTTGCTGACCTGCTCGGGATGGAAGTCCTCACGTCAGAGAGGCGTACAGGACACAGCAGCAATACTGTCAGACCTGGTCAGGGCTGCGATAACATCTTGGTACACCTGGCCTAAGTGAATCACCGCTAAGCACTGACTGAAGCTGACAGATCTGCAGATTATCAAGCGAGAAGGTTACTGTATTGTTTAGAGCTCCAGACACTTGTGAGTCTTGAGAAGGACCAAGTCGTTTGTATTTTAAACCTTATTGTGGCTGAACCCCACACAACTCTTGGGAAACCAGTCAATTATACAACTAAAGGGTTGTATCTTGCCTCTAGTCAGAAATTTCTTTTCACTTCCTGGCGGCTGGAGCTAATTGAAGTTTTGGCTGCCAGATTAAGAGTAGCCCGTTCTTGTATCTCTGCTCCCACGGAAGTTATCAAATTACACTTAAGCTTCTCGTGATGGTTTATGAGCCAACTTAACAGGCAAATATTCTTGAAGCTCTCACACTTTCTATGTTGATCTTCTTTCACAAAGGAGTTGAACTCTGTCCAGTTATTCATCTTCCCTGACCTTGACTTCCAGGGTTTCTGGAGGAATTGGCACCCGGGACTTTAGATTTAGCTAGCACAAGGGGAATAGCTTCCCCCAAGTAGGAATTACTAAGTGTACGTTTAGTAACAGACAGAGTAAGGCAAGACAGCCCAACACCACCATATGAACACCCAAACTGTCACTCCACTTGCTGGGGAATAAGGCTGCTCTTTTACATGCCTCTGAGGAGAAAAGCAGCTTTCCAGAGCAACAGCAATGCCCACAGCAAAGCAGAAGGACAGGAGAAGGCTGCCCATAAATATCAAGCACACCCACACAGCAGCACAGTGGAGAAAGCCATAGATCTTAGGGAAGAGTACATGAGGACCCGTGAAACAAACCCATCTTCTGCACCCAACTGCAGTCCACTAAATAGATCAAACCCCATCCCTCATAAGGAAGAACACCGGTCCGCCAGGAACAAAGCACTTCAGGGAGAAGAGCAAAGGTTATCAGAAGCGCTAATACCTTTTATCAGGCAAGCTGCCTTATCTGGGAGGAAAGGCAAGCTTTGGCACACATAAGCCTTTGGAAGGGTAGGGCTGAGCATTAGTCTTTAGCTACAGTGCCAGCTGCTCTCTGGGAGTCCCAGAGAAGAGACCTGACCCCTCAGCAGAGACGTAACTTTCCAAAATTCATTGGCTCCAGGTGCGCCAAAGACACTCAACACAGAAGCTGTAGGAGGCAAGTTCTCCCCAGGTGAGGAAAAAGCTCTTCAAGATATTTCTGTATTTGTGTGCGACTTGTCAAAACAAACACAAACATTTAAAGCCTTAAGTGCTGTGCAGACAAAGCTCTTCATATACAAACACATCATAAAAACCCTGGGCAATGAATTCAAAGAATCTGGTAGCAAAGTACAAGAGAGCCTTTGTGGGCAGACAGGTGTTGGCTCCTAAAGCCGACACCAAAAGCAGTTCCTTGAGAAGGGCAGCAAAATCCCCAGCGGCAACGAGCCAAACTAAACCCATTCCTCAGCTCATGTCACGTACAAATATTTGATGAGGGACACCACCTCCATGGGTGTCTCTGAGCATCCCAGCCAAACACCTCTCAGGTGGGAGATGTCTACAAGTCAGGATCATTACCTAGGCCAAGGCGTAAAGATAAGAAGGTGTTAATTCCATGGTAGCCGAGCTCGCTCACCCTACAAACCAGGTACCAAGAAACTTCCTATGGCCACCTGGAGCCCTAGGGCACATGCGATACAGACCTGCTCCCCAGGTGCAGTCTACAAGCAGAGGCGGCAGCAGCTCCCAGCGTTACAGGGAAGATACATTTAGGCAGGACCAGGGATGGGGCAGCAGGCTGAACCAGCTGCCTCAGCCCCACCAAGCCCTGCCAGCTCACCAAGCCCTTCCCCACCCAAGGACTGGGTCACCCACCAGTCCCTGCACCAGCTCAGCTCGACAGCAAGGTTCCTCATACGTGATTCAAGAGGCAGAGCTGCTTTTCCTGCTATAGCAACCATCATCCGCAAATGACAACACTTTGCAAAATCTGAGGCCTGGACTGATCACGTCCATCAAGCACACGCCTGCAGGGTGCGGCCAGCAGAGCAAAAAATGCCCTGGATGCGGCAGCAAGAGTATTTAGGGAGGAGAAGGCAATAATCTACCTTAGGTTTTGTCATGAGCTACTACTGAAGGATGTTTCCGCAAAGGCAAGAGGGTGGGACCTGAATTTTGTCTCTCAACCCGAAGACAGAAACACAGTGATTGAGAGGTCAAAAATACACCTGGCCCAAATTTTGTGGGAAGTGCGGTAACAGCCTTCTGAAAGGTCCATATTGGGGCTTTGGCCCAAAAACGCTGTAGCAACCTGTGCTCGATGTCCAGTCTTACCTGTAACTGCTCCTCCCAGCCACCACTGCTCAGAAGGATCAGAGTAGTGGAAACACCGCTTCCAGGCCCTGTCCAAACCCCAGGTGGAAATTTCAACCAGGGAGTCTTCTGAGGTTACTCCAGCTCTCAATACTTCTGGGAGAGCTACACAGAGAAGAGTCTGAACTTTGAGGCAAGGTGAAGGGAGCCAGCCTGGGTTAGCAGGGCAAAGAGAAGGGGGGATCGAATGTCTCTCTGCAACAACCAGAAGGGCAGCTACAAAGACAATGAAGACTCATTTCCATTGTTGCAGACAATACAAGGGGAAATACCCATAAATGACAGTTTTTGAGTTGACCCCAGAGAAAGCTTCTTCATTAGGAGGTGGTGCAATCCTGGAGCAGGTACCAGAGAGGTGTGTTGTTCATCCTCAGCGGTTTTCCAGACAAAAAATGGCTGCAAGCGGCAGTGGGCTAGAAACCTCCAGGGCACAGTTAGGCAAGGAAGGCCCATTTCTGAAATGCAGGGACCCTGGAAAGGCCACTTCAGTCAGTGCAGATAATCAGTGGAAAATGAACCCCCCAGCACGACAGCAGAAAGAAGGGCAGCAAAAGAGAACTAGAGGGATAATGTGGCTGCACACAGAAAGGACTGTGAAAACACATGTCCAGGCCATCACCTAGCACTACAAGAGTAAGGAACAAAATCTGCTCAGAGCAAACCTCCAAGAATAGCTCCAAACACAGTATAAAATACACTGTTGTTGCCTGGGCTGTGTGCCTAGGTGAAGACTAAAAGCAGATAGAATCAAGGTCTATACGCACTACAGGGAAGATGAAACCTGATCCTCAAGGCTTGATATATAAGCCAAAGGCAAAGCACAAAGCTGAGGTGAGAAGAGCTCAAAATGGGGAGAAAAAAAAGGTCCATCAGTGATCAGAGGCACCAGGAGCAAGCGGAGCTCCTGTAACTTGGAGCTTTGTCATACAGACGCATTGCCTCTACTCAAAAGACCTGCTCAAAGTCTGAAGAAGGCTTGATCCAAGGACCAGTTATTACCCTCTGGTTTATTCTCCTTGACGCACGCACTGTAGCTACACCACCCACACAACATGTCTGTCCTAGGAAGCAGAAGTTATTACCCTGATCCGCTAACCTAGCAGGGGAGCACGAGTTGCAACCTGCACCTTCTTATAGATCCCAATTAGTGCAAAGATCAAAGTCTTGCCTTGGGGAACGAGGCGTTTATTAGGATTCCCTCCAGACTGGCACACTACTACTCCATTCATGAACAGCCTTTCCACTGTGCTTGGGCTGCCTTCCCCAGCAGTTAACTTGAAGGAATAACGTGGAACTAGTCAAAGTGTTGTATTGTGGGAAACAGATACACTCTTAAGGGTTAAAAGGACTTACCTGTAATTACCACAGCCGCTGCACCCATCATCTTTGCAACAAGCACATTAACAAGGCCAATTGGTCCTGGGGACAAAGGGGAGAAAGAGAACATATACAATGGCCAGACAGCACCAGCCACAGGCTCTGAACGTGCCCAGAGCTCAGCATGTTCCTACGCTAAAGGAGGCTTCGACTCTGTTTTCCAGATGGGATCACAGCATCAGCACAATCCCAGGGCAGTGAGACCAGCTGCCGAGTGAGCAGCTATTGCTACACGAGGCACTCCACAACAAAAACACCACCCCACTCCTCTGCTCCCTTGAGCTTGTAGGCTTAGCACACCCAGACACTGCACTTTGCATTTGGGCTGCTCAAAACGCAGCACTGTAGTGCAGCATGAGCAAGGACAGCCTCAAGGTCCTCCTCAGCATCCCCGTAACTCTGCCATGACCCACGCTTACAGCAGAGTCTGGAAGCACAGCTTGCACCCTTGTCCATCTCCCTCCATGCCGCAGCAGGCAGAGAACCCAAGGACTGAATATGTTCACCGTACCAGAGCCAGACACGAATACTTTGCTTCCCAGAGTGACTCCCGCCCTTTTGCAGGCATGGATTCCCACCGAAAGGGGCTCAATAAGGGCTCCTTCTTCAAAGGTGACATTATCTGGAAGCCTGCAACAACGAGACATAAACAACAGTCACCAAAGGGGTTTATGACAGCGATGAGGAAAGCCATGACGCTGGAAGACCAAACATGGGTGTAAATCACAGTGGCAAAATACACTCTCGCCCCTGGTCTGAGAAATGCAGGACCAGAAGGCATTTCAAGAGCTTATACTGCCTCCATCCCTCCTCTGAAGCAGCATCAAGTACACCTAAACCATTTATCAGTGAGGTTTGACTAAGCACCAAACACAAGGATCCACAAACTTCCCCACAGCATCCCTCCAGTACTTGGTGAGTCAACCCTAAAATTCCTTTGCCACTTACTCCCTTTGGAATAAACCCCACAGTTGTGTATGCACCACCTCGAAGGCTGCTCTACAGCTGGGACAGATCAGTGAGTTCCCAGACCCCTCATCTGGGTTGAATCATTCAGCTCCACGTTTTTAGAAAACATCTTGCTGCCCATGGTGATGCCACATAAAGCAAAGGCAGCCAGATCCAGGTCTCCCCATCACACTCTGGATGTCCTCCCCTCATGCACCAAGTGTTTCAAGCAACAGACTGGTCCCAGCACAAAGCAGAGGGGAGTGAAATCCTTCTGAACTGCTGATAGAAATAAACCCCAACCCCACAATGCAGCCCTCCAGAAAGCCACCAGCGTGTGCTGTCACACAGCAGGTGCCGGGAGCTGTGTTTGCGAGGAAAGTCTTTCTGACAGCCCTGGGAAGCCTGAGGTCAGATCTCAGCCAAGCCAATCTGAAGGCAAAGTAACAGAAATGACAGTTGTGGGAAGGCAGCTGTAACATATCTGTATGTCCCTTATCTCCAGAAGGCACTGAAGGACTGACTCCAAGAGTTCGATTCCCTTAGACTCTGGCATCACATCTGCTCCTACGGGGTCTGGGTACTGCCCTGCCAATAGGGAGGGCAGCTCTGTGGCACGATCTCACCTCCATCAAATTACTCAGAGTACCCAACACAAAGTCTGTCCGCCTGCAGAAGGACAGACAACAGCTGCCCAAATATGCAAGAGCCCACGAAGCTCAGCCATCAACTTTTCTTAGCAAATCTGTGCTGGCAGAGCAACTTCAAGCCACAGAATCTGCTCTGCACCAGACAGCCATGGCATTGCTGATCTGAAACAGGGAGTCCCAGATCCAGGCTTTGAATACCACAGCTTAAAAAATAAAAAAAAATAAAATAGCCAAAGTAGTATTTAATGTCCTGGTTTGAGGGGAAAAAAACCAACACCCTGGAAGAAGACAGCTACAAACCAGCCACTTCCTCCCAAGCAAAAACTTGTGATGTTGTCAGAAAATGTTATTTTAACACACATGAAATCAGTGACAGCAGGTCTGGACAGTGAGAAGTCAGTCCCATCCAGACCAGCACCTCATCCTAACGGCAGCTGCTTGCGATTCACTTTGAAAGGAGCTTCCTGCTTGAGGACTTTCATGAGAAGAGCATTGAAGTGCCTCCTTCCAACCGATTTGACCATGAAGACTTCCTCTGCAGACACCAAAGAGCAACCCCAAGGATGTTTCTGCTCATGGAAGTACCAGCTCCACACAGACTGAGAAATAACAAGCTCCGCAGGTAGACCAGTCTCACGGGACCACTACTTTAGACTATTTTTAACTCCTTGTGTAAATGCACTTATGTGGGTATAACATTGCAGAGGTTTCTTCGGGTTTCTAGCATATTTGCCAGAGCACTTAAGGACAGAGTTGCTTTTAAGCAAATGTGTCAGTCCTGCCATAATTAAGAACATGCTCAAGATTGCTGAACTGGATATGAAAACAGATGTGTAATGCTGGCAGCTTAGTGCAGCCACTCAGCGCCACACAAAAAAAAAACAGCTTAGCAGAGATTCTGCTTTCTGTTCCTGTTCTGCTCTAAGTAGGATGACTTTGTTTCAAACGACAGAGCGAGGTGTCAGCAGGCAATGTGGTGCTTCCTGAAAAGCAGCAGTAAAGCTAGCTCAACTCAAAGAACCAGACAAAGACCTTCAGGCACCTTCCTAAGAAGGCAAGGATATAAAAAGACAGCAGAAAAAAACCTAAAAGCAGGGAGCAAATGGGAAAAGGAAAATAATCAAAGGGTAAAACAGTGATGACATCCCAGGAAACATGCAAGAAATCTTTGTTTACATCTGGCACCAAAGGGGATAAACTACACCTGCATGACAAACCTTTTGCAAAGTGGCTGCCAACCAAGCCTTATACATGTTATTTATGGATCAGAAAGCAATAAAACCTGTTGTGTTCAAGACTGCTCACTGCGATAGTCAAAAGGGCCAAGAAGCGATCACTTCAGCTAACCCCCCCCAGGGCGTATATATTTCTCTGCAGAGGGAGCACCGACTAACTTGTAGCAGTAGCTGGCACTGTGCTTGTAGTAGCGGCACAAGTTCCCATCATCGGGAGGCGTGGCGCAGAAGAAGATGGTTGGAGACAGGTTATAGCGGCCAGTTTTGCAGAACTCATCCATTTCCCTTGGGACACCGGGCTCGATAGCCACTCGATCACCTGCCAGGGTGAAAGCAGACCATGTTACTCAGGAAGAAGGTGGGCACATAGGTACGAGCAGCACTGAACAACCACGGAAAACAGCATGAAGCCCTGGCCCAAGAGAAGCATGAGGGACATCTGCTAACTGAGAAAGATCACACTGCACGCACCAGGCAAGTTCCTAACACTTCCGTCACAGCAGCTTCATCACCAAGATCTTCACAGTTACTTGAAAAGAGACGGTGTTTCAGAGGCATAGACACAAAGCAGATGGAAGCTCAGTCACATACAAACCTCTGTCCAGCTGGCTTGCACTCAGCCTTAGCAGATGAAAAGGCAGCCCTCACCCCAGGGAATCGCACAGGGATCAGATTTTTTTCAGAATCGGTAGTAATCAGAAGAGGAAATAATTAGGACAAAGCAGTGAGCTCTGCTGGCCGCCAGCTGGAAAGGACTGCTCCTTGGGGAGGGAGCTCACGGTGTAGAAGCAGACCCAGGAGTGAGGCAGGACTTATTGGGGAACAGAGATATCATGATGCTACGATGGAGTAGCCCAGACTGCTGGACAGAGAGTGATTATTCAATTGCAATCACGAGGCAGGATGGACTAAAGAAAACAAACGTGTGACCACAGTACAACTTGCAAGTACGTAGGGAGACAAGACAGCCCTTTTTATTTGGCAGAGGAAGCCAATTAAAGCCAAATCTCTCAGTGAAGCTCTCCACCAACACGCTTTCAGACACAGTGACAAGCAGGAGGGTGGACTGAAACAAAGAGCCATCTACATCACCTCTGACATGGCCAATGGGGGATATCTGGGGGTGAGAAGAGCAGGACAAGCACATACTAAATGTTCTCCCAGCCTCTCATTATATTCAGCTGTGGGCCCTCCCAAGGCTGCATGTGGTTTCTTTCTATTTGGTAACCCTCGACAACTTCTCCTCCACCTTCTACCATGCAAACTTTCAGCATCCACGTCATCCTTTGCCAAGGAGCCCTGCAGATATGCTACATCTTAGGTGAATGCTGCACTTGGCTCCCGCTGTCCCTGGCTCTTGTATTGGAGGAACCAGAGAACCAGGCAACCTTTAGGTGCCCTCTCCCCTCCCCCCATGAGTCTTCAGACCTGTGTCACACATCGTTATCTCTCCAGCTCCTAGCTCAAGTTCCTAGTTTTGTCATTTGTCACAGAGACGCTGCTCCACATCTCGTCATCTCCTTGTCCTCCCTCTGAAACTTTTTTGCGTCTTTTATATCCCTTTGGAAAGGAGGAGACCAGAGCTCCAGATGTGCGATGACGTCCTCTGATTGAGTCTGTCCCTTTCCTAACACTGATTTGCATTTTTCACTATTACAGTTCCCATGCACCGTGTCAGAGCCAAAGGTTTCACTCTTCAGCAGTGATGGCCAGCACATGATTTTAGATATGAAGCTGGTTTTGTTTCTTCTGCCGTGGAAACCACTTTATGTTTACCTGCATTGAAATGCATCTGCATCTTATTGCCCAGGCACCCGTAAGGTCTGTCTGTAACTCTTGCTAGCTCCCCTGTGTCCTATCCACCCTGCTTATGATGCTATCATCAGCAAACTTTGCAAAATTCACTGCTCAGCCCATTTTCTAGGACATTCATGAGCACAGCGAACTGTAGAGGTCACACCATGCGGTCTGGTACAGTTGCTCCAGTGACCTCCCTCCACTGCAGGAGGCCATTTGCTCCTTCAAGAACACACACAGCGAAGAAACATTAACAGCAGGTTGCTGGCAAGACCAACGTACGTGGTTTCTGAAGCTTTATCTAGCTTCTTCAAAAGGCACTTTGTACCAGCATACACTCTGCTGTGCGTTAAAATAAAGTCAGAGCAGCTCAAGATATCCTGGGACAACGCATACCTAAGAAATGCCATGAACTACAGGGGCCAAGCTGGGTGATTAATAGCAGCACAGTGACACTTTTTGAAGGAGGTCACACTATGCAATTCACAGCTCAGAACATCAGATAAATTTACCTAACAGCAAAGCACGGCCTGTTATCAACACAGTCTCAGGAACTGACTAGAAGGAAAACAAATAAAAAGACAGCTTTGATTCCAGTTACCTGGTTTCAGATGAGTCACTCCTGATCCCACTTTGACAACAGTCCCGGAAGCTTCATGTCCCAACACCATGGGGTCCTTCACGACAAAATCCCCGATTCGACCGTGCTGCCAGTAGTGAACGTCAGACCCGCAGATCCCAACAGAATGCATCCGCAGGAGGACCTCTGACAGAAAAGGAAGAAAAGTTCCTTGCAGAAAAACTTACCTTTTTGGGCACTGGGAGAGCAACACATGTGCTGTCCCTATGCCCCACAGCAACGGCCAAGCCGGCATCAAAACATCCAAATCTACTAGCATTAAATAAATGTACCAGAACTGCACATGCACGCATTAGGATGGATGGCATATTCATGAGACACCTGCTGAAATACAAAACTATACAAGGATTTACAAATCAGGCAAGCTTAAAATACCGTAAGACCCCAGTCAACAAAAGCTAATACAATCTGAGAGGGGCATGACTATCACTGGAGCAAGAATAAAAGAGCAACTCCATTTAATTTTTCCTTCTCCCTAAGCTACAATTTCAGCCCTGGAGAGTTAGGGAATCAAATTTGTATCGGCCCATATGCCTAACCTATTAATATTTAGTCCTGCAAGACAATCATCCGACATGTCCCAAGAGCTGTTTAATATGAAATACATGAACTGATGAAACAGGAAGCAGAAAAAGGCAGATAAAGCGGTGTATCTGTCACTGCTCCAGCTTTACTTTTCAAGTGGAAACGAAGCATTATCTGTTTCAGCCACACATTCTTTTTTGGATTATTTTATACTTTCTCAGAAATATTTTCTCTCTTTATAATATCAAGGAGTGAAAAAAAAAATGAGAAAAGAAAAAGATCAGTAAAGAAAGCAAAACAGAAGCAGTCATCTCTAGACTTACCATTGGGACCCGGTTCTGGGATCGGACGGTTTTCCTATGAACAAAAATAAATAAAAAAAAAGCTTTCAGTTGTTTGTGTGTAGCCATGGGAATACCTTGTGGAAAGTGAGTCCAGGGTAGCTCAGGTAAATCCATAAGCTGATCAGGTTTTTGGTTCTGTCTGCTCATTGCTGTGCAACAAGGAGGGATATAAACGTGCCGTCCACACTTCGTCCCTAAGCTCATCTCCTTTTGCTTGCACAGTGGAGTAACATGGGCCTCCGTTAAGAGTGAGCACAGAGCCAGCTTGTAAATCCGCTCTCTAAATTATTTTGCAATAACTTCCCCTTCCCTGTCCAGAAAAGAGCCACACACTAAATTTTCCTGCTGTGGAACAGCCTCAAATTTCAGCTGAATCCTTCACCTCACTGACAAAAAAAATCACCTTCTGTAACCAGGAAGATTCAGAACCACCTGTTTCTATAAACCATTAATATTGCAGTGTTCACATTATTGTTATAAATAGCAGGAAATACTTTTACTACATAATAATAACTCAATGTATAAATCAATCGTAAACACATCTTCTTGTAATTGGCACAATACCTCTTTATGGGTTGAATCATAAAACCAGAACTATAAAAGTAGTCACTTGGCCCCAAGTCATCCTTCCACCCAAAAGGTCTGCAGCCCTTTGCCTTCACTGAACTCCCTCAGCTGCCTCAAAAGATAAAGGAATAATTTGGTTGGGTTTTACAACATCAAGACAGTACAGTGCCCACCCAGCACCCACCTCTAGGATCATGTCTCTAAGAAAAGCCGCACCCAAGTAGTTAGTGCTAACAAGGAACTCTTCATAATCCATACGCTGCTCAGACCTCTTTACCCACAGCACAGAATTGGGCACAAGACCTTTGAGCAGACCTCCTGTTCACACGGTTCCTCTTCAAACCCACGGCTGGTTATTTCTCCTTGCAAGAGCGTCTTCAGTTAGCAAGAAGAGTGATCTCTGGATTTCTGAGATGAGCAATCCCTTTATAGCAGTCCTCCACGTATTAGCTTCACTAGTTAGAATCTGCTACATAACAACGCACACAAGTTTTTCTGCTGCCCTACTGAAGAGAAAGCAGGGAAGATAGCCACCCCCTTCTGCTTTTGGGGAGCGCTGTTTCGCATTTTAGCTAATTAAATACATTCTCAATTCCAGCATATTCCTCAACTCATCCTTTGTACTTTGCCAATCTAAACATCACAAAAAGAGAAATTCTGAAAATACATTCTCAAAGTGCTGCTCTGTTAAAATACCTGCTGAATAATCAGTGCTGTAAGTCGGCAGGATGGCCCAAATTGCATCAACAGGAGTGCAAATCAAAGTACAGCTCAACCTATTGAAATTTTCAATGTTCAGAACTGTATCTGCATTTTTTCTATGTGGGGTGTTTGTTTTGTCCCACTAAGGACACATCCCAGGGCATTATTTTTAAAAGAAGTTGATCTAGATGTAGCTTCTTATATAGAAAATACCCAACAAGTGTGCAATCTGGTAACACATCAGAGGTACAGACCGCCTGATCTATCTCAACAGGACTATACAGAACAGTCCACGGCAAGAGATAATGCAAGTCAACTTCCAGCTGAAAATGTGTATGTGGCATTCCTCAGCCCAGAAAAAAAAACCACTTTTTTTTTTTTTTTTCCCCAGTAACAGCTGTGCTGAAAAACAGACATTTTGGTGGAAAGTGAATCCTCCAGCCTGATTTGTAGGAAACAGGGAGTGACAAAACTGGAAGACCCCAAAGTGTTTCAGGATGCATGTTCTGCTCGCTGTCCACTGAGAAGTTCAGAGAAAGCAACTTGTGTAACTAAGGGTATGAAGGAAATGCAGCAAACGTTTTCTGTGAAAGGAGACATATAAAGAGAGGATATGGTACATGCATAAAAAACAATAAATCCTCAAGTGGCAGCAAACTTGAGTCTGTGGCAACTGCCTAAGATCAAGAGGAGAGTCAACAAAAATGAAGCCAACACATTTTCACGTAACGCAGGTCAGCTATTGAAGTCACGGTGACTCTCCCCATGGCCAACACGTCCACAAGAACCAAGAAGGGTGTGGGAATTATGGGGAAAATGATCTCACCCAGCTTTAGGTATCAATAACGCACATAAGTTCAGAGTTCACTGCATTACATCACCCTTATGTGATCAGCGCAGCAATGCAGTAAGTGCCATTCACACTGTGGCAAAGAAACTTCGGAGAAGCCTCACACCTCAAGGGGCTGTCAGTAAGGCCAGGGGAGCACTGACAATGACCTCCTATTTTTCCAGCAGTACGAATATCCCAAGGAAAACTCATGCATCTGGGCATAAGCCAGTTTAGAAACCAGCAACATAGACAGGATGGAGCCAGCATCTACCCTCACAAGTATCATACACTCTTCTAAATCACACGGCTTTAGAACTGTATTCTTCAACTAGAGGGACCATTCCAATTCTCACTCACTGTGGCGATGCCTTTTATTTCTAGCAGAAGTCAGGCTACGCATGCTTCTATTGAAATGGCAGGTCTACCAAAGGTGGCTGGGAGCCACACAGGAATTACCCACACAAACAGCGCTTAGCCTGTGGCATGTATCGCTTGAGCGGTGCAGGAATGGTAAAAAATCAACTGCTTCCCTGATAATCATCCCCCAAACGAGCTGCTGCAGGTATCCAAAGTCTGTGTGTTCCTAAAAGCCCTCCTGCACAGAAAACTGCCTGTCAATGTTTGCCCATGTAAATCTTCCTTCCCCAACCGGGCACTTGCCAAACTGGCAAACGCAAATCTCCAGCAGCACCACAATGATTCAGCACCCAGGATGCCAGTCAGAGAAGCAGAGTGGGTTTGACCCATTCACAGTCAGGAGCCGAAGAATTGGTTTGAAGCAGTTATGGAAAACTGTGGCAGCCCTCTCTGCGAGGGTACTCCAGCACAAGCACAGGCATGACCCGTGTGCGGCGGCTCCCTTTGAACCCTCCTCCTCACTTGGACTCTCACGGCCTGATGAAGCAATGGGTCATCCTCCATTTCTGCTCTCTGGGAGCACCCCTTTCACGGGACCGTCTACCGAACAGCACCCGCTCCCCGTCCCGCTGCTCCCCGTCCCCTCCTTCACCCCACACGACCCAAAGAGGGGCTCGGGTGGCCCTTAGCCATGGGGCAGCCCCATGCTTTGGGCTCCCCGTGCCCCGCTTGCCCCACAGGTCAGCCCCCCGAGCATGGGGGCCAGCCGCTGCTCTTCCCCGCTCCCAGCCCGATGCCAGTTCAGCTCACTGACCCGGCA
>NW_009653080.1:391494-421064 GCF_000708025.1 Charadrius vociferus
GGGGCCCACTGGCTGCCCTCCTTGCGCCCCCGCCCCAGCTGGCTATGGCTTGGGCATGGATGCAGCGGTCCCGGTGTTTCGGAGCATAACTAGGTGCCGACAGGCCCTGTCCACTCTCATGTCATGTCTGCCCAGGCACCTTCTGCTTCTGTGCTGAACAGGGTGGCTGGGTTAATCCTGCTGCTGGCGTGAAGCCAGTGACAATGTGGTGCTGAGCACTTTGGCTAAAATTCAACAAAATGAGGGCCCCTGGGCTTGCCTGGACCCAACCAGGCACAGCATTGTTGAGATGTGGTATCTCAGCTGGGAGAATGGTTTGTTGGGGAAAAAACATGAGATTACAGGGATTCTGGGTTTCAGGGATAAGAGCTTTACTTGGCTAATGGAGTTGGCAAAGATCTCAAGAAGGTTATCCTCTCCAGTGCTCCCTAAGAGCAGTCTGAAGCTGCAAGCTTTCCAAGCTTGACTTCCTTGGAAAGGTAGAAAATGTCGTGCAAAGGTATGTCATGCAAAGTTGCCAGAACCAGCTAAAAATAGCCCACACTTCTAATATTATTGCTTCCTCCTGCTTGCATGAATGGGATTATCTATGAATTTCATTTCCTTCTTGCAAAAATGTTTCACCTTCCAGGCAGACCAGGGGCTGATGTGTTTCTGTTGTCCCTATCAGGGTCATTCCCCTGTCATCCTTATCTGCATCGGAGTCAGCATCCAATTAGTGGCTGTGAGCCACCCCTGTGGTTACTCTGAGGGCAGGGGAAGGAGCGTGTGTGCAAGGGAAGCTGTGACGAAACACCTTACTCAGTGTTTACACAGCAGTGCAATTCCTGCCGCATCCACTGCCTCAGTGGATGAAGCAGGAATATTTACATTTCTGCAAATTATGCCAAGACAGGGAACAGCCGCCTCCTCCTGGGCACACTCGTTTTCTCAAGGCGCCCATTTGCACCTCTCCTTTTTGGGGCATATTTGCAGTTAGCCTCCAAACCGGACTTGCTGTGCAAATTGTCTGCGTCATTCTGTCTGCATCCCAGCTTGGAAGTCGCTGTGAAATCCCACAGCTCTACCAGCAATGTGTGGCCTGGCCCTTTGGCTCTGTAAAGCTGAACACTGGAGGCATGTGAGAACCTGGGGCTCTTGCTACAATACAAGTCCTTTGGGTCACAGGAGTCATCTTCAGCTCCCACAACACAATCTCTCTCTCTCTCTCCTGATGGACTCTGTTCCCCAATATGGCTGATTTTCAGATAAAGCCCTGAATAAGAAGAGTTGCCCAGAATTAAGCATGTCTGGGGATGCCGGTGATTCGCATGAAGCCTTATCTCCCCTTTTATTAAGGGAAATGTCTCACAGGCTCAATGTTTGCCCCAGATAATTTCTCTCCATTTGAAACTACCTCCATTTCTTGCAGCACAGTTGTAGACGGCCATTGCGAAAGCAGTGCTGCAGCGCACACCGAGAGTCCCTCTGGGTGCAATCCAACAGACCAGGCCAATGGCAGGTGTGTTGGGTAAGCAAAAAAAAAATTTTAAAAGTGTGTTTCAATTGCCACAGGCTTTGTCTTGCTGCAAAAGTGGCCTCTGTGCTGCTTTGACCTGCTTTTGCGCTCCAGGAGATGCTCTGAATAACCCAGCCTCTGGCTGCTGCTGTGCCCAGGGCGTCACTGGGGCAGGGTGGCAGATTTAAAGTGCTTTGGTTCTGTTGTCTTCTCTCCCAGGAGGAACCAATGGTGCTGGCTCTTCTTCTCAAGCCTCGGTCAACATGGCCTCATGGCCAGACAGGCTCTGCTCCTGCCCTGCAGCAAGATGAGGAGGAAGGTGGTTCCTTGCCAGTATCTGGGTAGACAAGTGGCTTTTTGTTGGGGCAGAACTGCTTCCTTCAGCTCTTCTGCTCCTCCTTGCCATGACTGTCAGCACTGTGTCTTCAGTTTCCTCCCCTGCTCTTTCCGATTTTCCTTCTGGATCAGATCCACTTCACATTTTCCATCTGTGTTTTTTTTGCCAGTAGTTGCTGCCTGACAGCTAGCTCCAGTGTGCAGACTGGGTCTGCTCCTGCTTCAAGATCGCAAGGACTTCACCAGCTGCTACAAGTCCTCCAAGATCCTCCTTTAAAAGAAGTTTTGAAGCTGTTGCTGTGGTCCATTTCTCTTTGTTTGCCTTCAACACTGCCTGGCAAGCTTTTTTGACTGCCAACCAAAGAAAGCCCTAAACAAAACATACTAAGAACTTAGTTGCACATTCATTTCTTTCTCACTTATGCTTATGGGAATCCAGCTTTTACAGACCACAGAGGTCATTAACATTCCTTTAAGCACACAATAGCAGTGCTTTAAAGATCATGACATAACCATAAGTTGACCTTGAAAACCAATCCTTATTACCAGAACAGTTTCACTTTTTTTCAACAGTTTCACATGAGCTCAACAAAAATTCATTTGTCTTCTTAGTCAATGATCGGGATCATCGTTGCCTTGCTCGGTAAGAAGATAGGTGCTTTGTTGACCTGGCTGTAACTCTGTTCACTTATAGCAGTCAAACTTGGTGTGTATTTTCCTTGTTTGCAAGTTATGAAACACCCCTCTGGACCATCTCAGGTGAGGAGAGGGGTGACATGACCTCAGGAGGACTCATTTCTGCATCCTGGAGGAGGGCAGCGTCACAGATCACACACCCACTGGTTCCCCATGGAGCAGGAGGATGTATTTTGGACCCCAGCCTCCTTGTGGTGATCCTTCAGCAGTCCCACATGGTGGGGCAGCTTTGGGTGTAGTGTTGGCTTGGGCACCCTATGCGGAGCCACCAAATATCTGCAGTAAGCATCAAATGTCACTGCAAACCTCTGTGTGATCCAAAATGTAACCAAGGGGCTGAATTCCCTGTAGCCCAATCTCTCCACCTCCATCTCCATCTCCATTTCCATCTCCATCTCTATGCACAGTTCAAGCAGGGCTTACACTGGAGGCAGCTACTTCTATTCCCCTCCCCTTATTTACCCTATAAAGGATTTCTGTGTTTGCCTGGGAGGTGTTGTGACCCTCAGCAGGGTCCCTCTGAAGCTTCTTGCACATCCCAGCATAGCAATTCTATTTCTGACCAACTAGATCACGTTTTCTTCCAAATGTATGCAGAACATTCAAAGATGCCTGTCCAGATCTACCAGCACTTTTCACAACAGTTAGAAAAAGAAATAAATTTTAAAACAAACAAACAAACAAACCACTAATAAGAGCCTCTTTCTCCCAGAGAGAGGAGATGCCATGACAGCGCCTCAACCGTAGAGCCACCATCCTGCAATAGCTTTCTCTCACCTCCGGATCAAAGTGGGCACAAGTGTTCAGGCTGTGTGAGGCATGTTGCAGTCACCAGACCTAGCTTCAGATTAAGTCTGCAAACAAAGTTAAATAATCCCGTGGAATGGTTCCAGGTGTGGACAATTATATTCTGAAATAATAACACCGGGTTGTATTTTTAAATATTAACTCCCTGCAGACACAAGCCCTCAGATAATTTTATCTTGATAGGATTTGTTCAAAAAAAAAAAAAAAAGAGCCTCTGTTGCTGAACATGCCACCAGGGATGCAGCTCAAAATACCTATCAACAATCCTTATTTTTACATATTTATTCATACCTCCCAAGACAGTTCCTTTGCTGTTTTGGGGGTTTGAGTGCACCAGCACAGAGCTTGCCCCTGCTCCTTGTCCTTCACAAGATGCTCCATTGGGAAGAAAGATAGAGGAATATATTGGGATGCAACATTTCCAACCTCCCAGCCAGCTGGCTGAGGGCAGGAGAAGATCCTGGGAGCCTTTGTGGCTGCTGGTTATAAATTTTTGCAGCATTGTTCTGTTCTGGGTCAAGACCTTCAACCGTCCCTGCACGTACGTGCAGCCACTCACTCCACCGTTTTATGGATGCCATGATTCAATTAGAATTCAATTCCTATACACATGGTTATTTGCACAGCTCAGATTTGTAATTTCCATAGAAGCCACCCTCAGCTGCAGACTTCCTTGTCCACGCCTGCTTGTATCCTTGCACACTGATAAGACATCACGCTTCATATCATCCCTGGGACTTCATATCATACCTGAGATGTATGTTGAGAGGTTGCTGCTGGGGCATGTGTCCACCTTTTTTTTTTTTTTTATGTGTGTGTGTGTCCTTTCTTGGAATATCCCGAGCCCACGTATGCAGCAGTGTGAGTCACTCAAGAGGCTTACAGGCTGCACAAGGGCAAGGTGTAAACCAGCAGGTAGTCACCTGAGACGATTTGGTGGAGTTTAGGGTTTCGAGGTCAGGGCCACAACCTAGAGAAACTCTGCTTTACTCCATGACTAACTCCCACTTTGCGTGCCCAGAAACACCTCTCTTCAGCCAGATTTACTAAGCCATCGGACAGTGGGAAAGCTCTATGCCTTTACATAAGTGCCCAGTGGTTAAAGCACTGGCTCAAGTACAAGTACGGAGGGGACTGACCCCAAGGCCAATGGGAGCAGAGAGCCCTGGGCCTTATAAGGACAAACCATTCTCCCAGACATCTGCGGTTATAAAAAAAAATTTACAAGCAGCAAGATCTTCTTGCTAATGTATTCTGAAGTCTCCCATACCGATTCCTCCCATGTTCTGGCATTGCCACCCCAAGAGCAGGTAAATCCCACCCTACCATATCTATGCAACAGCATCATACTGTTAACAGTGTTGCTGTGTCCCCATCTGCCTGCTCTGATCCCCCTCTGTTTGAAGTAGAATTTTACTGACTTTATGGCCACCTTTCACTAAAAAGACTGCTAAAGTCTCCTCTGGCAACTACCTCCCCAGCCTTACTACCATTCGTGGGAGCTAAGCATGAGTAGCAGTTCCCTGGGCTAGTAGTCTGCTTGCGTGTGCTCGTGCTGCACGTTGGTGGACTATAACCAGATCTGTTTCTTGGTCCAAACCAGGAGAATGTGGCACTCGGGCAGCAGGTGTGTAATACAGGAGACTTGCCTGGATTAATCATTAACCTTTAATCCATGACCCCCATATGCCACAGACACATACCCTACTGAAATTCCTGCCGGAATTCAAATCTGGTGTTAACCCTGCACAGGTGAGCAACAGATCCCAGCCGCCATGTTTTAAATGCCTTTTAAGAAACCAATATCCTTTGTCCATATCCTCTCTTTGGCTGTGGCTAATCTGCAACGCATCGCAGCAGCAAAATAAAGCCCAACTGTCTGACCCTTTCTGGCCCCACAGGACCCTCACTCATGGAATTACCACAAGATAAGTGGGACAAAGAATCGCAGTCATCAGAACCTCTCACCATATAATCACAGAGAGATTTAGCCCACAAGGACCTATGGTGGGGGGTCTCACATCCATCTCCTGGCCAAAGCAGGGTTAACTTCAAGGCCACATGAGGTCGCTCAGGGCCCTTGTCCAGTCTAGTGGTGATGTTCTCATGGTTGGCCATACCTTTCCAAATCTTTGGGCCTCTCCCACAGCTGCACCGTGCTTATGGTGGGCAATTTTATCCTTTCCTGGAATGTCCCTCCTGCAATTTGAGCTGTTGCGTCTTGTCCTTTCTCTGGGCATCTCTGAGAAAAGTCTGGGTCTGTCTTCTGTATATCTTCCCTCCAGGTAACTGAAGGCAGCAATTATATTCCCTAGAAACCTTATTTTCTCCTGTGAGACAAGTCCAGCTCCTTCAGCATCTCTTCATATGCCAAGTACTCCAGTCTCAACCATCTTAGTGACCCTCTGCTGGACTTTGCAGTCAATCGACCTTTCCAACACCCCTCTGGAAGTACCCCTACTCAAAGTCCTGCTTCCATGAACACAGGCAACGTCAAGTGGTCGGTGATGTTACTTCCCCTCCATTGCAGCATCCGTTTCTCCCTGTACCACCCTGAAGCTATCTGTCTGATTAAGCACAATTATCTTGTTCATGGCTTTGGCTTTTTTCTGGGTTTTTTTTTTCTGCTATTTGTCGCACACCGTTGACTCCAGAATGGTTTAAGACCCAGCCACATGGAACTCACGTTCAACCCCAGAGAAATGGCTTGGTCCAGACAACTGTCTGTCTTGGGCTTCTAGTATTGCTATTTTTCCATAAGAAAGGACCGTGACTTTTGAGGAAGAAAGGATAGAGAAGCTGCCTGGAAGCTTTTCAGAGCTTTTCCCAAGTTCATGATATAGCCCTCTCTGAAATCATCGTCAGTTCCTCTTGGGCAGCTGGGCCCTGATAGATCCATGCGGGACACATGAGGCTGCTTTTGGAGGAGCTGTTTCATACCTGAGGGACTGGCTGAAAGAGCAGAAATCTCCCTGTGAGTGAAGCAGAGAAATGGGAGAACTGAGCGTAAAACAAGTGGGGCATGGTGAGAGATGCGGATCAAGAACTGGAGAAGGACTAGCTACAAGGAGGCTTGAAGGCAGAAGGGACCCTGGACCATGCTGTGCTGGAGACAGGGAGGGTAGTGAGGAGCAGCAACGGCACTTGGATAGTGCATAAGGAAGCTACTACGTTCTCCACACAGGAATCAGGGTATGCGGAAGGTCCAGCTACTTCTCAGCAGGGATCAATACTCCAAGATAGCCTTGGGGTGATAGGAGATTATTGCACTTTGTCTCTTCTTGTGCTGGGTGTGTTTCCTGGCCTTTTTTAGCACTAGCAGCACCCAGCTGGAGGCAGTTGTTTGCTTTGTTTTGTTGCTGTATCTAATCAATGCCTCCGCCATCCAGCACTGGGTTCAATGCCAGCAATATGAAGGAATACTATAAATAAAAAAAAAACAACCCTCAAAAAAAACCCCACACGTCTTTAAACACATCTCAAATAACTAAGCGCTGTGGAATGAATCATAAACCACACTCCCGCGACAGATGAGGAAACACGGGGAAACAAAAACATCAAATGCAGCAAGGCAACTAGGCACTAGCTTGTTGCCCTACCCTTCAAGGTTTGTTTGGGAAGTTAATAAAAATGTGTTGACGTTCTTTCTTGTTAAACAAGGTTACCTATTTACAATAAATTCGACCACCCAGAGCTAGAATTGAATGCTAGATCTCACTGAGTAGCTTCCTTTTCTCAGGGGATGAAGCTCTTGTTTCTAATGGGGTATGGACCCCATTTCTGAGACAGGTACAAGCAGGAGGGCAAGTATTGGCCCAGGTGGAATTTCCCCATCACTGGGGAAATCCCCCTTGGATAGCATTAATAGCCCATATGGGCAAAAGAGGTCGAGACTTTAACAAAAACAATTTAAGGTATCAGGGTATACGTTCAGGTGGAAGATGCTGAGGGAAGAAACAAGCTCTGCACCATGAGCAGATGAGATGAATGCAAGTGGTCCATGCTGTGAACATCCCCATGCCCAGCAGCAGGGACTTGGATACACCAGGAGCAGGGACAGGCCCCTGAATGCCTCCTGAGTCTTGGACTTCAGCCAGTTAGGATGCCACCAACACGAAAAATCTCCCCAGACAGCAGGAGCCCTGCTTGGAGAGGGAAACCCAAAGACAGACAGAAGACATAGTGTGAGCCCAGTGATAACCTGGGGAGCTGCAGCATCCAGATTTCTCCTTCCTCTGACATCACCAGGCGCCTGGAGGGCTTGCCCAATGTCACCAAAAAAGGCCTTGGACAGCATAGCAGTTCCCTGTTAGCTGGTCTCGCCAGAAACCTGGAGAGCCTAGCAGTGAAGTCTCCCGGGAAGGTTTTCCTCCTTGTTTAATCTTATCCTGCGTACATAGAGGTGTGACATTCTTGTCCTCTGCTCTCCTCCCAAGGAGGGAAAAGATTAACTGAACGTCATCTACGGTAACCTCGGGGGTGGATTATGGCAATATTAGCCCGTGCTCCAGGCCAGATGGATCTCAGGAGCAATGAGCAACTTATGACATGCATTTCTGCAGAAAGTAACCAGAGATTGCTCTAAAATTAGACAAACATGGGCAAACCCAGGTGCCACCTTATCTCTGGCTTATTGCTGCACCGAAGCATCAGAAGGACTTGGAGAAACCTCTCTTACTGATGAGAATGGCAGGGCTTGGGGCCAAATAAACTTCTCCTTTCCAAAGGCTGTGGATTGTTTAAACAACAGATGTTTATGTGGTTCTTGCTTGCTGGCCAAACTGCCAATGACTTGAGGAGCACCTCTGCCAAGGGAAGGGAGCAGCCCAGGGAGATCACAAAATCACTGCCCACCCTGAGATCTTCAGCCACAGAGGAAGCACGGTTCCCATTCAGTCCCTCTCTTGTCTACTATCCCATTTATAAGCCTAGGATGATATCCTGAGGACAGGAATGGCCTGTCCTACACGCCTTTCTTAAAAGTAATGCATAGTCTCTGCCACCTCCTAATACAAACACCTTAGGAAAAAAGTTCATTCATTAGAATGAACAAACATATAACAAAGCCAATATGTGAGAGTTCAGCAGCTTCTCACCTCCAGAGGTGTCCAGAGAAGAACGTTGGAACACTAGGAACATCCCACCCTTCCAGATCTCACCCTTGGACAAGTTCTTCCCCTGTCCAAGGGGGGAGGATTTCCTTCTTGGGGAGAATTTCCTTCTTGGCAAGCTCCTTTTCTCCTGCAAGGCTTCCTCCTCTCCTTCCTCTCAACTCTTTCGCCCCCTTGGGGTCTTGTACAGAGTCACCGGCAGCCCTGTTCCTTGCCCCCAAGGCTAACACCCACACAGTAAACACCGATCCACACAATCACCCCCTCCATCATTCCCCAGTCCTGCCAGACTTCTCCCTTGGCTTACCCTTTTGGTTCCTCCTGGTCTTGTCACATACGGCCATAGGGCAGGCTTCCTGTCTCTTCTGCAAGAGGTGGGGAGTCCCCATACCTCAGTGTCTCTATTATGCTCATCATGTCTGAGGGCTACAAAGAACATCTGCTGTCTCAGTCTTGGGTGGTTCTTTACCAGTCTGCAGGGATCATTGATTAAATTTTCCCCATCCAAGTGCTGTTCAACAGTGTCACTTCAGACAGTCTTGGAGTATCTCTGGTTTCTGGAAACCACCATGGCAAGATGTTCTGACCTTCCTAGCATTTCCCCTTTCTTCTCTGGACACCTCTGGAGGTGAGAAGCTGCTGAACTCTCACATATTGGCTTTGTCATGCATTTGTTCCATCTAGTGCTGACTTTTGTCTAAAGTATTAGGAGGTGGAGGTGACTACACATTACTTTTTGAAAGACACAGGATTTGCATACTCACCCTTACGCTGTGAGCAGTAGGAATAATCTGGAGCATCCTTTTGCGGCCAAATAACTAAGAGCTGGGTGTGGTTGGAAAGGCATGCTGGGCATGGCATGACCAGCCCACTGTCCATGTACAAACGGCATTCCTTCAGAAATGCAATGGAAAAGCAACCGCTGAAGGAGGAGGCTGAGCATGGAAAGCTGGCTTGAGAAAAGAAAGCCTAGCTTGCCAGGATGTTAGAGCAAGAGCTCTCCCAACACTGGGAGTGGGCTGGAGCCTGTCAAGCCACAAGCCAGAGATGTTGGGATGCCAGCTGGAATACAAGGTAGCTCTTCTGCACCCACCTGAAGACCAGTGGGACTGCAACTGATAGATGCTCAGCTTTTTTCAGCATGTGGGCTACAGACTTTCTCCCAGTGGTGGAAGACATTCATGGGCTGTGACTTCTCTGCTGTTGCATGGCTGAACTGACCTGCACGTGCATGGTGATAGATCCTATTCCAAAACTTGCCCTGGAGACTGCTCTAACAGCTCGTCTGCAAGGCTTCCCCCAGAAAAACCTCTCAGCTCTGTGTGATTTGCTTGTTCTAATTTTGCACATCATGTTCTTTTTGGAAAACAGTGACTGGTTGGCTCCTTCCCTGGGGAGCAGCTGAGCCCATCTGGGGAGAAAGCCCAGGTGTAATAGCCGCAACAAGGAGATGGGAAGCTGCATCTCCAGAAGAAGCTGCAAGGTGGAGCAGGGAGCAGGCATTGGGGTGATGGGGAAGGACCGATGGCCTCACACAGAGGTGAGCTGTCTAAACCCAGGTCTGGAAGCAAAGGCACCTGCAGGGATGCAACGCTGGAGGAAAGTTTTTATAAACTTCTTGTTTTTCTATTCCAGCCTTGCTACTTTGAGTTCTTTTTAGTTGAAAAGTGATCTGTTCTAGTTTATACCTGGCTTTGTTATTCTAGCAGTCTTTGCAGGGTGTTGGGAAGTCTGAGATCCACGGCAAGAGTTTGGCTGACTCAGGGTCGCAACACGCCCTGACAAGAAGTAGAAGCCTGGGGCTGAGAAATAAACAGGATGATGCCTTGAGAAACCCCATAAAGGCTACCTCAGACTTGTTTGGTGGATTGATGGCACAGGACGGCAAGTGCTCTTTTAACCCTTGGCAGATGGCCATCCATTATGTCCCTGAGCTAAGATGGAAAGAGGCCAGGAAGATGTCAAGTCTGGCCCTAACTTGCTGGCTATAGATAATTAATTGGTCTTTAGGATGCCGAGTACAGCCTGTTCATTCCCTTCTTCTTTCCAACACGCCAGTTGGCTTACCCGTGACATTTCAGAGTCAACTCAGTCCTGCATTTTCTTCTCTTCCAAAGCGGTGTTTGAGTTGGAAGTTGCTGGTCCTATTAGAGAACCTGTTTTGTAATTGAGTGCCGAGCCGGTCTCTTGTGAGGTTGGGCGCTCCCGTGACTGAGTCCATGGCTTCTGCTTATCACCGCCACATCTGCATGCCCCAGCAAAAGCGAGTAGCCATCATTGCCTGTTTCTCACGTGCATATTGGTGGACACAGCTCCTAAAAAGCTAATCATTGACAATGCTCGGGTACCCACCTGCAAGGTCTGAGCCACGGGGTGTCTTTGTTTCCCTGCTCACCACTTACTCCGCATAATGACCTTGACAGAGCACTTCAGCTCTTGCCTATAGCTTGCATTGCCCACCCCATTTTGTCAGGGCCGCACCACTCCTTCCCAAGACCTGCTCATTTCCGCACACAAGTACCCTTATGATGTTGGCCTTGACCGCCTCTGCCAACAATTTAAGGGGAAAGAATTTATTTTTTCTGACTTTTTTGTCATTGTGGTTGTCAGGTTTTACAAAAGACTGCTTGAAAGTGCACTTTCGGTTCCTTTGAGCTGGTTATTTACAAGTGGCTTTGTGCAGCGAGCGCTGAGCTAAGTAGCCTCAGAGGCAGGGAAAACCATTACATTAAAAACTTTTTAAAGCAATTAGCTCCACGCAGAGATGCAGCAGCGAGCATGACATCACTAATTTTCTTATTTTCAGGTGCAAACCTGTTTCTCTCAATTATGCATCTCTCTGTGAGGTGTTTTAGAACTGCACAAAAGCCGTAATATATTGGTGATAGAGAAAATGTAGCTTTAGACTTGAGTATAGTAGGATTCAAATCTCAGTCAAACCGAGTACATGTTCACATTCAGCTGTCCTCCAAAGCCTTCATGATCTTGGCAATGGCTCCCTCCTTGCAGTACTTTCAGCGGATAGCTTTAAAAGTCCACAGTGAGCCACTGAAGGTATTGTAGCTTGAGTTTTTCTACTGTTGTTCCCCCAGTCCTGCCAGGTAAGGATGCTTTCGTGCCCATCACCAGCTGAAGGATGGGAGAAGATTTCAACAGGACAATAAAGATGATTTCACAGATATTTTTTATCACGGGACCTGGCATTCAATAGGGCAATCCCTTGTTCTCTGTCCAGGACTTTAGCAGAGTTTTTTATACACAGATGCTTCTTGCCTGAGCCCTGGGGCAATTCTCTAGTTAACAAACGGAGTTTGTTGTACCAGCTTCTCCAGCAAGAAGCCCTGCAGGGTTAGTGTGCTTGGCACATGTGAGTTTGCTGTACCAACTCCTCCAGCAAGAAGCAGTGCAAGATTAGTGTGCTTAGCACACGTGGGGACTCCGTGTCCCAGGGACAGCCTGGAGCACTGCTGACACACATGATAGCTCCTAGGTGAAGTCCACATTGACATGGATGTTACCAGGATCGTGTTTCTTAGCTGGGAAACAGCAAATGGGGAAGGGGAATCGTGTGGTTTTGGAGGAGCAAGGCCCGGGAGAACCTCAGGATGTAAAAGAGTTGCTGGGTTGGAAGAAAATGGTTTCTCAGAGCTGTGAGTCAGGCCGCGGCCCTCCCCCAATGCAGAATACTCCAAAAGACTTCAGCCGAGGAAGACAAGAGGATCCCAGTCTTGCTGCGGGCAAGGATGACTCAAAGGGAAAGGCATGGTGTGGCTCCATGGGTGGAGGAGGGTGCTCCTCTCCAGGAAGGCAGCAGAGGTTTTTTTTTTTGTTGCTACTGTGATCTGGGCTGAGTTGCCTGTTGTTTTCATTGGACTGAAGTGGAAAGGTTGCCTTGAGACACCGAACGAGCAAGGTGGAGGCTGGGAGGCAGCACCAACCTCACAAATATCTGCCGTTCCCCATCGCCGTCCAGGTGCTTAGCCTGCATCACGTCCCACCTCCTCTAGTCCCTACAGGTCCTCTAAAACCTCCTGCCCCTGCAGATTGCCACCGCTGGCACCAGGATGAGCATCTCGAGGGTAGAGCTTTCACTCTGGTGCTCCAGCCTCACCCAGGAGGGTCAGTTCTGGTCTGCCAGGGCAACCAAGGTGCAATGAGAGCAAGGCAAGGGACAGCATGAGTCAGAGACATACCAAATTGCCTGCAGCAGTCTGAGGGTGCTCATCTGTGGCAAATGAGACCCAGTCCTTTAGTTTTGTTTTTTTTTTTCACACTGGAAAATATCTAGAGTGGCCACTTCTGTATAAGTCAAGCATGACCTCGGTCCTGTGCAATGTGCCTGACTCACCAGCTCAGCTTCTGCTCTCTACTGGAGATCTTTGTGCAGTTATGAAGAGAAATTTGATCAAGCACATAATGGCACAGAGAGGGATTTTTGTAAAAAAAAATGAGGAAAATACATTCTGTGTATTTGCTTTTATTTTTCTATATTCATCTTCTCATGAGATTATTTTCAATGACCTTATTTAGAACCATTTTTCCCCACAAAGAGTTAATACACATTTTAATAGTGACCAGAAATACCCACACTAGCTGGAGGTCCTAGAAAAAGAATGAGTGGGATGCAGGGGTGTGGAAATCTGTCCAAAAACCATGGGAGGGAGAGGTATGGAGGAAGGCGTACATAACAGCACTTGCAGGTGCTTGAAATGAAGGTGCACATTTCTCTAGCTCCGTAATCTTCACAGAGCAGGTTGGTTTTGCCCATGTGTACTCTAAGGCTGTGCCTTAAGCAGCAGTGGGATTTCTGTGGGCAGGTCGGGACACCTCAAGGTACATCTCTGTAAGTAGAAACAAAGATTGTCAAATGCTTTCTTGACACCAGTTGCATTTCTGAGGAGTGTCTACCCTTGAGATCTGTTACCAGGCAAGAATCGGGCCACACACAGCTTGCTGGGTTGACATGGAGCTGATTTCCCCCAATCAGGTTCCTCTGTTCTTTCTGGTATGGTTTTGTGGACCATCTTTTCCAAGGAAGGGCATGCATCCCTGCTCTGTTATCTCAGGAAGGCTTCTTCCTTCTCTCTGCTGGGAGAGAAGTCTTCTTCCTAGCATCTCTCCTTCATCACAGGCTCTGGAGATGATGTTCCTCACAACTTCTTGGGAGTGCTCCATCACTTGGGTTGTCTCCTGCAACTGTCTCAAAACGCCGCCTTGCATCCTGCCTTGTCCATGCATGAAGGTTTTACCGGGAGAAAGAAAAAAGACTTTAAATGGAAGTAGTTATAACAATATTATTTTCTACAGTCCACTGCAAAAAGCATTAGATGTGTTGGCTCGGGGATGTTTTAACCCTGAGCAGCTCAGCCCAACTCTCCCCTTTCTCATCTTGACTTTGACTTTGGTCAGTTCCTCTCTGTCCTTTGGAGCTGCATATGCTTCAGCTCTAACATTCATGTCTAAGACTTTGCCCAGAAAGGAAAGGTCCATAGCTCTGACTATCCCCGCTCAGAAAAACATGAGAAAACCCATCCTGTTTTTTTCCAGAGCTCACCCAACACCATCCTCTGCGAGTGTCGCCAGTGTTTGCTTCCACTTTCTAATTCAGGAGCCTCCCATGCATCACAGCTTTACTCTCATCCGATACACAAACACACACCTCGGGGAGATTGCCTTTCTCTTAACCACAGCATATTCAGACACCCCAAGGTTTTCTTACTGGCTTTGGATTTGTCTGTGTGTGTTTGTAATAATGTTTTTTTAAAGAATATAATCAGTTCAAAAAGCTGTTTGCTTCCAGTTTTCTTTTCTATAGTGCTATTTTTAAGGGCAGGTGTGATGAGGAGCAAACACCAAGAAGTGCTTGAATGCTAACAAATGCTTAAACCCTCTGGAAAACACTGGCTGCATTTAGTGGGTATAATAAACTTAATCCCTAAAACAATAGGGGTTTTTTTTGTTCTGAGCTAGAAAGTTATTGTTTTTAAGCAAAAATCTGTTCATCCACATGTATTATCTGATAAACGACCTCCTTCTGAATGTGGCCAGAGGGAGCTGTTTAGTCAGAGTTATCCCCTCTCCCATAAATTGCAATAATCAGGGAAAGTTTGAGGGTTGAGGGAACTCTGGAGGTCTCGGTTCACCAGGCGCGCACTGAAAGTCTCTGAGGATGGAGATCCCCTTCCACTTCTCCGTCCCCTGTCCAGCAGCTCCGTCACTCTAAATGTGAATTTTTTCCCTTAGATCTGACTGGAATTCCCCCCCCTTTCCCAACACGGGGGGTGGTTGGTTGTTCCCCAGCCACAGGACCTCTCCGCAGAAATAAAGAAAAAATCCTTTTAAACTGTTAAATGTTAAGAAAGGATTTTTAGCCTTAAATAGTTTTTAAGGTTCCACTACCAAAATTTGTACTTATGTTGGATATAAGCTTTCCTGTATCTGTTTAATAAAGCCAAATCCATCACATGAACTCAGCATGTCTTCCCAAGAGATGCCCTTATGACTTTTCAATCTGTAACATGGGCAAATTTTTCAGAACTAGCAAAATTTTTTGAGGGGAAAAACAAAAAAACAAACAAACAAACAAAAAAACCCAAGACAACAGGCCCAGTGGTCCCTGGGATTTCCAGGTAAGCCTTTTTTTTTTTTTTTTTTGTAAATATTAAGAAAAGAGGTCCATGTCAAAGTGCTCAGTTCAAGCCAAGAAATGGTCATTTTAAGATGCATCTGTTGAAATCCAGTTATTGCATTTCAGCCAGGCTGATGCACGAAAGAGAAATGTTCCTCTCCAAACTGCCCCGAAAGAGGGAATGTACCTTCAGGTGGCAACTTCCATGGAAAAGCAGTATTTCCTTACTGATTCCCAGCTGACATCTAAGTGCCTACATAAGAGGGATAACCCAAAAATGAGGGTATTTAATTAAACTTTAATAGAAGTTTGCTCCTCATAAGGACACAAATGCCAGGGCTGGTTGAGGAGCAGGGTAGTCATGACTTGCAGTCAGTGATTTGTTTTGGAGTGGTTTTCTGGCAGAAATGAGCCCCTGGGATTGGAGGCACTCTTCTTAATTAATATCCCTGTAAAGACTGAGCTGCGGGGCACAGGGTGGGGGTAGCGAGGCAAATAAATGCATTCCTTCCTCGAGGAACAACGTCCTCTGTTTTCAAAGGCATAAGTTTGTGGGTAAGGGCAGTTAGCACAGCTGGGGAAAAAAATAACCCATTACAGCTGCAGGAGCACTGCCGAATATTGTAACTGGGTCATCCAGACCCTTTCTGAGCCTGCGGTGTGCTTCCCAAAGCGTGGCAGCTGGCTGTCCTGGTTTGAGCGACACAGGGCTAATTTCTCTTCTAATACTCGGGAAGACACCGCTCTTAGAACAGTCTAGTGTCCAAATTTGTGAAAATATTTAATTTACAGACAGCTATCGTATGTGGGTTTCAAGTTCTCATTGTTTTTGAGCTTGCTGGGTGCGGGGATGAGGAGGAACGAGACACAGGTGTTTGACCCAAGCTGCCCAACAGGGGTATTTCATACCATGAATGTCATAGTCAATATAAATTAGAAAGTTTGCTGTGAAGTTGCTCTCTTCTGTGACGGCTGCTGTCCTGAGAACTCCTTGCCCCGGTGCTGGAGCCTGGAGCCCTTCCCTTCCTCCCGAAGCCACAGCACTCGCAGTGTCCCACATTGGCTGTCACTGCTGGGAGTGCACTGATTCTACGGATTGAATTGGCTGAGGATAATCACATAATCATAGAATGGTTTAGGTTGGAAAGGACCTTAAAGATCATCGAGTTCCAACCTCCCTGCCATGGGCAGGGACACCTCGCACTAGACCAGGTTGACCCTTAAAGTGAAGAACTTCTTCCTCATGTTTAATCTAAACCTGCCCTCTTCCAGTTTGAAGCCATTCCCCCTCGTCCTGTCACTACATGCCCTAGTAAAAAGTCCTTCCCCAGCTCTCCTGTCGGCCCCTTTTAGGTACTGGAAGGCCACAATAAGATCTCCCTGGAGCCTTCTCTTCTCCAGGCTGAACAGCCCCAACTCTCTCAGCCTCTCCTCATAGGAGAGGTGCTCCAGCCCTCGGATCATCCTCGTGGCTCTCCTCTGGACACGCTCCAACAGGTCCATGTCCTTCTTATGTTGGGGACTCCAGAGCTGGACGCAGTACTCCAGGTGGGGTCTCATGAGAGTGGAGTAGAGGGGCAATCCTCACATATTTTATATTGCTATTAAGATCAATATTGCTTCTTTAGTATTATTAATGTTAATTATTTAGTCTTATTCTATAAAATCTAGTTATATTTCAACCCCCGGGTTTCCTGGTTTTTCCCCGATTCCCCTTCCTGTGGGGAGGGGTGATTGGGTGAGAGAATAATTGTCTAAAAGACAATAAATTGTTGTAGGTTTACTCAAACCATAACACTGGCAAATTGGCCGGGCAGTGATTCCCATTCCCAAAGGTCTCAGCTGCTTTGTCTGTGAAGCTCTCATCAAGACAGGTCTTCATTCATCCAAGAGAGAGGATGAAAACCACGAGTTTTTTATTGAGTGGTCTGGCCTCACAGACAAAGCGGTGGAGATCTTCTGCAGGTGTGGTCGGCGCCCAGCAGCTGGTCAACGAGCCGGAGTGTCTTTCACCAGGTGGAGGTGACATCTGCTTCCCAAACCCTTGGGCATCTCCTGGACAGCACAAGCTCACACTCCCGTGCTGCAACATCTCAGAAAGGAAGATCTGTCCCAGGAAGCCATCTCCACCCAGGTCCCTCTGCCTACTGTTCACCCCTACTTTTTCAGGGAGCGGTCCTCTGGCACAGAAGCCATATTTCCTCATTACGGTCAGGTCTGGAAAGCAAAAACGCTGGCTGCAGGTGACTGCAGGAAGATGGGTGAAGGCACAAAGTTTCCCGCAGTGCAGGGATGTCTTATCAGGCTGCCTGTCAACTTATCGGAAGCCCTATCGAGCCAAGCATGCGGAAGCAGTGCCGAATGATGTTGATTTTGGCCAACGATGGCACCCATGGCTCAGACTGTCTGCATTAGCAGAACCTGTTCCCAAGGTAAGGTGCTGGCGTCCACCTGCGCCAGCAGGCACCTTGTAAAATGCCACATGTGTCTACCCACTAGCACAGAGACCTCCTGGGAGCATTGGCAGAGATGAACCAACCCTTGGCCCCTGGCAGGGAAGAGGTGGCAGCTACTTGGTCTTCCTGGAGCTGGGCAGCGATGATGCTTCTTGCTGGGAGAAGCAAGGCATGATCCAGCTCAGGTTGAAAGCAGGGGCACTGTGGACAGAGCAGAGATGAGACCCTCTCCCAGTCATGTGCAAGGTTCAGGCTCTTCTGCCAAAACCCCTCTAAGATCACTTGTTCCCTTCAGCTTTCTCTCCCAGAAGGCCATATGCAAGTCATGGCCACTGCTGCTGGTGCTGAGAACTCACAGAAACCTGAAAGTCAACGACAACCCTAAAGATCTATGTGCTTTCTTCATGCAGGGCAACTCTGTACCACCGCTGGAGAAGCCACTCTAAGTACCGTGGTCCAGACCTGTGCACACAGCTTCTCCCCTACTGCCTTGGAGAAACATCCAGAAAAGCCAGTTGCAGGAGGACTTCCAGCCGTTGTTATCGGTACCCATGATTTCCAAGCTGGAAACACCCAACAGGCATGGACTGACCCACACACACACACCCCAGTCCCTGAGGCTGGCAGGTCCCATAACAGCCTCTCAGACCAGACCCTCTCTGCCTTCTGGTGGGGCTGGCACATCTCCTGAGAAATTCCAGCACACCCTATGTGAGCTCAGGTGGTGGTGGACAGGGAGCTGCATTTGCTGTGTTTGCCAGCAGAGAAGGGAAAGTCCCTGTGGAGGACAGCAGGTACCCACCTCACCAAGAGAGCACGAGGGGGACTGTGCTGTCATCCACAGGTCCTTGAGCAACCAACCCAGTCCTCAGCAGCGTGTCAAGGACAGCAAGAGGACAAAGGGTGGATGAAAATACATTGGTCATGGTACCAGCATGCCCTGAAAGTCAGCGGTTACTGCATCAGACATTTGGCTTTGACATGGTGGGGCAAGCAAGCAAGGGAGCATCTTCCCTTCGCCCGTTGAAACTCCTGGGTGGGTAGCATGGAGATTTGGTCCCAAGGAGAGGCTCAGGAGTTCCCACTCACTCCTGTGACCCAGAGAAGGATGAAAGGAGTGTGTCAATCACAATGAAGCCTGGTGGATGAAGCCCAGCAGATGAAGCCCAGTGGATGAAGCCCAGTAGATGAAGCCCACCAGATGAAGGCTGGTGGATGAAACCCACCAGATGAAGCATGCTTGGTCTTCCATGCCTAGAGAGGGTGAGAAATGGAGGGAAGGGGAAAGCTGTGGATTCTCGTAGCAGGGCAAACACCCTGGAGACTCCAGTCCATCACAGAGGAAAAGCTGGGATTTCTCCTGTTTTGAGTGCCCCAAACCAAGAGAGGACATTTTGGATGTATTTGGAGACACTTCTAGCTTTTTGTCAGGGGCTCGTGTTTTCGCTGCTTTTCCTGTCCCAGGGACCTGAGTTGCTGCAGCTGTTTCTTTCCTCTTGGTCTCCTGTCCAGCAGCTATACAGTCTGAGCCAGGCTGAGATCTGCAAGTCCAGCGGTGGCCTCCGCTCCCTCCAGGCATCCCAACTGGTGCGGTCCTTCCTGAGCTGATCTCCTAGTGCCATCTGCCGTCTGACCCAACACCATTGTAGGGTGGTGGTGATGCTCCTGGCCACCTCGATCCTCAGCCTCACTTGCAAAACGAGCTGGACCAGGTAGCCCACTGCCAAGCTCAGGTGGCCCCCACTGCCCCATGCCTAGCAAAGAGCTGAATGTGTCATCGTGATGTCATCAGCTGAGACATATTTTCTCCTTTTTCATGTTCATTGAGTAATACCAGAAGCTGTGCCTTGGCAGAGACACCCAGAAGAGGGAGTTCTCCAGCCTCGGGGGTTTCCCAGTCTCAGCTGAACCAAACCACGACTGGCCTGAGTCGATGCTGGTGACGGTCCCACCACAGCCAGGTTGGGCTATGGACATACCCCACCTCCAGCAAGCCCACTGAGATCCAGTGTATTTTGGGTACCAATGCTATAGCTGACCAGAAAAGTAGAAAGATTTTCCTCTCTTAACTTAATACAGAGATTCTTGGTCTCAAGTACGTACATCTCCCCATCCCAAAGGGGAGAGGAAGGTGCAGGACGAAACTCTATGCATGTTTTCTCCACCGTCCCAAGCTGCAACTCCTGGCTAAGCTCCTGCTTGGGGAAGAGTTCTGGTTTCACGTGCTCAGGTCTCGGATGCCACCTCCTGGCTTTCCTACTGTACTGTGCATCTGGTTAACATGCCGTGACTCCGCGCAGACCGGGAGGACCTTTCCCATCCCATAACAAAGCCACGGAAAGCCCTAGGGTTCGGAGCAGCTTTTATTCTTTCAGGATCTGACCCGATCCCACATATTTTTGAATCAGGATGGAAGTAACTCCTCCAGCTGACGCCCCTCCAGCCACCCGCAGGACCCCATCGCAGCAGCACCTTCACTCCCAAAGCCCCACTGGGATCTGATCCATCACTTTGGGGGTGGGCCCTGGTACCTCTTGCCTTTCACCAGCGGATATTGTGCAGCATGTATTTTTGTCCCTATAAACTTACGTGACCCTTGTGCAATCTCTCATACGCCACCGTACCCGCCGTTCGGGGTTTTGGGATGCTGTTCCCAAGTCTCCATAGACTTCTTGCCTGGCTGGGGAAAAATTTAAGTGGGTGGTTGGCAGGGATGATAGCAAATCTATTTTTGGAGCTGTAAGACAGCGTGGCAATATCTGAGCCCGGCGGGGAAGCAAAACTCATGAGAGGGGGCACTGCACAATAAGAAAACGCAAGATAAGGGGCAGACAGCATGCTCTCTCCTCCCTGCTTGTTCTCCATCCTTTCCCATCTCTTTCTGCCCTCCTGGTGATGTTTCTGGCCTGGGTCAGCCTACCTGCACACCTGCCAGCCAGAGGTGTGCTACCAAGTTCATCCATCACCAAGCAGCTTGGCCAATCATTTTATTCGTCCATGTGCCACGTGCAGGCTGGCGCTCCACAGAGCCAGTATGTGTGATGCTCCCTGGCCGCAGCAGACCTGTTCTTCATCCCCACAGGGCTGGTCCACACGCATTTGACAGGTAAATCCCAGCATCCTTACGTGAGTTGCAGCTTCTTGGAAGTCAGCTGGGAGCGGTAGCAGCTAAAGCCAGGAATTTTGGCGATTCCTGATGCAGAACGGATCTGGGGCCTTCTGAGACATCTCCTCATGGTTGTGGCTGTTAATATCTGCCAAACGTATGAACAACTAGGAGGACATCAGTGGTCCCATGGAGTTTGGCTTTCTGACCACCTGGGGTGAGTTTAGCTGCCGGAAGGAGGCCACCAACAGGACTGGAAATAAAGATGGAGAAACAGCACTGAAGGCAGAATTCAGGTTTGGAGACACACCTGCCTCTCTCCTTGGATACTCACACTAGTTGTCTTACAGCCTGAGGTCAAAATGGTCTTCAACCATGAAAGGCTTCAGCCCGAGCAAGGAGGGATGCCCTGGGGAAAGGCAATAGTGCCAGAGGCTCTTCTCCCTGCACTGCCGGTGCAGACCAGCAGATGGAAGTTGCTGGGAGTTGCAGGAGCCATTTTGATCCTTTGCAGAAGCTGTTTGAAGTGCTCTTCATCAGCAATTACTGCAAAAATGGGCTGAAGGCACCAGATCGCGCAACCTGCATAACTGAGCTGTGTCTGGGTACCCTTAATCATCAGCAAAGGTATGCAGGACCACCAGGAGAACATCAGCGCTGCGAGGCACTCCTGACCTCAGAGAGAGGAGCTCTGCGGTCTCTTGTGACCAGCAGGTCCCGGGATGAATGCACGTGTTCAATGACCTGTCTCTCCTTTCCTACATCTCTGGTTTCAAGCACAGATTGAGTTTTGCATCTGGGCTTCCCACCAGCCTCCCTGAAGATGCCCTGGCCTGTCACGGGCATGTCCCATCGGTTCAAGAGGGGCCCCAAAGCCAGCTCTGCGGCAGCTCATCCACCGCAGCCATGCCCAGAGGCCATTTTGCATCAGAGCAGCTGTTTTTTTTCTACTTCCAAAGTGCCCCTTGCTGCAGCGCCCAGACCACACGCCGTGGTGGAACACAGCACTTTCGGGAGAAAGTGGTCTGGAAGCGACCAGATTTGTTTCTTTTTTTCTCCCACCTTCAAAACAAGGAAAAGAAGAGGGGGAGTTTCCAGTAAAACATAAAATGGAATTGTGGCAAAACCAACCTTTGTCCCTATTCCTTCTTCTTCCAGCCCGAATGCCATCTCCTCTCTTCTCTGGCCGCTTTCTCCTGCGGCCACCACCCAGCAGGTCCGGGCAGTGCCAAGGACCAAAGGAGCCGGCTGTGCTGGCAACCTGCGCCCTTTTTCCCGGCGGTGCCATCAGGCTGTGTCCTACCCAGAGCTGCTCTCCACCCTGGAGCTTCATCCCACCCACAGAGCGGGGACATCTGCCACTGCCCAGAGTGTCCCTGGGTGTAGGACACGGGTGGGAGCAGCCTGGGAGGGACAGGGGCGTTGCACACAGGCGCAGGCGGACACGGAGGGGGCAGAGGCAGCAAGCGCACACGTGTGCACACACACGCCTGCACCGTGCTCACACCGGCCGGGGAGGGGGGACGCCCGGGGACCCTCCAAGCAGACGTGACCTACTTTAGCTCCGAGGCGAACCGTGTTGTGCGGGTCCCAGTGTAAAAGCTTAATAGAGCCGGCCATAAATTATTCATTGCTCGGCCATGTTAATGCATGTGCTAAAGGCTTTTTTTTTTTTTTTTTAAATAAAAAAATCTCCTCTATAATTTAAAGCCTTGCACGCTCCCATCGCCAGGCCCCGACTGCTCTCCAGGGTGTTTCCGCTTAGGTGAGCAGAGCTGCGAGATGTGGATGGACCTGGCAGGGAGAGTCGGGATGCGGGCGGGAGTCGGGATGCGGGCAGGGGCTAGGATGCAGGCAGGAGTCAAAAAAAAAGCCGCGCTCTGGCGCGGGCGGCCCGAGTCACTTCCCGGAGCGGCAGAGCTCAGCCGAGTGCGTTCCCAGGCAGGGTGGCCAGCAGGGCTATTTTTAGACCTGCATTTTGCTTTTTCTTCCCTTTTTTTTTTTTTTTCCCCCTCTTTCCCCTGCTCCTCACTGCCCTCAAAGCCCTGGAGAGAGAGAGAGAGAGGAAAACACTGATCCCTGGGGTGGGAAGCTGCGTGGGAGGGCTTTAGGAGCACCCCATGGCAGGGACTTGCCGAATCCAGCTATGGGGAGAGCCCCCACCACCTCGCTGGGATTTGAGCAAGCTGCATCCATCCAGTGCAACCCACCATAGCATCCAACCCAGCTCTCATCCTGCCAGGACAACCACCCCCTAGCCCAGGGCTGCAGTTCCCACGGCTGTTTTAAGCAGGTAGAGATAAGGCCACAAAAAGAGAAGGGCAGCCCTGGCCCGCAGCGGAGGAGGAGCTGGGCAGGCGTGAGGCGACGCTGCAGCTGCAGAGGACGTTTGCCTTCTATGGACATCTCTGCTCGCTGCACCGCTGGCGGGGAGGAACAGCGCTGGCACGGAGGAGAGGCCCTCAGCCTCCACAGGCACTGGGGAGTGGGAAACAAAAACACCCAAAAAAAGCTCACAGTTGCCCTCTCAGAGGCCTCCAGAAGAGCTCGGCCTCAACAGCCCTTTCAACACAAGGACTTGCCCTTCTCCTATGAGGGGCGGGGGAGGGGCGGAGATGCCCCAATGCCACCCGTGGTCCACAGCAGCATCCCAGAGCTGTCTGCATCCCTGCGGGCAGGGAGGGGAAGGGGTGTGGGTAACACCAAGCCTGAAGAATCCCAACCCAGCCCCAGAAGAAAACACAACAGACCACAGAAAAAGAGTCACAGCAGCCTCTGGGTATATTTTTTTTTTTTTTGGTTGCATTTCATATATTATCCAGTTTCACATTCTCATAGGATCAGCAATTATATAGCAACTTATTCTCAAATCTTTTAATACAAGCGAGACAGCCATGGTCGTATAATACTTAAAGCACTTCAATACCAAGCAATAAGATGCTAAAACAAAAATTGCACAATTTCTTGTTTACTATGCCTGACTGAATCATTGTTACAGAAGACAACCCTTCTCTTTCAAGCTTTTAACTAAACATTAACTTATCTTACAGGATTACAATTTCTCTTTAATAATAATAATAATTAATTGCACACAAACACACAAGAAATTCTTTATGATGCATAAATATTTCCTTATTACACATGGTACAAAAATACTCGTACTTTTTTTTTTTGTTCGGTATTCCCATAAGGATGGCTGATTATTTGGCAGGACTGGATGCTCTCCAATCAGAAGGATGTGGAAAGAAAAAAAAAAAAGTTAGATATTTTACAGCCGTTCTATATATAGAAGTCTGAAGGAAAAAACCAAAAATAATATAATAACCCTGACTTTAAAACTGAAGAATGGATGAGAACAGAAACCCAGTGCATCGTACTTGGAGAAAAAAAAAAAAAAAGAAACATTTTTCAAATTTTTCTGGTCGTACTGGGAAGGGGAGGGCGGAGGTGGGAGAAGGGGTGAGACAAGGACAGTTAGTATTTCTCAAAAGCCAAGTCTTCACCGAAGCAAGATGAAAACCTTGATGGATCAACCCGTTGGGCCAAGACCTGTTGCTAACGGTTACACAAACGCTAGAACAAACAAACTTACACTCACACATACACAAGTTAAGTGTTTTAATTCATGCCAGAAAACATGCAAAACCCATTGCCTTTCGTTTCCTTCAGCCGAGCCGCCGGGGCAGGGCGAGCCCAGGGAAGCCCAGGACTGATCCTCCCCCCTCCCGCCCCGGCTGGGCTTCGGCACAGCCGGATGTCGAAGCTCAGTCGGGGGGATGTCCTGGGGATGGAGGAAGGGATAGATGGATGGAGGGATGGATGGAGGGAGGGAGGCGGCGCACGGCCCCACAGCGGGGGACCACGGCGGCTTCACAGTCCAGGGAGTGGGGATGCTGGCAGCCCCCCCAGGATGGGGGTTGGGGGAGCGCCTTGTCCGCTGGCCACAAACCAAACCGAGAGGGGTCTGAGCGATCGTCCCTGGCACATCCCTCCGTGTAGAGGCCGGGAGGAGGAACACAAGCCGAGGAGAGACGCTGCGGGAGAGGAGCCGGGGGTAAGCGGGTCTGGATGGATGCACTGCCCGAGCGGCACCTGCAGCCCTTTCCCCACCCCGGGGCTCAGTGGGTCTCCCTGCTCCTGCCAGGGGGGATTTGGCCCCATCACCCATCAGTGGAACCCAACTGCATCCTTGGGTGGGCGCAGGGGGCTGAGCCCAAGCTCCCATCTCTCCTCCCAACAAGAGCCCAAGGAACCCAGGGACGAGCAAGACAAGGACCCGGCTCCAACAGTAATTAATTACTTACTAACGAACTAACAAAACTGACGAGACTTCCATCCTTGCTGGGTAGCTTCGGAGGGAGGATACCAGCGCATCTGGAAAAGAAAGCCACGCCAGAGGTCTGTGATCCAGGATTATCTCAACCAGAGCCCAAACCTTCAGCTTCCTCAGGCCACGTATGGGGTGCAGCAAGTAGAGATGTCTCCACCATAGGAAAGGAGGCGATGGGATGAGCCCCAAACACCACTCGAGCAGCATCCCAGCCTGGGGCTGCACCATGCAGGCACGACCCAGCATGGTGGCTCATACAAGGACAGGCTCAGGCTCACCAGGCACTGGGACCTGGCCAGGTCCTCCCTTAAGAAGCCCAGCAGGATCCCACACATCTAAGGAGGAAGCTAGCACCCCACCTCAGGGCTTGCCTCAACATCTCAAGTACTTCTGCCTATTGGCACAACCAGAAGACAGCCCCCAAATTCACACCTATGCCTGGCCCCAGCTCACTACAACACGCAGAACACCACCGTTCAAGCTAGGTAAGCTCCTCACCATCAAGTTATCTCTGAAGTTTGCCACAACAGAAGTGTGCACCAGGAGGGGCTGTTCACCCCCAGTATGGTCCTACTCCCACACACACCCCAAGTTTACATCTTTCCCCCTGGTTCAGGCTCAGGTAGGGCAGAGGAGGTTCACTTTGGGCATGCAACACCCCAAGGTGGTGGTTGCTCTGCCCTCAGCCAGCAGAAGGAGGCATCTCAAGACCACACATTTAAACCAGACAACCTCTACATGACTCGAACAGGGTAAGGACTGGCTCATCCACCACAAAAGAGACCCATGAAGTTTCCTAAGCCACAACCCCGCCATCAGAAGAGGCTCCAGGCAGACCACATCATGGGAAGAGCTTGGTAGAGCTGCAACCCAACAAGACTTGGAGGTTTCCCCGGCAGGTCATTGCTGCCGCATCTACAGCTCAGGGCTGCTCCTTGCTGAGAAAGGATGGCTGGATGGGGACCCAACGGGCAGACACAGGAACAGTTACTGAACAGATACTTTCCAGCCTGCCAGCAGATGCAGCAAGCCAGCTGCCATTTGGTCTGCAAGACCGGTATGTCAGGCTGGACTGAGCTAGCAGCTTCATGCCTGAGAGCAGCAGATGAGTCTGTGCCACTTGACCAAGCACAGATCCAGCAGCAGGAGCGGCTAGCAGAGCTCGGTCTGCTGCTGTTTGCAAAAAGGGCTGAAACACAGCGGCCATCCCCACCCTCCTCCCTCTCCAGCTGGTGGGAGGAGAGCACAGCCTCAGTGCAGACAGGCATCAAGAGCAGCAGGCACATCCAGGGCTCTGGGTACCAGCAGAACAATGGACTTTGAACTCAGATGAGTAGAAAAGAGGCGGAAAATCCCCTAAAGCCCAGTGTGAACTGTTCCCCTTGCCAGACCATCCTGCCAAGGTTGTCCCCTTGCCTGAACAAGCCTGGCTAGATGCTCCCCTCCCAAGCACATCCCACCGCTCTAGGGCCAGAGGGAAAACACCGTATTTCCAGACCAGCTCCAGCTCCCGTGCCCGGCACTCTCCCGTTAAGAGGGACCATTGGTCAAGGGTGGGCAGACTTTCTTGGAAGCAAGGTCCCAGGCCAGTTGGGCAGAGGAAGAGTTGGCGCCGCAGCCAAAGCATCTAGTTTGGCAGAGGCTTTACAGTTCATCTTACCCCTACACGGCTGTGCCCAGCAAGGGCGATTCTGCCAGCGTCTTGCCAGAGTCAGGTCTCTCCTGTAGGCTGCAAGCATGCAAGAGACATCAAGAAAGCCACTCCAGGTTGAGAGGACAGCTGGCAATGAGGGGGGAACAGGAGCTGGCTGCTTGCTAAGTACCTAGCAGGCAGCACGCTGCCCGACCAACGCACTGGAAGGCCCGGACAACACAAGTCTGGCTGCAAAGTTACCCAGGAGTGGAAGATGCAGACCTGTTTCCCCCAACCCCAGCTGGGTGAGACCTCCAGAATCTGTACGCGGGTCTTCAGAAGAGACAGAGCTGAAGACCAGGACACCCAGAGACTCAGTGACAGCCCTTGGATTGCTCTCCAGGCCAGGCACACCCTCGGTGGGTCCCCTCATCCCTGTAAGAAGCAGAAGTCTGACACCCAATGGAGGTGCAAAGCCAGAGGCTTTGTGTTCACTCCTTCATAGAATCACAGAATGGTTTAGGTTGGAAAGGACCTTGAAGACCATCAAGTTCCAACCCCCCTGCCATAGACAGGGACACCTCCCACTAGACCAGGTTGCCAAAGCCACGTCCAGCCTGGCCCTGAACACCTCCAGGGATGGGGCCTCAACAACCTCTCTGGGCAACCTGTTCCAGTGCCTTACAACCCTCAAAGTAAAAAATTTCTTCCTAAAAAATTAGTAAAAAATTCCTTCATGCAGAGACATGCAGCAGACTGCCAAGACCTTGACGCTGCCTCCGTACAGGAGCTGGAGGAGACAATACGCTCACGCCTCCCAGAAAGCACAGCTGCCTGCGATGGCCAAGTCCTCCCTCCGGCAGCACAAGGGCTGTGATACCTGTAACGGAGCAGCCCCAAGCATGAGCTCAAGTCCTTCTCCTTGTGTTGGCTCCTACAGGGAGGAGCTCTGCGAGTTTGTAGAGGCTCTGTCCTAGTGGGAGCCTCTCCTCAGGTTAGATCTGCTGGATCCCAGGCTCCTGTTCGGGTACCACCACCACACTTGAGGTAGCTGTCTGTAGCCAGGCACACTGGGCTGGTCGGTCTCCTTGCCAGACACCTTCACGAGGCAAGTAGGTGCCACCAAGCCAGCTCCCAGCTGGCCCTGTAGCTTGCTCCATGACACAGCAGCCAGGTGCATCCCAGTCAGTCCAGCCTTGGCTGGAGGGAATCAAGGGCATGGACACTACCACCAAGACCCTTCTCCCCAGTGAGGGGTCCCACCTAGTGCCACCACCAAAGTGCTATCTTGGTGCCACACACACCATGCCTTCACTTCTCTGTTAGCCTGTGAGAGGGGACGCAGCCCAGCTGCGCCCTTGCTCCCCAAGCCTGGGGCCACCACGCTGCTCTGGGGGCATGGCTACCTCCTTGCCCCGACACAGGCCAGGAAGGCTCATAGCCTGGAGCGGGCACCACCATCACTGACACCTTATGGGGCCCACCACAGCCGCTGCCAGCGCCCAGGACCGGGGTTACTCGCTCCCCCGCCAGCCCTGTCACCAGGAGATGCTTGCTCAGCAGAGCCATTTCTCCTCCGCAGCCAGCGGTCCTCCTCCCTGGCCAGTGTCTCCCACTCCAGCACCCCTCCCCTCAACAGCTGGAATTAGTTTCCTCCTGCCCAGCAGCCTCAGGAAACTCCCCCCGCGTTCACAAGGCTGCGAGCGCTTAACCCCAAGAGCCTCCTCCATCCCACGCCAGGCTCGGCGTGAACACAGGCAAGATAGCCATCCCCCACCCCGCTCCCCAAGCCTGGTGGCTCTTCATCCCCTCCTCAGGGGGTCTGAGCCAGCTTCTGCCCCATGCACACGCCCCACTCCAAGCCTGGCCAGAGCCTCCAGCACCTCCAGAAATCCTGCTTTTCTTCTAAAACACATGCTGTTCATAGCTCTGGCACGGATAAACCTCCACTTCTGATGGACCACCTCTCCTCACCTTCCTCCTGTGGCTCTCCAACACTTGTAGGCACAAACCCAGCCAGCCCCACTTGCCATGGTCTCACTGGCCAGCAGACCAGCCCTGTAGCCAGAGGGGCTCAGCCTGGAAGCCAACAGAAGCTGGTGCTGACACGACGATCCTGGGTGCATGCCAAGGCTCTGACACGCTGGCAGGCAGAGAGAATGACCTGCCAGGTCTTTCGGCCCACAAGAAGATTAAGGGCTTGATGGGACGAGGCAGAAACACCCTCTTCACTAGGAGGGATGTTCCCAAAACCAGCGGGAAGCACTGGAAGAACCAGATCAGAGGCAGCAGCAGCTAGCCAAGAGGACATGCTCTTTAAGACAGTGGCACCTACCAGGGCAGTCTTCTCTTCACATCCCTCAAAGCGTCCCAAGCATCTTGCTTTTGCCAGGGAGCAGAGAGGATCTGCAAACGTGAGGCTCCCAGAGCCATCTGGAAGAAGAGACCGGCACCCCAAGAGACTACATAGGGTTGTCCTAAGAAGATTGCAACGCACCAGGCCAAGCCAGAGCACTTCCCCACAGGGAGCAAATTTCTCTGAGGGCTTTTGGAAGAGCCCTTATCTCTCAAAATACTACATCCATCAAGGAGGAAGCTGATCAAGAGTGAATGGAGGCATGCAACACTGGGCGAGGAAAGCAGAGCAAGGGAGGCTTTTACTGGAAAAGACATGGTTGTTTCTGGAGCTGCATTAGCTCACAGTTGGAAAGGAGTCTGGCCACACCACTGCAAACACCTCCTGCTCGCCTGCCCATGGGGACGAGACAGACACCACCAGCTGACAGCAGCTAGCCTCATGCTGCTGCATTCAACATCTGTCCCAGAACACAGCTGGAGAAGTGTGTGCCTCTGCGTGCCACCTTCCAGGTGGAACATCCAGAGGTGAAGAGCCTCCCCCTTGCTGCCACACAAGACCAGCGCTACCTAAAAGTCACAAATAAATGACAAATGGGGCAGATAAAGGGGGG
>NW_009653080.1:425769-431777 GCF_000708025.1 Charadrius vociferus
GGGGGGGGAAGGGAGGACTGGCCATGCAGATCCATCCTCAAACCACCTTTAGCTTGGATGGTCTGCTTTTCCTCCTTGGTTACCTCTAGATCTGCTTATCTTCGCCTTGCAGTCAGCCCCAGCACCTTGTGGAGCTCAGAACTATTCCTACAACCAGAACAGATCCAGACACCTCCCCAGGTACCAGAAAGGCTCCCTGCACAGGCATGGACAGAGCAGTCCAATATGCTCCTGGGAGTTGGTAGAGCTGTCCAAGAGCTGCATCTGGTTACCAGCTGCTGGCGTGCAGAGTAGCATCTTCAGCTGCGCTGCTGAGACAGCCTCACCCTGGCAAGCCACGAGCACTTCATGGTCACCACTTCCACCAGGCTGCAAGCGTTGGGCAGACTACGTTGGTGGCTGGCAAGAGCACTCTGGAAACACAGCTGATGACCCATGGGAGGCAAGGGACAGCCTGCAAAGGTGCACCCACAAGGCACTAACATCATCTATTAGCGCTCTCTGGGCACACACTTCCAGCCTCAGCAGCAGGCGCTTCACCCAAACCACCCACTTCCAGGGTGCTTCAGGGGACTGGGTTGAGGAGACGAGCATCCAAACACTTGCATGCTGTGCAAGACCCAAGCAGCTTAAGCCCATCACCAAGAAAACCTTGCTGCGCTTGAATCACACACACATCATATCACACCATGTTGAAGAGCACGCAGAAGACAACAGGCACCAATCCATCCCGTTGCTTAGAAGGGGTGTTTCAACAGACGCCGTCTCGGTCCAGTTCACTTGTCAGGCATGATTTTTAGTGATAATTGCTGCTCAAAAGGTACCTGGAGGAGCTAAGACCATCTCCTGCATCTCCTCTGCCTAGCGGGAAAGAGCTGGCTTGGAGAGAGCTTGCTCCGGGCTGCTTGGCCAGCCTGTGGCAGCACCAAGTCACTTGAGTTTAGGAAAACACCATAACCGTAAAAGTCTTCAGAAGAGTGCTTCACACCTCCAGGAAGCATGGAGATAACCCAGAATAAAAGTTAACCTAGCAAGTCCTACCTGACAGCAACAAGTTATGACACACAAAAAAATAATCCATCACTGTCTCCAGCCTTCCATCCCAGGGAGAGCTCAACTGGCACAACATGAAGTCCAGAAGATTTTGCAGACATGACTGTGAAGTCAATCCAGAGGTCAGTGGTGCACAAAGACAGGGTCTCCATTGTCCAGCAGATCCACCGCGGTGGCCATTGTTTGGTGCTCCAGGGTTCAGAGAGGCTGGTGTCACCCAGGTGCTCACACACCCAGCACCCCAACAGGAGACAGTACTTGAGGAGGAGCACAGCACCTGAGCCCACCCCAGCAGATCTTCCCACATGTCCAGTTCTCTAGGGCCAGGACCAGATCACAGGCACTGGGATCTGCTTTGTGCCCATCCACAACAGTAGCCACCACTCAAGAGACCTGGCTAGCTCTGAGCTAGCCCAAGCAACCAACAAGAGGGAAAAGTTATTTTGGAGCACTGACCTCTCCTTCCATCGATGGGCTCCACTTCAACTCAGTGCTGGGAAACCTCAGGGTCCTGCTGGGCTGTGTACCATCACCACCAGATAGCCATGAGCAAGGACTGCTCCTTCCACTCACTTACACAGGCTGCTGCCAGCAGCAGCAACATGGAGGCTCTGAGGGCACCTTGGGTAGCCCATCTCCAAAAGGATGGGCAGCTGTGAGATTTCAGTCCATGACCAGCTCCCTGCCTTGGAAGCATCTACCACGGACAGTCTCCCAAGCTCTGGGTACCCAACATGTCAGCCTCATCCCTGACAAGCACCATGTGGTAACCACCACCAGCCTCACCCATGTTCTTATGAAACAATCCTGCATCCAGCCCCTGCTTTCCAGGGCAAGTCCTGCCCATAAGCAGAGCCCTGCCCTCCGAGGTGCTGCCATAGCTGGAAGCATCTCTTCACAGAAGAGATCCAGGAGCATCAGTAGCCCCTGGTGTCTCCTACTGTCCACTCAGAGCCTGGCTTAGAGGCACTCCAAGACAAGTGGTTTCACATCAGAGGTGCAATGCAGCCCAATCCCATGACACAGGCAATAGATGAAACTTCACCTGGTCCAAGGAGAACAAGACAAGCTGTATCATTGTCTCTATGCTTGTGTCAAGCTCTCCCCATCTTCCCAGCTCTGCACATCTTAGCACCCCACAGTCTTCCAAAGACAAAGGCAGACCAGGGCCCCCATCTTTGATGACTTCTTTCCCCAACATCACTACTATACAGAGGAAAAAATGCTATCCAGAACCACCGCAAGAAGTGAGCCAGGACTTGGGTCCTTCAGAGCTGACCACCACAACCATCCTCCCTACCAACCGGTCCCAGGCCAAACCATCTTCCTGAGCTCCCAGTTTCCTACGCCGCTCCCATCTCTCCCAGGCTGCCGATTCCCTTTGTTACGGCTCACAAGACCTGTGTCCTGCCTGTGATTTCAGGCTGCAAGAGAAGCCAAGCTCCAGGTAGGAACTTGCTCCGTTTCCAGTAACTGGAGAGGAAAGAGGTGAGATTAGACCCATGATTAAGGGCAGGGTCTGTCCCGGTATGCAATTCTGGAACAAAGTGACCGACAAGTGCTGTTGTCTAACGTGCCCGCTAAGAATTTAGTCGTGTGCTATCGCTACCACGTCACTCACCTCCCCCACCGTGTGCCAGGAGTGAGGTCAAGGTGTACTTCTGGTTGCCCTCGAAGGGTCGTGGTTGGGGAGAAACCAGGTTTCTTTCACACCAAGCGGCAGAGTTGTCTCTGCCCCGGCTCAACCAGGCTGCTCCCCTCCCACCAGCAGGACCTGGCTGAGCCTGGCTCAGCTGGGAGGAGTTGATGTAAGATGGTGCCATGCTGTGTGCGCCATGTCATGTGCTGCCAAGTTGGAGATGTGGGTTAGAAAGAAGGCCTGGTATCTCATTCCCCAGGCTCTGGTGGGTGGGTAGCGTGAGGCCCATGCACTGGGTTGCCAAGGAGATATGGGCTACAGAGATGGGCAGAAGCTTGCAAATCCCATGGTGCACCTTGGAGGAGAGATGGTTACCTTACCAGTCTTTCCAGACGTGGCTGCCATCATGCTTAACACTTCTAGGAATGGAGCTGTAGTACAGCCACTCCACTAGCTGCAATAAGGCATCACTAGGGTGTCCCATCTCCAGGGACAGCTCTGAGCTTCAGGGCTAGCCTGCGCTGGCATCATGGCTGGAGTTCACTAGGGACATCAAAGGAGGGCTTTGGGAGAGGGTGGGAGGGAGGGAAGGCAGATGGGACAGTCTTAAAGTCAGCGGAGTCCCCACAGGTAGAGGCTCCTAGCGGTGCAGGGCTACACCACGGTCACCTCTACAGCAGCCCGGTGCCCGCAGCGAGCATCGCCATGGCACGGCAGCTCAGCGGTGCCGGGAGCAGCCACCATCGGTCTCGTCTGCGAGCAGCTTACCAACAGCTCCCAGCGCGCGAGCCAAGGCCAGGCCAGCCTCGCACCATCTCCTGCCCCTCGTCACTCCTGCTAGCCCTCTGGGCAGCTCTTCAGGAGGTTGCACAGGTGCATCACCGAGGGCAGCCACCTCCTCTCCCGCTCACTACCAGACTTGAACACATTGCTGCGACAGGATGAGCACTTCAAGTTTAAATCTTTTGCAACACTCTCAGCTTAGCTACAGCTTCCAACTTCATGCCTGCTCCAGGACTGAATGCTACGGAGCTGCTGAAGCTCTGACCACCCCCATGAACATCCTCCAGCCAACGCTAGCCTCAGGAGGAAGAACTGTAGCTGTTCTGGAGAACAACTCATGTGTCCACCACCCCACCAGCAAGGCGAACCAGCCCCTACCAGCGAGGGCAGAGGGCTCAGCACACCAAGACCAAGGTTACAGCTTTTAGCCTAGTTTGTGAGCAAAAGTCATCTCACTGACTCGCTCCACCCTGCCTCAGCTCTGCAAGGGAGAGGGCTCCAGCCCAGAGATCCGGCAGCTCCAAGCTGCCAGCCTGAGTAATGTTTAACCCCATAAAACTTTATTGGTAACGTATACTGCGCCAGAATGTCTCCCTGCGAGGTCACTGCCGGCTCAAGCACAACGCAGCAAGGAGCAGCTGTAACTGCTTGGCCAGCCTGGCTGCTCTTCTTCAGAAGAGACCTGGGTCCGGCCATGGCCATGGCCTGGAGAGGCTGCACTGGCTCACTAAGGCTTCGAGGCACATCACCACTTGTGGAGCTCCTTGGGCTGGGAGTCCTACCTAAAGAGGGAGCTCCCTGGAGCCTCAGGGTCATTCTTCAGACCAGAAGACCTCTTTGAAAGCTAAGCTGTTTGTCTAGAAGAAGTAGCTTGCCAACTGGAGGGTGGTATCTAAGACCCCAGAGGGAAAAGATCTGGCTGAAGGACTTCTTGATACCCTCTGCTTTAGGAGACCAGATGTTTCTCCCCCATCATATAGTTTTGGTGTCTAACCCTTACACTCAGGGTGCCCATGTCACTGGTGATCATCCTTGAAGGACCTACAGTAGTGGTTTGACCTCCCTCAATCACCTCAGCCAGATCAGAGAGGTTTTTTCCTGGTCCTCCCTGCCAGGGGCAATTCAACCAGCAACAGCCCGTGATTCCACCACCCTACACACAACAGGCAGGGCATGGAAGACACCTGCTCTCCTGGGCTGCCCAGGAGCAGAGCCCACTCAGATGCTCCTGTGGCCATGGACATCATCAATAACTTTTGGAGAACACCAGCAAGCACAACCCTCGTAGTGAAGGACCAGCCTACTTTGAAGAGCAGCCTGGCTCTGGAGGCCCTTGGAAGAACAAGCCAGTGTCTAGACCTGCCCCAGGCCCCGTGTATTCCTTGCCTACTCTGCAAGAGCTTCAGCCCAACGCTAGCTCACCAGTTGAGGGACAAAAGCAGAAGAGGCCTGCAAGTGTGTGAGGGGCAGGATGGACAAGCTTACGTAGGTCAGGAGCTTGCATCCATCCAGTGCCTCTTTATTGCATTTAGGCAACAAGCTTGGGTTGAAGCTGGACAGTCAAGACGCTTGCAGGAAGCAAGAGGATGCCAAAGGGCCAACTGAGCTGACCATCAGGCAGGTGGACAAGGTGAAGGGACACAGCTCTTCCTCCATTCCATTTAAGCATGGAAGAGTGGAGCTAAGCACCCTGCTTGGCAGGGCAGAGAGCAGAGGTTATGCCCCGATGCTCTGGGGTCTAAGCACAGAGCCCCACTGCCCTGGTCCACCACAGCACTACTACAGGAGCAGACACCAAAGCAGGCAGAGCACAGCTGGCTGGTAACACCAAGCAGGGTAGAGATAGGGGCTCCATGTTCTCCTGTACAAGCGCTCCAAACCAAGCACCTTAACCTGGAATTAGGACACTACCTCTCTGTTTTGGCCTTCTCTTTGCATTTCCATGGTTTCAGGGACTTCATGCTCAGCAGGGTTGGTGGCCTCAGTACATTAAGACATTCCAGTTTCACACCAGTACAGGCATCCCTACAACTCCAGCTGTCAGCAAGCATACCCTGGGACACCAGGTGGTCACACCACCACCGGTATTTCCACAGCCCCATACAGAGGGATCCTCTCTAGCCTGCATCCAGTGGCAAATGCCACCATCCCATCAGAGCTCCTCACTCTGGCAAGGCTCTGATCACTCATCTTCTGCAGGACATCCCCCTCTGGCTTCAAAAGTGTTTGAGTCGCTTGGCCCAAGGGGGTTCCAGCACCAAGTCAAGCCTATTGCCTTCGCTGTGACTTCAAGGAGGACGTTGTGTAGCTATTTTACTTGCTGGCACATGGCATTGCCTCCCAGCGGTCCCACAACACGGCCTTCTGGCCATGGGGACCAGCAAAGCCAGCCAGAAATTGAGGCCCGACTTCCCCCCTGCCACCTCTAGCAGAGAAGCGGGCTGGACCTGCAGGGTCAGAAATCATCGACCAGCCTCCGCGCTTGGCCACATAGACCTCTCCTGCTGTGGCTTGCTTGGGGGGGGGGTGGGGG
>NW_009653080.1:431966-444105 GCF_000708025.1 Charadrius vociferus
AGCAGCGGCCCAGCAGCGGCCGCCGGGGAGGTGAAGGCGGCATGGGGGATGGCAGGGGTGAGCTCCGTGGTGTAGAGTGGGTAGGGAGCCCATGCTTCTGGCGACGCTGGAATAAGAGCTGCTCCAGTCAGGTCATCTAGGCAGGAGGAGACAAGGTGACAAGCATCTCAGTAGCTGGCCCCAACAGCCTGCTTCAGGGACAGGCTCTGGATTTCCCACCCCAAACTAAGGCTCCGCACTGCCAGCAAGGTTTAAATATAGCACCACTGCAACATCTCTGCTACCAGCGGCTCCTCTGGCCTCCCAGGCATTGCCAGGAGAGGCCAGGAACGTGCTCCATCACTTTTCATCGCCCCACGGGGGCTTTGGGCAGGCTGGTTCACACACATGGCACAGGGCTGGTGCCACGGGATGGCAGGACAGAAGACGGGGCTCTCAGCACCACGTCACAGGCTGCCCGAGAAGCCTCAGCAGGGCTGCTCGCCCCACCAGGCTATGCTGAGGGTGCATGGCACAGGACTTGTCCTTTCTGCTTCATACCTACAGGTGGTTTAAAGGAGTTATGGTATCACTCAAGTGACCAAAACCAACTGTGCTCTCCCAACACTTCTAGCGTCAGCCAGAAGTCTTACCAGACATGTGTTTTTCTCCTGCGACCCTAACATGCTGGCCTTCCCGCACCAGGCAGATTTCAGCCAGGGCATATGTGGGTATGGTTTCCTTTCCACCCCGGCAGCCTTCCCAGGGTTGGGCATCTCCCAGGTTGGGCCAGCCATGACCTCAAAGTCCCTCCCCAGCATACTCACAGGGGTCCCGTGCAATGAAGTGTGCGCCCAAGGCAGGGTGAATATTGGTGGGGTTTGGCGTGGCCATCAGCTTGCTCTTGGCCATCTTTGTGTTGGCTTTAGCAAACTCTAACCGCAAGGTCTGGGGGTTCTCTGGGTCAAAGCGGATGCCCTGTCACAGAAGAAAGCACAGGAATCTCTCAGAGGTGAGGTTTCCAGTCTAAGCACAGGCTGTGGCTATTCCTGGAGCAAAGCCCAACCAGGGAACCAAGGCCATCACGCTGCAGTCACATAGCCCAGGGGTTTTTTTGTCACTTCACTGCAACACTCAAGCTTCCATGTATTCCTATGTTTAGCTGGCCTTGGACCACTGCTTACAACGCGAGGGACGCAGCTTGGCTCCTTATGTGCAGTTCACCAACCAGCATGGCAGTGATGGCTACCAACACCGGTCAGGAAAAAGTTGTCTGCTGGAGCTGGGATAATCCCGTCTCTACTGGAGCTCCTACCTGTGCTGCCAGCCTGGGCAGGGAAAATAGTACTTGCACCAGTGCCCAAGTGTCTGCAGCAGGGCAGAACCAGATCAGCATGTCTTGCTGCCTAGATCCCACTAACTTTTGCAGGACCACATGGGATGGAGATAGTTTTGGGCTGCGCCTGCCATGTTGACCATTCTCATGCCTTTTTCTAGAGCTGCAGCAGGTTGGAAGTGCCATGAATATGCTCAAGAGCCTGTACCAGACAGCTTCTGCCCTGCCTCATATCCTTCCATGGAAACAGCACTGTGGGAAGGCTGGTTCCCTTCCTTTCTGAAGGAAGTACCTTCTACCTCCTACCTCCCAGGACAAGGACCTGCTCTGCTGAACTGCCGCACACTTTTCATCGGGGCATTTAGTAAAGTAAGGCTTTAACAAAGTCACTAGCACCAAGCAACACCTGCAGCCACACAATAGACCAGGTTTGCAATGAGCCTGCTTCGCCACCCACAAACCCTGGTGGAGCTTGACCTCGAGCCTCAAAAAGCTAATGCTAAATACAAGTTGAGCTCCACATGCTTCATTAAAGCATTACAGGGCATCAACTGGGTATCGCCCCATGTCTGTATACACCTGGGAACCACTCATGCCCCCAATACCTCTCTTCTCATCTATTTCCTACGGGTTGGCTCCCCAGAGAAAACACGCCTGCTCCAGGTACTCCAAGCCAAGGTCGAGTCAAGCGGTCAGGCTAGGATGAGCCCCCACCTCGGCACTCAGCCCAGACAGCAGGAGGAAAAGCTCCTTGAAGGTAGTTCTGGCCACACCTCGACACACATGGGTAATGAACAAGGGAGTCCTCTTAGTCCCCAACTCTTACTCCTACAGGGGGAGCACTTAATGGATAAGAAGCAGGAGTCACAGTCTGGATCCTGTGCATGCCAGCTCCAGAAAAGAAGTAGCTGATCTTTCTCCACACCCTCATGGCCCCCAGCCTTCCCTGGAACCTCCTGGCCCATCGGGTACTCACGTTCAAGGCGTTCTTCGCTGCTTCAGCACCAGCCCGGCTGTCGAAGGTCACAAAACCAACTGGCTAAAATAAATAATGCTGATTTCAGTTTGGAAGCCTCTCCCAGCTCCTCGGACTGCCCTGCCACCCTCTCTGCCCCAGACAGCTGACAGCAAGCAGAAGAGACCATCTAAAGCTGCAGAGGGCCTTTAAGCAGAGCTTGAAGTCATCATCTCAAGATTCCTGCTCCACATCTGCTCCCACCAAACCAAAAAGCTTTGGTATTCCTACACGTGGGGTCACGGGTCACCCTGGTAGCCCCCAGCAAGGGTACCCCTTGCTCACAAGGGGAACCACTGCCTTGATTAGACTGGGTCTGGGGAAGGTTTCTAGCAGCACAGGGTTTGAGGCTGAAGCACCGGCTCTCCCCCAGCCGACATGGTGTGGGCAGCAGTAGAAGATACGGAGCCATTTGGCACATGCCTAGAGCTTGAGACCACCATGGTGATGGGTGTGAGCAGAACCCAGCTATATACATGGTGCTGAATAGATGATGCTTTACGCAGTGAAATGCTGTCTGTCCCCCCTCCCCTCCTCTTCCCTCCCGGCAGGTCTGGTTTTCTAGCAAAAGCCAAAAATACGCAAGCACTGGAAGAAGGAGGTACCTGCTTGGAAGTTAGCTTGATCAGCGACCCTTCATAACCCTGGAGAAGGGAAGAAAGCAAGTCAACATCAGGTTCCCAAAGGAGCTGAGCTACAACCAAGACATGGCGTGACAGCTCCAGAAGTTACTGCAGCACCAAACCCTTCACAAGGCGGGGTTTGCAGCAGTCAGTACATTGACATATCTCTTCTTTCCCACCAAAAGAGAAGACTGAGATTAGTCTAAGGGCAGAACAGGTATCTCAGCTAGCCCTTTGGGAAGAAATCCCATTTTTTAGCTCTTCATCAAGCTACTGAGATGAGCACCCTGCCTGGCTAGTGCCTGGAGAGCCTAGAGCACCCCATGCTGGAAGAGGGGGAAGTGGGGTTCCCTCGTTTGCCCAAGGAGAGCCCATGTGGTGATCTAGTAAAGGATGGACAGTTAGGGGATCAGGACACATCCTTGAGGAAGGGCTGGTCCAGCTGGGCTGCAGGGCTGACCTAGCAGCCTTCATCCAAGCTTCGAGACAGCATGATTTCAACAGGCCCCAGGGGTTACCTATCTGAGCACAAGCCATGGGATACCATTCTGGTTTCATACCAGGTTCCTCAAGCTTTTACAGAATGCCTGCCTTCCCACTTCATCCTTGCTTCCTTCTGAGCTAGATCTTTGCTGCAAGGGTGGCTACAAGACAGCATCTTCCCCACCAAAGACCAAGTCTGAAGACCTTCTTACCTTGAATGGTCGGAAGAGTAGGTAGAGCTCTCTGGGCTTGATATCCACAGGAAGGCCACTGACAAACAGCGTCCGTACCTAGGAGAGAGGTCATCAAGGTCTACTGAAAGGAGATGCTTAGTACCAAAGCAGGAGTACAGAGCACAGGTCAGAAGCTAGGAGCAATGAGAGCAGAACACCTCGCACCAAAGGTGGCCTTGCAGGCACTAACCCTTCCCTACATTAGAGGAGCACGGTCCAGGGTAAAATACACCCGGTCCTTTCCTCCCTGCCACAAAGGATTTAGACATTTACAAAAATCCAGTCTCGAGCAGAATAGTCTGAGTGGATTATGGCATGGACACCAGCCCCACAGTCTGACTTTGGTGACTAAAACTTGAGAAGACTGCTAGAAGACCATACACCATAGACCACACACTGCCAAAAGCACTAACACAGTTTGATACATATCAAAGGTCCAGAAGAGACCAGCACAAACCCCAGCTGTCTCTCTAGCTATTTCCAGAGCTCACACACCAGATCTCTTTTCCTTAGCCTGTCCTGGCTCTTTACTTCAGCCCCTGACTCAAAGACAGCCCTCAACTTTCAAAAATACCTCACTGCTATACTCTCAGCTTTTGACTTCTCCCAATGATGTTCTGGGGCTTTTGCAGGAGGATTTTTGGGTCCGTCCCAGCTCCTTCACCACCACACACCAGACCCTTCAGAAGCTGCCCCCAAACCAGCTCTTACAGTGCTTGTTCTCCTGTGCCCAGCCAAAAGCCAGCTGTGCTGCACCAAGTCCACGTAGGCTGCTGCTCTTTCCAAGCCGCAGAAGTCACATACCAAGTCTAAACTCACTCATCACGTATAAGCAAACAGAGTACCAGAGGATGACTTCAATAGATAATCTGCTGAAATTATCTAGAATAGTTCACGCAAATAGCCAGGAAGAAGAAACAGTGCTGAAGGCTCATGGCCTGGGACAACTCTGCTCAACAGTCAGACCATTGTGGCCACCTTCTCCCTCACGTCAGCCAGCAGCCCGTTTCCATAGGAAGCAGCACGATGAAGATGCCAAGCCTTCTTGTAAATCAGCACAGAGCTGGAAAGGGAAGTTGTGCACAACAGAGGTCACCAAGACACTAATCATTAACAAGGACCAGGAGACCACAAGCACAGCTGGGCCAGCACTGACGGATAGTTGAGGGAAGACAGAAGACAATGGGGAATGAGATGGAGCTCTGCGTTCCTCACTTTTCATTGCACGGGGATGCCACCCAGCGAGCCAGTCCCAAACAAGCCATGAGAAGGTCATGGGATGGCACTGATGCCCAAATGCTCAGAATAGCACCAAACGGCGCCAGACGCTTCTGAGCTGCAAAACATGCAGCAGGACGGGGAGCCCTAAGCCAAGAGCCCACCTCCTGGCCTGCTTCCAGTCAGGGGTGACCCCATTACATTTGCAGGGCAGAAGCACTCTGCTCCCACATTTTGGTTTCTGCTCAGCCATTTCCCCTGCCCCACACTAGGTGGGTTCTGTCTGACACCTCCTTAAGCCTCTTTTGCCACCAAAGAGAGTGGCACACACTTGCCCTGCTCCTGGGCTGGAGAGAACGGCCACGTGAAGGCACAGGAGCATGAAGCAGAGCCTCCACACCCTGCAACTCTTTGGGGGCAGCCAGATTCAGAGTTCTCCAAGCAGGGAAGCTTCTCCTGTTTACAGGAGAAGACACACACCTCCTTGAGCTCCTGAGCCCAAGACAGGGCAGAGAAATACCCTTCATAGCAGCAGCTTAACCCATCCAGGATGGACAGCAATCGTGAAAGTCTTGGTGCTCTGCCCCTCTTGTGCTCCATGCATGTTGAGACTAAGGGCTGCCACCACCCGGTGAACACCCCAGCATACTGCTACCACCCCCCCATTAGTGCACAGAGCCGTCCTCCAGCCTGGCATCTCTCAAGACTGCCGCAGAATACAACCACTGAGCATCCTTCCTTCCAACACTGGCATCTCACCCATCCCCTCCCCTGATCCCTCAAGTATGGATGGCCCCACCACATCTCCCCAGCTTTTGCTTTGCCCTGTCTAGGGAAGCTGCATGCTACATGGAGCACTCCAGAAACACTTTCCATGCCCAGGCTCAGTCCTACAGCCTCCCCACCCAGCCCAGCCCCTATCTGATGTTTCAGTGCATCACTCCAGAGCCACCTCATGCCCAGACAGAGCGGGCAATGGCACCATCTCTCAGCTTGCCGGCTGCCTTGAAGACTTTGGTGCTTGCGCTGCAGCACAGAGCTACATGGAGTGCCTGCCATGCATTCCCAGAAGATGCACAGCCATCTCTTGCAGGGGAGGACTGTGCAGACTGTGGTGGCACACATGTGCCTCAGCCATGTGAAAGCACCATCCCTTTTCAATATTTCAGGATCTAAGTGTGCTCAGACCCCAGAATGGATGTTTCTTCCAAGCAGATAGAAATCTGCATCCCTGTTGGGTCTCTAAATGGTCCCGTGATGTGTTGCTCAGTAAGTCCTTGCGACAGGCGTGACGGAATGGAAGATGCAGGGATGCTCAGGGAAGGGGAAGTCAGCTACTCAGAGCCCTTTGACAGCCTGAACAGAGCAACACAGGCACCTACGAAAGCTCTTTGTCGGAGGTAATAAGCTCCTAATGTCAGCTCCATAAGTTGCTGCCAAGGATGGGAGCAAGAGACATTCTCTCACAGGCCAAAAAAATCTTCCCTCAGCCTCCAGGTCCAGTCTGTCCCCATACACAGCACTGGAAAGGGGACCCCCAGCTCACCCACAGCACCCGCCAAGGGCCAGCATCACTAGGGCGATCCCAAATGCCACCAGCAAACATCTTCAAACAAGGTTTCTCCAAGGGTCTCAAGACTGACTACAGAAGGTCCCTGCTCAGAAGAGCTTGTTAGAAGCGATGAGACCGAGTGGTTGGTTCTCCGAGATCTCTGCAGTTCAGCACATCCATAAATGACGTAGAAAAGGGCACGGGCAAAGTGAAACCAAGTTGTTCAGGGAAGGGAGGGTGAGGCTGGTGAGAGACCTGAGCGACACAGTTGAGGGACAGAGGGAGACCGCTTCCGAGACCAGGTGTAAACGTGGGATCAGCAGCAAATCAGAAAGCAAAGGGAATCTGGGTTATCCCACGGGAGAAAAGCAGGAGGCAACTCGTCAGTCTGAGCATCTTGTGCACTGTGGGCAGCCCTGGTCCAGCCTCCTCCTCCCCCTACTCCCAAAAAGAGGGAACTATAGATGAGGGCAACAGGGTCTGGACAAGCATCTTCCAGTGGATTATGCAAACTGGGACTCTCCAGTCACCCCTTTGCAGCCTAAGTCCTGCAGGCTTTGAGAGGCCACTAGGACCACCCAGGGCTGATGAATCCAGGCTTCCAGCCCTTCCACTCGACTTGCCAAGGCAGTGTAGGCTTCTGCTTAAATATATTTGCCCTGCTTCAACTCCCTGCCACCAAACACCAGCTCCATGAAGATACTCAGCCTCCCCCACAGAGCAGCTGGAAAAGCCACAGGACAAAAAAAATATATATATATATTTTATATATATATGTATCTCCATCCAGGGCTAGATCAGGAACTGCCTGGGCCGCACTGCATGCTCAGCAGGAGCCTGGAGCAGACAGAGCAGCAGCAGATCTCCAGGAATACCTTGTTCTTGTGTTCGCTCTGAGACTCTGCTACCAGCCATGGAGATGAGATACCAGGTGAGAGCAACCCCATCTCACCCAGGACGGACTGATCTTAACAAGATGCGCAGGCAGGGAGGGAAGCGGGGCAGTTGGGCAGGGAGCAGCTCTTGCCTCGGACAGCCCGGCGAGGTCACGCTGCTGGAGGCCTTGCAGAAAACGCTTTCCCTTCCCCATCTCTGCCCCCTCTGGGGATGTCCCTAGTCCAAACACCCGGCAGAGATGGCGGAGAGCCATGGAAAACAGGCTTTGTGCCAGGAGGGACAAGACCATCTAGGCCATCTCTTAGGGAGGGAGGATCCCAGCATAGCTTCCCACGCAGGAGGGAGGGAGGGACAAGGACAAACCCATTTAGTGCTCAAGTCCTGGGAGGCTCTAAAGCAGTTCTTACACTGCCGCGTCTCCCAGAAGAGACACACCTACTGCAAGCACCACCGGGTACTTAGCACCAAGGCTTTAAAGACACCAAGCAGCATCACCTGCCTCTTCCTACCACAGCTCCAGCACTGCCAGGAGGTCGGCATAGACGGGTCTTACACCATCCACATCTCCTGGCCACGTTAGCTTTTCAGTAAGAGCTCTTGAAAAGGAGTCCTAAGTGGAGCCAGACACTGCCCTGCAGCCCAGCAAGGGTCAAGTTGTGCCTTTGCATCCAACATTTCTTCTGACATAAGTACCCACCTCCAACAAGGCTGCTCTGGTAGGTCTCCAGTGCAGGGCTTTTGTCAAGAGACCGCTCCAAATCCTCCCAGAAGAGCTGCATTACCCACCCCCTGCTTTCACACAGCTGTGGCCACTCCAGCCCCCCATAGATCAGCCAGGTCCTGGGGCCACACTCCCAGCACCTGGAGCACACAAGCCTTTACCACCAGTGGTTAGGAGATACCTGAAGACAGCTACAGCAGGAACATCCTTGAGCGCCTCACCTACACCACATCACTGGACATCCCCCCTCTCCAGGAGGTGTCCCCACCACCAGCTACATGCCACTTTTTCCTGGAGACAGGCCATCTCCTGCTTGTTCGTACCGATAAGTCCACCGAGCCTTCTCCCTGTGCCACCAGCTGAAGGGAGCCCTGCACCATCCTGCTGGGGACAGGGACACGCTCTGCCGCGGCACCCCAAAGGCAGTCCCCCGCTCCAGGCAGCCACCCTTGAGGTCCCAGCAGCTCAGGCACATGGGCTACACCTCTTCCCATGGGAGAGCATCCCAATGGGGCGCCTCTCAGGCACCCGCACCAGCAGAGTTGTAGCAGCGGGGGGGAAATACAGAGCCCCAGCCCTGGCCACCACCATGCAGCCAGGGCCACTTGACATGAGGCCACCGGAATGCAGCGAGGCCGCCGGCTGCCCCGAGAGCCGGGACTTATAAGGCACAGCAGCAGGAGGCGGGGAGGCCGGCCTGCAGGACGGGGCTGCCGGGAAGGACGCGCTGGGGAGTGCCACCGCAGGGCCGAGAAACAGGACAGGACCCTCGTCACACTGCCCCATGCGGGACGTGGGGCTACAGGGTTCCTGTCACCTCACCGGGTGGACCCAGGCCCGGGCGGTTTTGCTCCTCAAGCACATCAAACTCGCAGGAAACACATGGGAGGGGAAAACCAGAGGAGAGAGAGGGCTGGGCTGTGCAAGGGACAGCTCAGCAGGAGAGCAGGGCAACCTCAGCACCATGGAGCGTGTCTCTCAAGGGGAAGGGCTTGCCAACAGACTCCTTCACCATTCCGTGCCTCAGTTTCCCCTCCAACATCCTCAGGGGCCGGCAGGCAGGGTAGGACCGAGCCCCAGTGCAGGATCAGACCAGGAGATGTTCCGGCCAGGAAGCCCTGAGCAGCCACAGGCCATCCTCCCCCACACCAGAAAGATGTTCACCCATCCCCAGAGGGGAAAAGAGGGTCTCGGACCTCCCCCAGCACTTGAAGTGGGGCATTTCCCTCCCAAATCAGCCTCTTGCACAAAAGGCACCCAAGGACCAACATCCTGCTCACCCGGTGGGGAGGAAGGCAGGCTGACCACAAGCAAGATCCAAGCATTTCATCCCAAAAGCTGGGGTGTTTCATGCGTGGCACTGCTTACAGCTGGGTCAGCACCGATCTTCTCCCTCTCCTCCCCGTGTCAGGCAGGGGGACATCAACGGGCTTCAACCGCCCCTGCGGTCAGGGCAGGAAGGCATTGGAGGGAGAGGCACCAGCCCCTGCCCGAGGCAGCAGGAAGCACATGGGCGCCGATAAGTCCAGGCACAACGGGGCAGCACCCAAGAATAGCCCGTGGCCCCAGCGGAGGAAGCACTGCCGGTGCGGCTGTGCCATGGAGATGCCCCCCCCCACTCCCCACTATGGAGTCCCAGTCCCTCCGGGGCGTCTCCACAGGATCTCATGGAAAGGATGGCACCCATGGACCACAGCAGGGGTTCAAAGCTGTTGAAACACCTGGGAAGATCAGCCCTGCAACTCCCAAGAGATTACTGTCCCAACTGGACAGATCCCCAGCTCAAAGAGAAGGTGGTTAAGTGTCCTCAGGATGCCGTCGCAGCCTTCCACCTTGCTGAGAGGTCTCCTAAGCTAGAGGAGACACGCACAAGTATCACAGCCAACATGCTGAAGGATGCTCACATCCATGCTTCTACTACCCAGCCTGCTGTGCTAAGCCCCTGGCTCCAGGGACCCAGCAGCACATCTGCCACCCTCTGATGTTCAGGGACCTACAGACACCTCTCACCATCAGCTGGAACCATCGACCTTACCCACCCGGACAGCTTACACCAGGGAAACCTGATGTAGGGCAGTTCCTCCTACCTGCACCCAGGCATTTGTTCTCCTGGCAGGAGACATGGAGGTGAGACACATTTCTGCCAGTCTCTGCCCTAAGCAGAAGACACTGGTTTGGATGCAGGGTGCTCATGAGGTGTGTTTTTACCTCAGGTCCTTAAGCAAGTATACCGGTCTTTGCTTTGCCCCACAAGACAATTCCTGGGCACTTCTCAGTCCTATGCCTCCTCTGCCCACGGAGCCAGGACACATCCACAGAAGTCCATGAATCTCTCCTCAAGTCAACCTGATTTGGGGCAGCACACTGCTGGGCATGCCACAGCCCCATGGTACATGCCTGGCATCTCCACAGCCCAATGCCAAGCAAGTCTTCCACAAAACCCAAGCAGTGGCAAGCCCAACATCAAGCAAGTCTTCCACAACAACCAAGTGATGGCAAGCTGAAAGTTTGCAGCAGCTCTCTGCTGTTCACAGTGGTCAGAGTGTCACCCCAATCACAGGGAGACCTTTAGGGACACCACAGGACTGAACCACCACTGCGTCAGTCCAGCTTTTGGCAAAACAGGGCCACTAGGCAGCAGGGAGGGGCTGTGCTACCCAAAAATGGATCAGAAGAGTCAACCCTAACCAGCATTGTGTCCTGATCTCCCTCTGCACCACAGGGCACTCTCCCCCCAAGACCCCCAAGAAGGCGCCCAGCCTGTACAAGGTAGAGGCCAAGGTGGAGTAAGTCCATCAGCCCAGGAGAGCCTGAGGAGCAGGGCAGAGCGCGTAGCAAGAATGGATTCGGCACACAATCCGAGCATTAAGGCCGCTGCTAGAAACAGGTCACGTCCCAGCCAGCTCCCCATTGGCATCCCACTGTGGCCAAGGAGACCCCAGGAGGTAAAGCTTCCTTCCCTCCTCTAGTACCTTGCAGAGGAGCTGGGTGCTCTCTCTGAGTCCATAGCTTGTTCCACACATCCAGCCACTGCTATAGGTGACCCAGGGGAGTCACCCTTTCAGGCTGGCCTCCTACCCTTGAAAGCAGATGGGAGGGACACACATCCCCAGGCCAACAGCTTCTGACACACAGCCACGTAACAAGACCCAACCCCACACTTATGCAAGAACCCATCACCACATCCTTGGCAGTGCAGGAGGGAATGCACCATCCCAAAGTAGAAGGCACAACATTTCCATAGCCTCTTCTGGGCTGGCTACGGAGCAGGGCTGGAGATCCTCCACATGGGTAAGACCGCCCTACTGAGTCCTTGGGTTTCCAGCAACCACAGTCGGCAGCCAGGTAAGCCTGGGCTCAGTGATCAAGGAGATCCAGCAAGGTTGTGCAAGGCCAGCACATGCAGTCCCATGTGACTGTCATCTAGAGAAAGCCACTCCAGCAACCACTGGGCACATCAAGGCAAGGCTGTAGGCAGGATCTCATATCTATGTTCTACCATCCTGCCCTACCACCGGGGCAACATTTGGCCCATTGGGCTTGAGATTATTCCTTCCCATAGGGCGCACAGAGGTCAACATCTTGTCCCTGTTCACCAGGCCAGGTGTCAGAGATTATCTTCATTAGACAGATGGACAGAGCAAGCCTCAGCACCACCCCTGTTCCCATCTCCAAGCAAAAGCGAATGGAGAGCCCTGGGGCCAAGGAAAGCCCCACCAGCCCAGGCACACCAAGCAGAGCCCAGACCTCATGTAAGCCTCCAGCTCCACACCTGCCTGCCATCCAGTCATCATCCAACGCATCAACACACAACACCCCTCTCTGGTGGGGCTGAACCAAGGGGTTACAGCAGGTCCTGGGACAGGCAGCCTCCCAACCACACCATGACCCTGCAGTATAGTGGTCAAAGTGTCCTTTCCAAGCCTGCAGCATCCACTTCTGCCACACCAAGGGCAGAGTCACTGGCACACTTCCCCTCAGCACCAGTGCCACTGTCCACCCCAGGGTCCCTCCTCACCAGACATGTGGGGCTGGCTCAGGATCACAGCTACCCTGACGCACCTCAGTGTGACCCAGGTTCA
>NW_009653080.1:444116-446479 GCF_000708025.1 Charadrius vociferus
GTTCAGCAGCTCCGGTGCTGGGCCTGTGTCCCACTGGCCTGCTCCCTCACCAGGTCCAACTGACCAGCACTTGGCATCAGGAAGAATTCAGTTTTAGCCATCCCACGTGGCACACAGGTCTTTTAACGTGCAAATGAATTCTTTCCACTTACAACCTCTGCCATGTGGGCTGTCCTCACGTAATGGTGGCTGTTGCTGCAGAAGGTACTTTCCTGCTCCAGGGGTGGCCTATGATGCACAGGCATCATGGGAACATGCTTTTGAGACCACTCACCTCCAGATCTGTGAAGGCTTCTGGGTCCCTGCTAGTGCCTGGTATTCCTTGAGAGAAGGTGCTGACCACCTCACTTCCGCACTCATATGCTGGTGAGGCTTCAAGCTGAAGCCTTTACTGCAGGCACCCAGAGGGCCAGGACGGGCAGAAGCATTGCTCCATGACCCAAGCAGCTCAATCTTGATGACTTGGCAAGGCCAAGACCAGCAAGCCCAAAGGATCTTTTGGCTCCGCAAGCCTTCCATACCAATTCCAGCAAGAGTCATACTTGACCTCTCACAGTGCCAGTTCCTCTAGCAGAAGCATGAAGGACAGCAAAGTCTGAGCCACTCTTAGCTACCTTCCACACATCTCCAAGAACATCCTTCCTTCTTTGCCCGTCTTGACGAGGGGGACGGCAGAGTCTCTTCCTAGCGAGGGAGCCTTTGGGTTTGGCCCTTCATACCTTCTGCAGGCACCACCAGAAACCCTTTCATTTTGAGGCCAGGCAGGGAAAGCTCTGCTCAGCAACTCCTCAGATCAGCCAAGGAGGAAGACTCATTTCTGAAGGTGAGTCTTGTTTATTAGGCCAGCTACAGAGTCAGGTAGCAGGAGGAAGAACAGGTACCCCATAATGGAGACAAGGTGGGATACTGATGCTCAAAGCAACTTAGATTCACATCTAAGAAACTCGGATTTGAAAGATTAGGAAAAGAGAAGGAAGCTCCTTTACAGGGTATTTACAGTCACCAGGACACGAGGAGATAAATGGGGAGATTCCAACATCCCTCCCCCAGTAAGAGCAACGCATTGATAGACCAAGAGGAGGTCTGGGAACACAGCAGTTCCCAGAACCTCTGCGTACATGGTGACTTCAGGGTTTTCGCTCAGCCAACAATCTGTCACTAACAGAAAGCTGCATCTAACATTGAGGGGACTTTCACGATGCACGAAAACAGCTCCGAAGCTCCATCCTGGTTCAGCCAAGACAATTTGCAAGTGGTGACCATAACTACTACACCCTCAAGTTCTTTGCAGCAAAGAGCAGCACCAGAGTCATTTGACTTCAGAAATTATATTAACCTTATTTGTTTCAAGTCAGAGAGCTAGAATCCATGCATGCAAGAGGTATCTAGGTCCACTCAAGCAGAGATTACAGAAATCAAGAGATGCCTGGCACCAGGCCATGAAGTGCTACAGACATCCAGCACGTAACACAGGCTGCTCACCAACGGCATTCCCGGGTGGTTCTGGCAGCCCCAGCGTGCAGCAGCTAAGAAAGGCCAGGGATGAAGCACTCACCACCTGGGAGGCTGTCTGGGAGCCGAGAGCCTTTTGCACCCCCTAACAGGGCACTTTCTAACTCATGGGTAACACCACAGCCTTGCCATGGACCAACAGGGAAGATGATCCTCTCCCAGCACAGCACGGCCAGGTCGCTTATCCTGGTCTGCCCACCCAGCACCACCTCAGGTTTGATGCTTTCCACGTTCAGCAGCTCCCAATGTCCAAGGACAACAGCAGCAGCCACCACCCATGGAGCTACAAGCAGGCCCTTGAGGTCAACCACTCTGTCATTCAGAGGGAAGGTGCCCAAGAAGACACACGGGACAACCACAGACTTCAGCCAACTGCTTTAGGCATCTAGACAGCCACCTCCAGATTCCCCCCACTCCCTGGGCACCTATGACTTCCCAGTGACCTCCTAGGAGAGCAAGGATGAACTTCCAGAGCAGGAACAACACTTCTGCGTCAGCCACCCAAGGCAGTGGGGCAAAGGCACAGCGTCCTTCCTTCAACAGGGCCACAAACGCAACCCACAGCGCCCATGCCAAGCGAATGAAATCCTCTGACCGCCGGGAGGAAAGCTGTGGCCATGCCGGGGGCGCACAGCACCTCGGCAGCCGCATGTCTCGCGCCACCCCCGGGACGGACAGTGTCATGCAGATCAGCAGCTGCCTGGAAAACTAAACAGAAGATAGCAGCAAGTGGGGAGGGATCGAGTTTGGGGAGGTGTCTGGTGAGGAACAGCAGGGACTGACATTAGGCCCTGTTTGTTTAACATTCCCGCTAACGACCTCGAGAGGCCTTCCTGTTCCTCCGGCGTGTC
>NW_009653080.1:446501-448640 GCF_000708025.1 Charadrius vociferus
GAGATCCAGGGGCTTGCAGATAAGATAAAAGGGAAAGGCTGAATTTGGGAGCTTTTGCCCTGCTGTATCTGGGGGCACCCCGCACCCTTCTGCGAATGCGCGAGGAGGCGTCGGAGGAGGCTCACGGGAGGGGGAAATGGAGGAGTGTCGGCAGCGCCAGGGTCTGGCAGCGTTATCCACGCAGTGTGGGAAGATATTCCAGCACACCCTCCTGCACACGTTGGGACCAAAGGATTCAACTTTGCACTGAACGTATTTATCGCTCCTGTATCGAGGGGAGCTTTTGGGCAAGAATTTGGGTGGGATGTGGGATTAAGCTCCCCAGACCATGCTGGGACCCCGAGGAGCACAAAGTCACTCCTTGTGCCACCATTAGCTTCTGCTGCAGTGAGGAACGGCTCCTGGTCAGGCAGGAGGACACACAGGAAAAACAAGCGTTCAGAAGGCCCCTGTGGGCTCAGAGCAGCCACCACGGAGGCCAACCTGCAGCTCATCACCCACAGCATCATTTGTGATGGATCCTGGCGCAGAGAAGGCTTTCCAACAGCAACCCCACCAGGGAAGGGGACATCTCCCCACCAGTCCCAGCCCACCACCTCCCAAGCATCCTCAGCCACCTCCCGGGTGGTCAGTCCTTTGCTGCACCTCTGGGTGCCAGGTGACAATTGCAGCTGGTGAGGCTGCAGACCACCTAGCAGAGTAGACTAGACCATCTCCCTCCCCACACGTGGCACGATGGAGAGCGGGGGTTGCTTCTATTCAACCCTGGCCCCGTTTCCCAGGGATGGAATCTTTATCTCTTGTTTTTTCCAGCCACCAAGCACCACCCCAAGGAAGGACCGGGCTTCCCCAAAGGGTTGGGATTTCCAGGCCTCCAAAACGCAAGAGCTTCTCGCACCCACTTCACCAAAACACCAGCGGGCACGATGGAAGCGGGGGTTGCTTCCTATTCAACCTGGCCCCGTTTCCCAGGGATGGAATCTTTATCTCTTGTTTTTTTCCAGCCACCAAGCACCACCCCAAGGAAGGACCAGGCTTCCCCAAAGGGTTGGGATTTCCAGGCCTCCAAAACGCAAGAGCTTCTCGCACCCACTTCACCAAAACACCAGCGGGGAACAGGCCGGCTCTGCCCCAGCACCCAAGGGCTCACCCGGCCACCACCCATGAGGCACCGCCAAGTGGCATCGATCTCCAGGGAGCTTTGCACGCCAGTGAATAATTGGATCGAGGAGCCGCATTGAGCCTTCCGCATGCAGACCCTGCAAAACCCCCTGGTACCAAACATCCCCACACCAGGGAACCGGCGCAGGGCCCCAGGTGCTCCATCTCTCTACCCATCCATACCAATGCCACCCGGCGAGGCTAGGATGCATCAACAGGAGCATCCCAGCCACGTCCCATTGCGTCACCCTAAGCCTCGCTCCATGCAGTGGGGAGAAACGCTCCGGCCGCCGCCTGCCAATCCATTCCACCCCATTACCCGGGTCCCTACACTGGGGTTGAAGACCAGCGGGCGCGATGGCCCCAAGACAGCTGGTGCATGGGGACCGCCCGGCCCTAGTGGGTGGCAGAGCGAGCCAGGCGCCATGTTGCGGCGGGGCGAGGGCACGGCGCGCTGGAGGAGAGCGAGGTGAGGGGGCAGAGCTCCTCCCCGGTCCCAAGGGCCAGGCGTGGAGGACTGCAGCAAAACGCTGCTGAGGCTGGCTGTTTTCCAGTGCCCTCTCCAAGATGGAGAGCGGCTGGTGACCCACTGCGCCAACGCCTGCTCGAGGGGTGCGACCAGCGAGGCGCCGCTGCACTGGCAGCAATGTGAGCACCCAGCCAGTGGCTCCAAGGGCACGCACGCAGGGCTGCCAGCTCGGCTTCGGCATGTGGCTATGGGCAAGCAACCCTCACAAGCCCTCTCAGCACCGGGTCCAGCAGCATCCAGGCTCTGGCTTGCAGTGGCCATCCAGGGGATGGGGACCATCCAGAGCAGCTCACAGCCCTCCAGTCCCAATCGGCACAGGGGGAGCAGGACAAGGTCTCCACCACCATGGTCCAAGCACGTCCCCAGTAGGCTGCAGGAGCCTGGCGTCCTCCAGCCACAGGAGCTTGGGGACGGGCCACCATGCCCACGGGCACTGGGGAGGCTGGGGG
>NW_009653080.1:450037-462809 GCF_000708025.1 Charadrius vociferus
GAGCGCCCCCCGACTGCAGCCCCGCAGCCCTGAGACGGCGGGTCTGTAACCCACCCCCCGATGGGAGCCCCGAGCCCCAGGAACTGCAGCCCCACGAGCTCAGGACGTGGGTCCCATAACCCCGGGACGGTGGCCCCACATCCCCCAGGACAGTGGCCCTATGTGCCCGGGACAGTGGCCCCATATCCCCCAGGATAGTGGCCCCATATTCCCCGGGACAGCGGCCCTATGAGCCTGGGACAGTGACCCCACATCCCCCAGGACAGTGGCCCTATGAGCCTGGGACAGTGACCCCACATCCCCCAGGACAGTGGCCCTATGAGCCTGGGACAGTGACCCCACATCCCCCAGGACAGTGGCCCTATGAGCCTGGGACAGTGACCCCACATCCCCCAGGACAGTGGCCCTATGAGCCTGGGACAGTGACCCCACATCCCCCAGGACAGTGGCCCTATGAGCCTGGGACAGTGACCCCACATCCCCCAGGACAGTGGCCCTATGAGCCTGGGACAGTGACCCCACATCCCCCAGGACAGTGGCCCTATGAGCCTGGGACAGTGACCCCACATCCCCCAGGACAGTGGCCCTATGAGCCTGGGACAGTGGCCCCACATCCCCTGGGACAGTGGCCCCACAACCCCCAGGACAGTGGCCCTGAGACCCCAGGAGAGCAGCCCCAAATCCCCCACAGCAGCACCCCCCAGTTCCCTGGGGACAGCAGCCCCGTTCATCCCGCCAGAGCAGCCCCATGTCCCCGCAGGCAGCCAGGGTGGCCTGGGAGGAGGAGGAGGGTTGAGGCACGTCCATCTTCTTCCCCTTCTCCCTGCCTGCACCAGCACCTAACCAACCTCATCCCAACAAAGGCGGCAGGATGGCGCGGGTCGGAGCCAGGCTCTGGCAGGGTTCCCGGCTCCCTGATGCGGCAGTGTGCCCAGGGACCAGCCCGACACGTTCCCATCTCCACTATGGCAGCTGGAGAGGATGAGGAGGGTCTTACCGCCTTCCAGGCTTTCGTGCGAAAAGCTGGGGATGCTTTTCGTGCCCACAGCTGGGGATGCGAAACGGGGGCAGAAAATGGGATATGGGGCTCATCCCTGCACGTGGCATCCCGCAGCCTGGTCCCTCTGAGAGACAAATGTGTAAAACCCCAACGGTTAGAGGTCAGCCCACCAAGTGGGGGATGTTCATGGGTTCTCAGCCCCATCAGCATAACCAGCGTTGCTGGTACCCAGACCTCGCGGCTTCCTCAGCTCCAAGGCTGGGTGAAAGCGAAGGGAAACATCAGCCCTACCCCATCCCGGTGGTCCCACAGTTCCCCCCCTCAAGCTGCAAAAGCAACGCGTGCTCCCGGTCCTTGGCTCGCCAGGCTTAGCCCTGGTTGGAGATGCCCTCACGCACCCATGTCCCAACCGCTCTGGATGTCACTTCAACATCAAACTGAGCCCGCGACCGGTTCTGAGCCACCGTTGGGTTCCAGCAGTAGCTCAGGGACAACGTGTTGCTCAGGTGTGTGTTGTGAAGTGTTGTGAGCGGGGCTGGGGGCCATCACTGCTGGTTCCTCTGCTGACACCTGGATTTACTGCCCTGTTCAAGCTCCTGCCCCTGACATGCTTCGCCACCTGCTTATGCAGGGCCTCCCCATGAAAATTTAACCCCAAACTCCTCCATCCCCATGCACAAGCCTCTTCCAGTGCACCCCAAAGCACTCGGTGTCCAGCAGCAGAGAGGTGAAGGTGGTTCCTACAGTCGAGCAAGCGCCGGTGAGGCCGCGCGCTTTCATCGCAGGAGGTGTGTTGGAGGGGAGGAAACGCGCACCGTCCTCCCGGGAGTGTCGGCTGTGCATTTCCGCGCTTTCTAGGTTGGGGCTTTTAGCAGCAGCAGCAGCAGCAGCTGTTCGCGTGCGGTACAGTGGATTTGTGTCTCAAGTTCTCGCGCAGACAGCGCCAAAGCAACTATTCCTTTTTTTAAGGCTGCGTAACGTGCAACTAAACTAGAGAGCCCGATCCCTGCCAGGTGCTGCGGGAAGCGGGGGGGGGTGGGGGAACCCTAACATTTTAATTAAAAAAAAAACAACCCAATTTGCTTATTTACAGTGTTGTCCGACAAGGTGATTTTTTGGAGACCTTTCCCACAGAGAATACCCCCGGCACTGCCAAACCCCGGTGAGGGCCCCCCCCCCGGCCCGCCACAACTTCACCCCCAACACGCGGCTGCGCGGGAATAACTCCCCAAAATAACGTGGCCTACCATGCCAAAACGACTCGGAGCAAGCCTGCCCTGACAAAAACCAGGAATATTTGCTTCCTGTAATAATTAAGCAAAAAAAACCCCAGCATAACCGCGTGGAGCTTTCTCGATGTTTAGGGGTTGGGGTTGTTTTTGGTTTGTTTTTTTTTAACTTTCCACAGACTTGGGGCGTGCGGAGCCGGGGCAAAAACGACGGCAGCAGGTCCACCGCCTCGCTGCCAGACCGATGGTTCCCGTGGTTCATTCTGTAGGCAAGTTTATCGTGTTGCCGTCAGGCATCCTGCCTGCACGCGGTGGCAGCATCCCTACGTCCCAACATCTCGTGGCTCCTAAGTCCCTTTGATGTCCCCCATAAATGTCCCACCCAGGCGGCCTCTCCCCTCCCAAAGCACTGCGGCGAAGCAGTGTGTGCTTCGGCCCACGGAACCCTTGATGGTCCAACCAACTGCACAAGGAGGAGATGTTTCCTGCCCCCAGGAGCTTACAAGGGTGGACAAAAGGTGGGACAAGTGAAGCAGTCACTGCTATCAGCTCGCGCGGGTGAGCCAGTCCGCCAGCAAATTGTGATGTCTCTGCCATGGTTTTATCTGAGGATTTTTCCTTTGGGTGGTTCTCTGCTTCCATGGGGAGACGCTCGGCTTTAACTGTGGGATCTGAGAGCACATCAGCTGAAACAGTGCAGGACCAAGGTGATGCTCTGGTTTGGACCATACTTATCCACGGTTTACAGCAATGTATTTCTACACCAACGCTTTTCACCCTGAGGCATCTGCCATCACACAGCAGCTACCTCTGCAGTCTGGCCAAGGTCTGCATCGGAGGCCGTGTCCTTGACATACCACACGTCTGCAGAGATGCTCTGGTTAGAAGAGCAGAGGTGACGCTGTGAGTACTCAGCCTGCACCCACCAACCCCTCCCACATGGGTTCCTGGTCAGGGTGGGCGAGCTGGTGGTGAAGCCATATCCACATTGATGAAAAGCGCCCAAGTGAGACCAAAAAGTTACTCGTATGCCCAGGACTGCCCGGTCTCCTGCAGCCATTTGAACGTGCTCTTCACTCACAGTTTTGTAACCTCACATGCAGCAAGAATGGGACAACCCAGCAGCGATGCCCACCTAAAGCCAAGTGTGATGCCCCAAGCACATGGCAGGGCTCAGAAAACAGCTTGCTGGGGAGACCTTCAGGTCACTGCTGGCTGGAAAGCAGCATCTTCATCTCCAGAGCAACTTCCACATCTCCTCCACGCTTCTTCACACGTGGGGATGGGCAGCATGTCCTCAGCTGCCCTGCTACAATGTCCCGTTCAAGCAGCTCCAACCACCCTGTCCTGCCTGCACGTGATGGGAACCACAGGGTCTCACCAAGGAACGGCAGCAAAAGCTGCGAGGTGCTCACAACCATCAAGCAGGTCCTGGGGAGAGGGTTCCTTAAGTCCTTGAGATAGAAACTGATTGTCCTCAGCTGAGAAATCAAGGTGGGACATGAAACAACAACCACCTGTAGATAATCTAGTGTTTGTACACACCGTTTCTCAGCTGAACATTTTCCAAGGGCTCTTTCTCGTCCTCAAACAAGCAGGTCACCGGCGCAGGAGACGGGATACCCCAGCGCACGGTCCTGCTGCCTGGACGTTGGTTACAGGTAGTAACGGAGGGACGTCTCTCTCTGGCTGGGCTCCTGCGTCCCATATCTGCTGCCCATTCATTTTGTGATCCCGGGACCAGTTCATCCACCTGTAGAGAGGCAATGAGTTTCATTTCAGGGATGGTGGGGCTTGTCGTTTGGGGTACTTTGGGTCCCTGCTACCCCCAAGCCCATCGCAGGCTGTGCCGCGCTGTGGATGAGGTGCTGGGTTGTTTTGCTGTTCCTCACCATTTATCTGGGACAACAACTGAGCCTTGGCGCTTTTCCCAGGGCAGAGAGGACGTTCCCGTGCCACTTCCAACGTGTTTGAGGTAGGATGAAGGGAGGATTTCCTCCGCTCAGCGCTGGCGCCAACTTCTCCTCCTCCTGTCCTTGCCCGGGAGGCCCCACATCTCCCCGGACCACGCCAGGTAGCGCTGCTCGGCTGCTCTCCTCCATCCTGCCCCGGAGATGCCCCTCTACACCCCTCCGTCCATCCCAGCTGCTCTTGTCTCATGCCCTTCATCTTTCTGGTTAATTATTCTTGGACTGGGATTTGCAACACCAGCTGGAAAGAGGACACTAGCCATGGGATGCGGAGAACCCCCGATTTCCAAGGGAGCAGTGCGGACCAGCCGACCCCACTGTGCCACTGGGCTGGCTGACATGGATGTGGTGAGTGATGTAAGCTGGGTGCTGGTGCCACCGAAGACGCTTTACAGGACCTCAGATGAGTTCTCAGGGAGCTTTCTGGCCACAGGCAGGAGGAGGCTTTAGGGTTGAGACTCTGGTTTTGGTATGGATCAGCATCCAAACATCTGGAGATTTGTTACAGCATTACACAGTGATTGTGGGAGGGGACCTCTGGAGTCTCCCATCCAGCAGCCCACAGGACTGTAACCAGCACTGGACCAGGTTGGTCCTAACTTGAAAACCCCCAGGGATGGAGAAACCCTACCTTTCCAGGTGTCCATCCCAGGGAAGAAGTCTTCCTGCACCATCCTGCAGGGAAGACGATTTCCCTAACACCCAACCTGACCCTCCCAAGCTGCCATCTGTGGTTGTTGCCCCATGTGATATCATCTGCCACTATCAAAGAAAGGGATGGCTCCACCATCGTTGTAACTACCCCTCTGGGAGCTGGAAGCTGCTAACAGACCCCTTTCAACCTCCTTTTGGCCCAACTAACCCAACCTAGCTCCTTGGTGACCCTTCACTGGTCCCTTCTGTGGTTGCCCCACCTCCCAGTCCCCATCTCTGCCCAAAGCAGAGCCTACCCAGCCATTCCTCCTGGCCCCACAACCTCCTTTGGCCCATCTGTCCCCAAACAGCGGGCATGGCACTTGTCCAAGGCCATGCTGAAGAGCAGCTCCCAACGTCCTCCATGCATTGGATCAAATGCCACGTGGCTACACCAGTCCTAAGCACCGCAAAGGTTCAGGTGGCAGAGGGCTGCTCCTGCCCAGACAAACCATTCAGGTTCCTGCTGATCCCAGTTCTTCTGCTGTATTTAACCATGATAGCTGCAGGACACGTCGCTTCTCTTGGGAGAAGAGATGCCCTGGGGCATGGGCACACCAAGTGCAGTTAGAGGCAAGGTCATCGTAAGAGGCGTGAGGACTCTGGAGCAACAGGAGGATGCTCGAAAGCAGGAGGACAGCGGGTCACCCCGTGTAATGGCCAGAACAAACCCTTGGGGTGTCCTCTCCATGCCCCAGCCCCTTCCCCTCCAAAACCCACGGCATACCCAGGATTGATTTAGTAACACCGCTAAAGGGCAGAGGATGAAAGTCGTGGCAGAAAAACTGGCACTGGGGGACTGCTGATATTTGGGTACCGAATGATGGGATGCAAATAGCCCCATCCGATTTCGGGTGGCCCCGCGGGTGGTGGGCAGAGATGAGGAGCAGGGAAACGGCAGGGCTCATCCAACATCACATGCCTGGAGTAGCTGCTTTGAGGATGGCGGTGAGCGCTTTCAAACTTTAATTCCTTTCCGTACGTCACCGCTCGTCTTCTCCAGCTCTGCCTTCCCCCAGGAGGACGAGCTGAAGCTAACCAAGAAAGACAAGGGCTCGGAGGTGCGCGCAAATGTTCGCTCAGACGCGTCGGATCGCTGCAAAGCTGCTTTTATGGGCATTTCGGAGCGGCTGCTGGCAGCGCCGCCGGAGCTGAGCTCTGAGGACGCTCGCCCGCGCCCCGTGACGTGAACCCACCGAGTGGGCTTCAGACCAAAAAGGGGCGAGGAAAGCTTGTGTTTACAAAATTTGAATGAAAAAAAAAAAAAAAAGCCGCCAAACAGAAAAGTCCGTTTGGAGCCAGGAGCGGGAACAATAAACCCAAACGCTTTCCTCTGATGGGTTGCAGATGCAGCGTGCCGGCAATCTCCCGCTGGAAAAAGCACTGCTGCACAGAGGGCTTTTGCCGTTTGTTCACCTAGGAAATGCAGACAGTGCTTTAGTTTGCCCCGAAATTCTTCAGTTTTTTGCTTTGTAGATGAAATACGGAGATAAAAAGGGCCACGGCTCTTTCTTGCTTGCGCAGTGCTTAAACGACATACTGTTTTCTCTTTAGTTTCATAATTAATGTGTCGTTTGCGCTGTCCGGGCATATTAACTATGGGGGAACAAACCAATGGGAATCTTTTATATGGGCATTTGTTAGAGGCCCCAGAGGTAGCCCAACCCCATGTGTGGGGTGGTCGCAAGCGCTTGTCCTGCATTGAACTGCTGCCCAAGGGCCACGGATAGGTGGCCCTTAACAGAGGCAGAAACCTGGCTTTGCCGAGCGTGGGGTGAGGGCTGTCTCAGCAACAGGTCCATGTGATGTGCCCAGACCTTGCAGGCTCATTTGAGCACCAGGGTTCTCCCTCCATGTCCATCCCCTGTAGCTCCTTCCACCATGAATGATGGTGGAAGAGAGAGGAGAGCAGCTGAAGCCACCACGGTGCTCTTGGGGGCCAAAATTCTCCCCATATTGCATACTCATCACCGATGATGAGTTTGATGCCTCATCCACAGAGGAGCTGGGAGCCGCCTGGCTTGCTGAGGTCCCACACAGGCCATAATGGAGGAACTTCTGCAGTTGGATCTGCCCCTCCTCATCTCAAGCACTGCAGGAGCTGCAGTGCTTCCCCCAGCCCCGCTATCGCTGCCTTCGTCAGCGAGCACAGCTCTGCTTCGGCATCTGGCACTCGGCGCCGACAAAGTGGCACCGACGGTCTCCAGATCCATCCCGGCGGCAGGGAAAAGGCACAGCGCCCGGTGGCAAACCCTCGCCGGGCCAGATCCTGCCCTCTGTGCTTGTTTGTTGGTTTTGGCACCCGTGTGGGTGGCCGGAGCAGCAGGGATGAGATGTGACTTGACCCTGGGCATTGAGAGAGGATCAGTGTCACCGGTGTCCTGAACCCTCATGTGTTGTCCTACCCCAGGACCTGCCCCAGGCACCTCTGGGCATCAGCAAACCCAGGTTGCCCAAGCCAGGATCCCTCTCTGCCCTCAGCCAGGTGCTACCAAGTGGAGGGCCCATGACCCATCCTACTCTGCAGACCCACTTCTGACCATCAACACGGCCTCTCCAGACCAGATCTCTTTGTTCTCTGTTAAATTATCTTTATACCTAATTAACAGACATTATGGAGGGCAGAACTGCTGCCAAACTTCACCATTAAGCATCTAGACAGTCAAGGAGGGCCACCTTTGTAATGGAGGAGGTGGGCAGCTCTGAGCCCTGCCCCATGATACGTTCCTGGTCATCACAGAAAGCATTACCCAAACTCTCCCAAGAGGAAAGGCGTCCCATTGTCACGAAGGTTATTAGTGTCCAGCCCTTCCACACACTGGAGACCTTGTCAAATAAAACAAAAGGACTTGTTGTGGAGGAATCCTTGGCAACACGACCAACATACGCATGACCTTCTGAATTGGAAAACAGATGGCCAAAAACCCAAGCGAGCAATCCCGCCGCACGCGGCATGGCTCAGCTCCCCTGCCGCCGTGGCTGCTGGCGACCAGTCGTGATGCACCGCGGTTCCCAAAGCCTGACGGAGCAAACCAGTGAGCGAGAGGGGACATGCGGGACGAGCACCACTTCAGTCTGGATGTGGCACTTTCTCTGTGGCACCCACAAACCTGGAAAAGCCCTTTATCAGCTCATTTATCACGTCCTTCCCCAGGTCCCTCCCTGCTCCCATGGGCTCCCCTTGGCCAGCCCCCTGCACCTCCACCCCAGGGGTACGTGTCTATGGGTGGCTTCAAGGGTTGGGAAGAAGTCTCCTTGCAGCCTACTTCCTCCTTCCCGCTGTCCTCCAGGCCCACATAAAGCCCTGCTGTGCTGAGCACCACAGAGACACCTCCATACTCAGACCCTGTGTGATCGCGGGGGAGATCCCAGCCCACCAAGGGTGGCTTGGAGGAGACCTCCTGCTGACTCCAGCCTCCCACCTCCCCTGGTCAAGGAGGACCCCTGCCCTCCTCCTGGCAATGACACTTCCCACCCAAGGGTGCAACCTGCTCTGTAAAAACCGCCACACCGTGGCGGCCGGCACTTCGAAGGCTGCTCCTCGGTCCTGTCAATGACGAGAGGGATTATCATGTCAGGGGAGGAAGAGGGCTAAATGAAGCGGCGCCGTGCAAGAGGCCGCTCCATCCATCCTGCTTGTCTTTGGGTGGAGAAGGGAACGCAGAGGGCAGCGCTAGCGGCCAGGCCAGACCCAGAAGTGCAGCTCCGCAGTCACTCCTGTCCTCCTGGAGCTGGGGGTACAAAAGCCAACGCGCCGCCGCAGCACCCTTCCTGGTGCGGTCCCCACGCAGGGGATGCTCAGCCGGGCAAAGCCAAGGAGCCTGCATCACCCGCAGGCTTTTCGAGGGCTCCTTGGCTTGGCCAGAGCCCGGGGGTCCCAGCGGGCACAGGGAATGGTCCGTCCCCATCTCCAGGGCACCCCAAGTCTCACCCCTTGGAGTTTTGAGCCTTGGCAGCAAACCAAAGTGATATATCTTCCCATTTCTCAGTCCCAGAAACGTCAGACTTGTTTAAACTGGACTGTTTAGATGAATTCGTGTATGTTGGTATGTTGGACACCCAGCATGAAAGACTTCAGCTCACGATTAAAGTTTGGCAAAGCCCTAAAACCACAGAAAACAAAGAGTTTTATCATGGGAAGCACTGGTCCCTGGGACGAGCTATAATTACTTCTGTTCTGCTTCGACCACAGCGCATAAACACCGAGGACGGGATGCAGCAAGGGCCGTTTTTCCAGAACCGGCTGCCGCCGATCGCTTCGGCGGACGGGATGAGAGGGGACATGCTGCAGAGCAAAGCGCCCGTGTCCCCGCGACCGACACACTGGGCTCACACCTGCAGTCTAGGCATTTCCCCCTCAAAATCCCAAATTCCTGCGAAACACCCGTTGCACCAGCAACCCAGGAAAAACACGTTTTCAGGAGGGGAACACAGCCTGGAAAATTCCAGCCTCGGTGGGGAACGACAAGCAAGGGGCTGTGATGGAAACTGTTTTGCAACCTTAACTATTTTCCCCCAAATGCCGGCAGCCCAGGCAGTGCCTCGCTCGCCCCGTAATCTCATTAGTCTCCTTGGGAACGCCTGCCCCACCAGAGCCCCTCTTGCCCTCTTATCGCTCCCTGCGTACGCCCGCACGCCCCTTCCAGGCACCGAAAAGAGCTCCCCGTGAAGCTCAGGGGGTCTGGTGAGCCCCCCGTGCGCGCGCCCTGCCAGGCAGGTCCCGGGAATGCCTGATTTATAGTCTTATGCCTCGTTGTGTTTACGCCAGGCGAGTTATTTAAAACAAGGAGAGCAAGAGGAGCCCGGGTTTTGTTTAAAAGTCCGGCGAGGAGATTTGCCTTAAATAGTCAAGAGCTGAGATTGGAGGGGAGGCCGCCCAGCAGCCTGGACCTCCAGGGTGGGAGTGGAGCTGGCACCCGCGGGGGGAGCTGGCTGGCTGGAGGAGAGGTGGGCAGGAGTCTCCCGATGAACCCCGGGGGACTTAAACCACCCTGTGGGATCGCTCGCAGCCCCGGCCGTGCATGGCCTGCGGCACCGGAGACACAGTTCACCTCCACGACACGCAACACATGAAACAGCAGCCTCAGGAGAAACGACGCTGCTCCTCGCGAGCCAGCGTTCACTCTGAACCCTAATGATGGCAATCCAATAAGCGTCTCCACAGCCAGAATTAGTGCAGCCACCCCAAAGGAAGCCACCCGCAGCCTGGCACAGCCCCAGCTATGACCACTCCAAGCAGCTCCCCCCCTCCAGTCCTCGAGGCTTCCTCCTCAGGGGCAAGGCTAAACGTGAAGCCATGCTGATGGAAGAGCATCCCACGGGGGGACGACTTGAGCTGGGTTTGCTTGGTGCTGAGCACAGATCTGATTGCTCTCTATAAATACATCCGGGGTCAACAGCAGGGACGGGGAAGAGCTATTTAAACTCAAGGGGGGACGCTGGCAAAAACAAAAGGCTATATATAAACTTTCCATGAGCAACGCCAGGCTGGAGGGAAGGTTTTAACTCCTGGAGCAGGGAGGTGGAGGAAGAGTCCCCCGAGAAGCGGGGCGAGGCACTGGGATGGGGCCAGACACATTTCCCCGTGCCCCCAGGGTGGGCAACTCCAGTGTCCCTCCGTCCCCTGTCCCCAAATCTAGCAAGATCAGGGGGGGGGGGGGGGGCTGCCACCAGCCTTGGCACAGCAGCAAGAGCTCCCAACCCCGCTGCTGGCAGGACAGCAAGGGGCAAGAAGCTCTTCAGATATTCTTCCACTTTCTTGACTTATTTGGTCAAAATTGCTGATGAATTAATCAGAATAATGAGTAACTTGGGTGCCTCGAAGCACTCGGCAGCAACGGTCGACCGCTGAAAGGCAAAGCTGTCATGCAAAGCCTGGCACCCTCTGCTAACCCCTGCCTCGCTGCAGGCGCCTGCGCCCCCCATAATCCCCGCTCCTCCTGCCCATCCCTGCACCCCTGCGAGGTCCCGCACCCGCCGCCAGCGCACGCAGCGTCTGCTAATCCTTCGTCCTTGCAATTTTTGCCCACCCCTGCACACCTCGGTGATCCCTGCACCTCCTGCACGTCCTGCTAGTCCCCGCGCCCGACCTCTCCGCTAAGCGCTGCACCCCAAGGAGCGCTGGCACCTGCACCCCACCACCCCACTGCACCCAAACCCACCCCCGGCAGCACCCAGTGGGCCAGGCAGAGCTGCCCCCACCCACTCCTGGTGTCCCCATTGGGTCCATCTGAAGGGTCCTGAGCTTTGAATGACGACAGTTGCTCATGGGAACAGCACGGGCAATAAATCTTGCATTTGGGAGGTGTTATGGAGACAGTGGGGAGAATGGGAGGAGAAGGGGGCTGAGTGGTGGGACAGGCTGGTGTCACGGCCCCACGGAGCAGGCAGCCTTGTGGGACACCAACCCGCCTTTTTTTGCGGCTTATGTCAGAGGCATCCGAGTCCAGGATGTCACCAGAACGGAGGTACCATTCGCAGGGCAGGGGATGAAATATTCAGAGAGGTTTAGAGCAATTCGGTGTCTCCCGCGGAACACGCTGATGAATTTTTCAGAGGAACAGGCACCCAAAGGAGGTCGGGAGCCGGCTGAGCACTTTGCCAAACAGCCACTCGGTAACGGCGGCAGCCATGGTGCGGTCTGGCAGAGATGCTGCTAGGGGACAGCACGCCATGCCCGTGGAGACGCCTGACAGAGCAGAGCTCTGGAACAACCTGAAAACAGCCGGTTGGGGCAGCGACCAAGGAGGACACCTCTCCTGGAGGTGTCTGGTGTCTTCCCACTCTGCTTCCAGTGATGTGACAGCAGCAAGGGCTCGTTCCCACACACATGCCTACCCATCCATCAGCCGTCCTACATCACTTCAGAGTTGCTTCCCAGCAAACATCGAGACAGACCCCATCTTCCCAGTCCCTCCCAGTTAACCCCCATCTCGCTTATCCCCTCCAAGCAGCGTGGTGGCCGTGCTCCTACGCTGTCACCTCAGGTTTCAGGCTCGCTGTGGGGGGGAAGGTGACAGCGTTTGGTACAGAGGACATGCACGCCGTCATGGGAAACCCCTCTCCTGGCACCAGCCCACAACGATCCGGTCCTTTCTAGGCTGTAAGAGGAGGAAGCCGACCACAGAGATGGTGAAGTATGGGCTCTAGCGTGAGGCCCATAAACATTTGGCACCATAAATTCAGAGCTGTCCCCATCTGCCATGCTCCCAAATCCCCTAAGCCGCAGCCCCGATAGCAGCCCCACCAGCGCCAGTGTTGCAACGACCAGGGGAGTGTGCGGAGTCACGTCCCGGGTGAAAAGTTCAGGTCCAAGCTGGGGGAGCCTCTGGGGCAGAGTAAAGGCTCTGGGGTTTGACATGCAACACCCAGGGATGCGCTGGTACCCCGCTGCCCCCAGTCCGGACACATGCCCTATTTGCTGCCAACAAAGCCAGCGCAGGGCAGGACCCCCTGTGTGCTGGGAAGGGGCTGTAATTCCTGCTTCCTGCCCCCGGTGTGGTAGCGGTGGGTCCGGGAGACGGTTGAGCAGGGATGTGGCCAGCTGATGGGAACGTTTTGGGGTAGCAGGAGGGAAAGCAGCATGGCTGTCGGCGGTGCCGCCGTGGGCTGAGCCAGCGCTGAGGCCGCATTCCCCAGGGACAGATAAAAGCTACCGTAAAAGGGGAGACCTGTCACTCGGGCTGGCCTGGCTTGTCTCAGCACAGCCGGGAGAGTGGTGAACCACTCAGCGAGCGGGTGCCGCCGCAGCTCCGGTGGCCGGGGGCCACCTTATCGGCAGCATGCCGCAGCCCTTGGCACTCGCTGAGCGATGCCGGGGAAGGCACGAACCCACTGGGACACCTCTGAGCTGCTTCAGCCCCGTCCCCCCTGTGATGGTA
>NW_009653080.1:462967-465156 GCF_000708025.1 Charadrius vociferus
AAGGCAGGAGAAGCAGCCCCCTCAAAAAGAGCAAGAAAGGGGACCCTGTGGCGCTGCCAGCGCAGAGTGGGGGCCCGGCAGGAGGTGTGGGGGCAGGGGGGGCGCTGGCTGCAACTGCTTTTGCTTACGCTGGGCAAAACGCTCGGCATCCATAAGCAGGAAGAGGCTCTTTTGGAGTGAACTGCAAAATATTGTCTTTGCACGGCTAAACTCCCCCGCCTGTGCTTTCTCCTTGAAGTCTCAGCAGCTCTCGGGGAGAAGGTTTCCTTCCTCCTTACCCCTCCGCGAACGGCAATGTTCCTCCCCGCAGCCAATTAGTGAGCCGGGGTCGGGGGTCAAGGGGCTTCCCGAGTTCATGGCGCTAATCGCCGAAACGCTGCCGAGTGGAGCCGGCATTGAACGGTGCACATGGGGCAGCCCCCCACGGTCGTCCATGGGACACCCCAGGGACAACCAAGTCTTCCTCCTCACGAGGTGTCCGAATTTCCCTCATCATCACCAATCGCCGGGTTCCCCGTTCTGCACCCAGCTCCCTGCTTCATTCCTCCTTGACAGCCTCCAGCTGCTGTCCCGGCCCCCACGCATCTCTCCGCAGAGCCATCGTGGCTTCGTTCCACCGCTGGCAGGTTTGCAGGGCTGGAGGAGGAGCCCACATCTCGGCACAGCCCTAACTTGCCCAGGCAGCCCTGCCGCATGCCAGCCCCATCGCCAGCCCCCCACCAGCCATCTCCTTTTCTTCTGCGAGCCATGCTGCAGCAGGCCGGTGGCCGCTATCAAATATTGATGGCCCTGCGTGGTAAATAAGCATTATGAATTTATGACTCGTTGAATTAAACAGGCTCCGTCTCGGGCCGGCTGCCGTGCGGCGAGGCGGAAGGAACGGCACTGTTGCCGGCACGAGGCAGGGCTGGCACATGCAAAGGGTGCCGCCACAGCCCCGAAAGCTGACCGCGTTCAAACCCAAACCAAGCCCAGGCTTTGGGAATACCCACAGCCCTGCAGACCCTGAGACCTTGCACCAGGGCTCCTTCACCTCCTGCAAATCCTTCGCTGCCCTCTGCATTTCAGCTCTCCCGGGGGCAGCTGACGGTGCAAACTTCCCCCTCCACGGAGCCACAGTACCTCGGAGTAGAAAGGAGCGAGTGAATCGAGGCTCAGGTTCACTGGTTTAAACAATATTTAGTTCAGAGCTACAGTTATGTGACTACCCTGGTTAATGAATAACATGGCAAGCGTTTGTCCGATGCAGGAAAGCAGCACAAAATGATTTTTGCTCAGCTTAAAGAGGCCAGTGGAAAATTGCCTCCGAAAGCACCCGGGAGCAGCACCAATGCAGAGAAGAAGCTGTGCCTGGCTCGTCTGGCACCATCGGAAAAGGATTGGTTTCCAAACCACACACTGGGCACAAGGAGAGGGCGACATCTCAGCCCGGTCTCCTCTCAGGGTGATGGTCAGGAGTCCACCTGAAGATCTTTGCAAGAAGGAGGGGTGTAGCGACAGGGTCGGGGCAGAGGGATGGGGTCAGCACTGCAGCAGTGGGTGAACCATCACTCAACCTGGCCCAGGGGTGTAAATGCCAAAGGAAAGGACAGGGGACGGGATTTCCAGGACCAGCGTGACACAGAGCGCACAGAAATATATAAAGAGCAGCGTGAAAGGCTCCCTGCCAGCACCACCTCCCAAGGGAGCACCGTTCAGAGTTGACCCTGGATCAAAGCATCAAATCCAGAGGGGCAAACTTTTTTGCCCGAGCAAATATGGCACTTCACATGTCCCTACCACACCGCAAGGCCGAGAGGAGCATCCGGCTGGTGCCGCATGCATTGGTCATGCAACGAGGCCCAGGACATCACTGGCACCATGTCCCCCTGTGACGTACCACCAGGGTGCACGCACCTCCCCTGCCAGCTGGCCTGTGCCCATGGCACAGCCACACACCATCACGGGGCCTGGCTGGTCCCCACGCTCAGCAGATGGGGACCCATTTTCCCCATCTTCCTGCCCCCATGGGGTGTTCGGGGCTTTCCAGCAAGGCCTTACCACCCAGCCACACACACTCCTGGCACGCTCGGTTCATCGCACGGCCAGCCAGAGCCAGCTGGGCTCTTTCGCAGCCACTAAATTTATCTCTGAAGACCCCCTCCTCGGTGTGGTCGGTTCCCATCGCTGGGTGATGCTTCGCTCCCACC
>NW_009653080.1:465347-476500 GCF_000708025.1 Charadrius vociferus
ACGGGACGGCAGCGTGGCCGGACCCCCTGAGGACGCTCCAGCCTGGCCGCCCCCGGCCCCTCACTGCTAGGGAAGAGCCTGTGGGATTCATCCTGGCCCAAGGGGGGACCGTGCTGTGCCCACCACAAGCCAGACCCACGCACCATGGCGCCATCAGCTCCTCTCCCCAGCTGGGCCAGGTCCTGCAGGCTACGTGCCAGCAGGCCGAGGATGGGTTTGGTGGGTCTTGCTTACACCAAGAAGGTGTTTTGGGGACTGCCAGGGTGGGGGAAGCAGCTGGGGAAGGGGGAGAGATGGGCAGAGGTGAAGGAAGGGATGGGGAGCAAGTTGGGTAGAGATCCCCCATCTCTGTCAGCCAGTGCACGCCAGCCAGGGCAGAGCCATCACCTTTTTTTTTTTTTCTGCTTTTTATTTATATTTTCCACTGGCCCTTTTGGGAGAAATCATAAGTCCAGTGGCGGGGGAGGGGAAGGGGAACCAAACATGGGGAGCCCAGCAGGGTCCTGGCATCACCCCACACTCCCCCTGTCCCAGGACGGCAGTGGCTTTGGGGTGCCAGGGAGGAGGCTGCAGTGACTGTGACAAACGCTATGGCACGAGTCCGTGTGCCAGACCCAGGGATGACACTGTGAGCTTCAGCCACATCACTCCTTCCCCACCGATGACAGGCCGGAGTGGCCAGACAATGAACAGACCCCAGCTCCCTCGCTGCATCCAGACCCAGAGAAGCCCAGGGAGCTCAAACACTAATTTTTCAAGCTTTTGAGGTCACGTAAAAAGCTTATTCCTGCATGGCTGCGCTATTTAAAATCAAAGATATTGCTGATATCTGTGTTCGTCCAGAGAACATAGTCCCGAGAGCTTGAAATCCCAACCGGCACAACGTTAACAGGATGCAATGCTCAGAGTTCGTCGTATTGGAAAGCACAACTCATGCTCAGGAGAAAAACGCTCGTTGTGAAAGAGTGACCCCAACCGTCGCACTGGAAGGAAACCTCTGCTGCATCTCAGGCAGTGCGACACCAGACGGCGAGAGCCAACATCTCCAGGGCAAAGTGTAAAACCACTGCGGGGAGACACAAGACAGGAACAAAAGTTACAGGGTATTGCAGGTGACCTAGCCCCGTGTCCTTCTTCAGCAGGGGTTCGCTGCAGGGGGGTGTGAAGGAAGCTGGTGAGGAGAAGAACCTGATTTTGCACTGAAACATTTAAAAATATATTTGAGCCCCCAAAATTTCAGGTGTTAGCAAGTTGGATTTAAATGCATCGATCTCTCCATTTCCACCGTCAGCAGCAGTGAGACATGCTCCTGTTCCTGCTGTCACCTTCCTGGGACCAGGAGCCCTCCTGGTCCACACCTGCCACCTGTGCCCCTACGAGGCCACGGGAAGATCACGCAGGAGTTGATATAAATGCCATAAAATGGAGGAAAAGGGAATCACTAGTGGGAACGTAGGGGACAGAGGACCAAGGGAGGGACAAAAGACCAGGCAAAGGCAACCTGGTGTCTTAGTACAACAGATGAGGTGACAACTGACACTGACGAGGACTACCCAGAGCTGGGGCACAGTGGGAGCAGGGTATACGTAGGGTGAAGATGGGGTGCGGATTTGTTCCTGGGAAGCCCCCCACCCCACATGGTTCCCCTCCGGCCATGGGGCAGACAGGGTGCAGCCCCCTCAGCATCGCACTCTCGCCTAGATTCACCCCGTCGCAGCCCAGTTTGGACACCCTCAGCAACCACCACAAGCTGGGGAAATACTGAGCAGACGGGGAGCGCTGCAAAATAATAAACCCACCAAGTGTCTGGAAATCCCCCCGATGCCTACGGGGCACGGTCCTGCACGGAGGACACCCAGCTCGCAGCAAAGCTGGCCGGGAGCCCAAATGCGGCAGAGCCGGACGGTGCCGCACGTGTGAGAGCACACCGCCATCGCATGGCTGCACCCGCTCCGCCACCCGGGGGGCCGAGAGAGAGGGGCAATCGCAGCTTCGGGCCAGAAAGATACTATCTTTTTACCAACAGCAATAGAAATTTCTACAGAAAAATTCTGTCGACATTTTGCCTTTGCTTCACACCTCCCCCCCTCCTCCATTGCTGTTCCCTTTGGCTTCCAAGCAATCCCACACTCCCGTCCCAAATAAACCACCCTCCCTGCATGCATCCAGCCCTGCTGCGAGAGAAGCGAGCTGGAAACGCATCGAGCAAAACAGCCGGGAGATGGTGGCTGAGCTGAATATCCCCTAAAAAAACACAGGACCATGGGGGGAAGCATGCCTGACAAGGCTGCGCTCAGGGACAAGGATGGGACACTGCTACGCCCACATTCCTGGCACTCTTAGGGCAGGAGGACAACAGCCCCAGCAAGTCCTGGGAGAAACCTGGGGGACAAGGAACTCCAAAACATGGCATTTTTTGATCAACTGAAAGCAGAACTTGGCAAATAGTTTTAAAAAAGCTTTAAAAAATGCTGGCAGAGCCAGAAGTGTCACTGTAGTATTTCCCAAGTACCCAGAGGTTTTAAGTGTTTAGAAACTTAATAAAAAGGAAGAAAATATTAAAAGGAGTATGTGACATTTCAGCTGGTCCGTAACAACCTGTCCCCTTGCCCCGCTTCATGCAGCGACCAACGCCAGCTCAGACAGGGCTACGGCTGGTGGGAGCGACGGCTGAGCAGGGAACGGGGCAAAGAGGGGTGCTGGGCACCCATGCTTTGGGGAGGTGCGGTGAGGTGGGGTGTGATCGCAGGAACACGCGTACAGGATGCGTCCATGCATGATGCTGGCCCACGAGGGGCCACATGCCTGAGCTGGTGGCACGTGTACCCCGTGCACCCCAGCTCCTTGTGTTGTTTTGCGCTTCCTCACCTGGGAAAGCGGAGGCAGCGTGCTGGGGCGCTGCTCTTGGGCTCCCGCAGCAGCTCAGCCTCCTGTCCTCAGGCCGGTTCCCACGACCCGCTGCACTTCCTGCGGCTGGCGGCCGCTGGACGGCTCCGGAACGTGGTAGCGGAAGCGCTGCGATCTGGGTGGAAGGAGAGGCCGAGTGCTGGCCCCAGCCTGGGAACGGCCTCCACGCAGCATTCCCCCCGGCCATGACACCCGGGGTGGGATCCGCTCATGGCCAGGAATTGGTCTGCTTGCTCCCCAACAGCTCCACGGATGCCACGGGAGAGCAGGTCTTGGGAAATTCGGTATCAGGTGATTTCTCCTTGACATCCAGAGCAAGGCTGAGCCCCGAGCACAGCCGTTATACGACATTTTGCAAAATGCCCAGGGTTGGCTCCCACCCAAAACCACTTCCTCTTGCTCCCGAAGGGCTGGTTGAAGGGGGCACTCCGGGAGGCGGATGTCGGTGCTGCTGGTCTTGCAGTGGTTCCCAACCCTTATTCCAGAGATGTGCGGGAGGCGGCAGGGAGCAAGGATGCTTTCCCAGTCAGCCTCAGCTCCTGCACTCTGGGCACCAGAGCTGCTAGTGGCGCCTATCTTAGGTACGCTGAATAATGCCCATCACACACATGGCGAGGCAGAGCTATCTGAAAACTCAAATCCAAAGGATCCAAGCACCAGCTTCCTTTGGAGAAGCTTCACGAGTCCCTTCCACAGAACAGCACGTTCTCCTACCAGTTCGTATGGTCTGTGGTGACGCTATTACGCCATTTCCAGTGGGTGTAATACCTTTATCCATACCCTAAACCTACAGGTGAGCTCCAGCATCACATGTACACTCAGCTTTCCGTACTGTATTTGGGAATGTCCTCCACGCAGGTAGCTCATGACATTTTTTATCAGTGTTTCAGAGGACTGCAGATGACCTGCTCATGGATGCCTTGCTTGGCTGTTTGATGAGCATATTCTCAAGTTCCTTCTTGCAAAACATTTAGACCTTTCCCAAGCTCGAGCTCGCTTGGCGGCTGGAACTGGAGCCCCAAGCAGGGCAGGCTGCCCCTGTACACAAAGACACCAGCATTACAGCCCAGCCACACATCTGGTTTGGGTCTCCTGAAGGAGAGAGGTCTCTGGAAATATTTTTAGCTGTGGGCTCTTGAAGAAAAGGGCATTTGGTTTCTCAGGGACGCCTCTCAGTGGCCAACTCCAGTTGCAGCTGGAGTCACCTGCAACACAAAAGGTGTTTCTGTCCCAAATCGCAAGCAAAGCTATGCAGAGCCCGGGGAGGCCCTTTTCCTGTCTCCCCCTTGTTTCTTTCCTCTCTCCATTCTTTGTACAAAGCTGCGTTCAAATAACACTTCCCTGGAACACGGAGAACTGCAAGGTAATCGGTATGAAAGGGTTTGGCATCTGCACGTGTTCTGAGCTGACAAACCCTCACCCCATTTTCCATTGCTATTATAACAATGCTGGAAAACAATGTGCAGTACACAACCCTGCAGCGAACCCGCCAGCGAGAGCGCTCGCACGAGACAGGGCAGGCGCTGCCCGTCAGGCAGACGCAGGCAGGGGAGCTGAGAACATCACTTCAGGCACCCATCAGCACTCGCTGGTGCTCTGTGAACAAAAGAAACGCGCTGGAGATCCTCCTCTCCCACCTTTTGGGCACACAAAACCTTCCCAGCTATGTCCCCTGCTCCCACGCGAGTGCACATCCCATCCAGCATGCTACGGACGCGTAGTGACAACGCCCAAAAGGGTTTGCAGTCTTCTTTGTGAGATAAAAATTGAGCCATCCGTTGTCTCTCTTAAAAGGAAATTGCATGAGAAACCATGATTTTACATCCTTTCCACCAGTTTACTACCAGAGTTACAGGTGATCTAACTTTTGAGTCTTTTATGAAGACGCTGCAAATCTTGGTCGTAAAAGCTCACAGCATTTTTCTCATGCTTATCTCAAACTGCCCTCCATCCGCTAAGTTAAACTTTCAACTCCTCCAGAATCCAAGAAGTTTCTCTCCCTCTGCATGCTGAAGCAATGATTTCTGTGGTTGATTCAAATAAAGAATGTAATTTTATAAGAGTGAATTAAATCACACCTGAAAAAAAACAGACTACACTGGGGAAAGGCGCATTTGGTGGGTTTGAAACAGCCAATAGAAAAGAAAGGATTGCAAGTTTACATCGTATGAAGCAATTTAGCTATACATATTGTGAATAAATAATTGACCTGCATCATTTGGAAAAATATCCATTAGACCATAAAGCACAAACTTCTAGGAGACAAGCACCTATGTATACATACATTCTTAATAAAACTATCCAGAGAACAGTTTTAACAGTATTTGGAAACTATAAAGGACCTCATCACCAAAAAATCAGCAACTTGGGGGTTATCAGCACCCTGGCTTGCAGTTAACACAGTGGGGCTGCAGAGAGGAGTCAGAAACCATGCTTCGGCTCCCAGGCCATGGGCAAGGCAGGCAGCTTTGCGGAAAAATTTTCTTCCATCAGCTCTTTGCCTCCATTCGCAAATGATCCAGAGGGCTAACACCCAGCCAGCCTCAGCAGGGAGCCCCCAGCAATTTCACTGAGCCTGCAAATTCCTGTGGGGCCGCGAAAACACGAGCTTTATGAATCCAACTGCACAGGAACGGAAACACACTGAGCAGAAGCCTCACACGCAGAGAGCCGCGAAAGAGAAGAATCCAAGCACACAGGTTTGGGGTTTCTGCAGGGAGCGCACCCTCAAGCCCAGGCAGCAAAGTCCATGTTTGCATGTGTGACACAGAAAGAGAGGAACGACGTTATGTTACCTTTTTCCAGAGGATGGGACAGAGGCAGGATGAGGTTCTAGAAATATCTGGATACCAGACCTCAAGTGAAGCCTCTGAGTGACATTAAAACAGGCCCGAACACATTATTATGGGGGCGTAGAATTGAGAAAAACAAAATTATTAAAGCAAATGGAGGAGGTGTTTTGCCTGGACAGGTCCTCGAGCTTCTCAGCTCTTTGTTTCCAACAGCCAGCTCAAGAGGTGTCAGCAAACAGGCGCCCTGCAGCCGTGAGCGAATCCTCAGCCCTGAGCCACCCGCGCTGTCCTGTGGGAACGGGCACACTCAGGCATCCAGTGATGCTGTGCAGCATCCCCAGGATGTGTCCCCAGACACCAACACACAGGCCTCGCAGGAGGACAGGACCAAAACCTGGGGGTCAGACCCACGAGACCCACTCTGAGGCTGTCTGCCTAAATCCATGCTGCTAACACGATGGGAAAGCGAGGTTTACCGTGCTGCCAGTGACACCTCACCACCACGCACCCCCTGCTGAGGGAGTTTTGAGGCAGCGGCTTAAGGATTTCAGATCTGCTGGGACTCCAGATGTCCTTCCAGAGATTTCTTAGTTTACGGTATAGCCATAGGTTCAGACAAACGATACAAAACAAACTTCCCCAAGACATAGCTCTGACTTCTTATCACATGAAATTTCTAAGAAGCCTCGCTCAAATACTGAGAAATGCTGTAAGTAGATGCAAGGCTTTAATTTTCAGATTGTCCTTGCAATGTGTAGTCAGCTTTTGGTCTTAAAAATGCAAATCCAAGCAGCCTTTTGGATTTTTGGCTGGACTAGCAGTGGCTCCCATCATCATTGTGCCTTTTCATGCCGGTACGCTGCTCAGACAACCTTTTCCACAACTCCGTTTCCGTTCACGGGAACGTATCCCGAACCACCAAAACCACACAGAAAAGTAAAACAAGCTTCCAAGCCCATCTTGTTGCACAGAGGTAGTACACGGGCCTGATTTTGGCTAAATTCAGGCAGCTCTACTAGAAACACCTCCAGCTCCATTCATCCCATCTTCACACAGCGCCTAAAAGGAACCAAGACAAAACACGCAGCAGGTACCTGTTTTTCTCCAGGGACAACAAGCGGAGCTGCCTGTTCCAAGTTCACATGCAGACGTCTAATGAGAGGTGAAACAAAGCCCGCCATGCCTGTATTAAATGAACAAGGGAGCGGAGATGTGCCAGAAAAGATGAGCTCATTGTAAAAATAATTGAAAGAGCTTTTACAAAAATCAATACAAAGATCTAGGTGGATTCAGACGTGCAACATGCCAGCAGCAAGACACCTCCTCACCGCATGCAGGCTGTATGCTCTTTTTTACCAATTTGTCCTCAAATTTTCCCCCTCTTTGTCTCTTGGTGCCACCCACCAGACCCTGCACTGGGAGGCTTTGGCCGTGTCCTAGAGTGTGACCTAGTCCATGAGCAGCTAAGGAAAAGAGCTCTGGGCACAGAGGAGAAGGGATGACGCAGAGAAGAAGCTACGAGCAGGCTTCCTTCAGGGGAAACAGAGGCAAGAAAACACAGAAACATTTATTTTGGCCAAAAATGAGGTGACCTCCCGAGCTAACCTCCGCTGGGAGAGCGCTGCTCCCACAGGTACGCGTTGGTGCTAGCTCTCGGCTGACGCAGTCCCGAGCTGGGAGCCGCATGCCTAAACCTCACACCTACACGTCCCCGTCTTTGCTGTAGGCTTTGTACTTCACAGCTTACTTTTTTCCATCACACCCCATTTCCAGGTTCTGTTACGCCAGGAGATCGCGGGTGGAGGAACTGCCTTTTTTCCAGTGTTTGCCAGTAAAACCCCCACCTGCCTCTCCAGGGCGACCCATCTCAACACTCTGTGCTTGGAGGTTTGTTAGGGGTTTGCTCTGGCATGTCTTCCGCAGTAGCATTTTACCCCGTGCCCATCCCATCATCCCAGCAGAGCCCTCTCTAGTGTCAGCGAATGTGTTGGTGCTGGCCCAGATCATCATCCCGGATCGCGGGGCTCATCGGTGACACACAAGTCGATGGCAGATCCCCCTTGTGATGGGCCACCAAGTCGTATCACCATCTCTCATTCCCCTGACACCATCCAGCTCCTCATCCCACCCCAACATGCCCCAAATTCATGCTGCATGAGAACACCTTCAATGCACATCCTGCTGGCACAAAGAAGGATAACGCCTCTTCAGAGCACAGCAGAGGGAAGTCATCCCTTGCCGTGATTTCTGCGTTCCTTCTTCTGCCCATACCCTGGTGCAAGGCCTTGGACGCGCCAGTTATTGCCCAAGCTGAGCTTGATGCTCAGCGTGCTCTGAAACAAGACGTTTCTTGACCTGCTTTTCTCTCATCACTAATTCACACCTAGCAGATCTTCAACTCAGCTCATGCGTGAACTCTGCGCTGGCACCGCTTAATGGCTAAATAACAAATTCTGACAAAGCTCATTAAAAAAGAAAGCCATTGATGTCATCAACGTGCCTTAAATCTGACCCCCAGATCCAGGCAGGTCTGCCAAGGAATCAACTCATCCCGTTGGAAATACAAAGGAACAGCAGAAAACTGTATCAGTGTGGTTTGGAAGGAACGTCTTCTTTTTGTTACAGATGTGAAGTAGACAGGAGACGTGGGTTAGTGACGCTAAATAGTCCAACAGTTTAAACAATGAAAAGCCACCTCGGAGGTGGACACTCACATGAAAACCTCAAGACACAATTCCAGCCTTATGGCTGCACAGACGGACTAGCTTTAGGGAATTTATCCACAGCTCACCTAGAAACACAGGGAGCCAAAATCCCAGAAACACTCCTGGTGCTGCTACGGCTGTAACACAATATAGACATGTCAGCACAGGAAGACCGAACTGGCAGCTGGGTTGGGAGGACCGAGGTATGAAAACAAAATTCCCTGGCAGTGTTCATTTTTATTTTTCCCCTAGCAAAACAAGATCCTCGTGTTACGAAAACATAATTACATTCCCGGATATGTGTACAGCCTTAGAAAGTTCTGAATGACACATTTCTAAAGATGTTTTCAAATAACTACAGGGTATTAATTACATATAAAGCTACCAACCCTATTCTCTCTATTTTGAAACCTCTGTTTGGAAGTGTTTTCCATTAGGCAACACCTTTCAAACACAGCCAGCTATGCTGCGCTGCTGTAGGTACCGAGGACCAGTGTCTGAGGCTCTGGCTGGCTGTGGTACCCACCACACACCCCAACACTGGCCACGCTTCACTCCGCAGGGAGGCCACAGCCAAGGGACAGGCCTGTGGTACTCGCTGGGGGAACGGGCACAGGGAAGGGATGCAGCCTGCCACAACGGCCTCTGCAATAGCGCCGTTTTCCTTATCTGAGCAACTGCATCACCGCGAGGTCAGCAAGAGACCCTGTGACTGCATTGCCATGGAGCCGGTCAAGCGGGTGAATTCGCTTCTGGCTGTTTCTCACACAAAGGCAAAGACAGCGTGGCCAGGACTGCAGCCAAGGAAGAGCACGGAGCAAACACTGGAGAGATGGCCCATCCCACAGGGACCCCGCTTTTCTCTGCAGCCCCGAACATCTGCACAGCATCTCTACTGTCAGTCCTGTGTGCAAGAAGGCTGTGACTGAGCGGTTGTCCTTGCCTGTCTCCATCTAGCATCATCCGTCTCCATGTCAGGCAGCTCCGAGAGGCTGGGGTGACCTGTCTGTCCAGCCCCAGCCCACGAGTGGTCACCATGAGCTCTGGGTCTCCATTCCCCAGCTGTGGAAAAACGTATCACTTCTCTCTGTAATTTGTCCTGATGGAAAGTATTGTTTAAGAGCTACGTAGTCCACGATTAATCACAATAATTAATGACAATCATTAAGGAGATGCACAACTACTTTTTGCAAGCCTCTAAAATAGAAAGGTTGCAGACATCATCTGTTCCACGCCTAGAATTCGGCATAATTAATCCTAAAACCCAGTGTGAGAAATAGCAAAGCTATTCAGAGGTGCCTGTCCTACATCAGACTGGCTGTAGGAAAAAAAAAAAAAACATCCAAAAACATGGCGCAACAGCCGCAACCCCGGGCAGGGCAATAAAACCACTTCTAGCCCAGGAGAGGATACAGCAGAAAGGATTTTACAAAGGAGCAACGCAGCGCCAGCAGAACTGGAGCACAGCAGAAACGGCTAGCGCTCTGCTGGGCTGCCTTTTGGGTACCAGGCTAAAATCACACGGAGCTCGGAAGCTGCCTGCAAATGGCTTTTATTTGAGAAATAAAAACAGAGAGAAGGGTGATGGATCAGCGGGGAGAAGGGTGATGGTGCTCGGCAGACCCCCACTGCTTATAGCAAGGGCAGCAAACAAGGGGCAGCAGAAACACCCTCCTGCGAACAAACCTGAGAAGGAGAGGGACACAGGGCCTGGCAGAGCAGGGAAAGGGAAAGCCACAAGCGCTGCGGGCAGCGTTGCCAGGTGACAAGTGCCTACGGAGAGGACAGGCAGGGTGTTTGTTCTCTCTGCCGCAATAAAAGTCCGAGCAGGGTGTTTCATCGCTCTGTAAAATACCCGCCTGCCCGGGAGGTGTGGGGCCTGCGGGTGCTCACCGGGAGCTTGCAGAGGGCAGGGGCAGCACAGAGCTGCCATGGCCTGGCCATGCCCACAGCCCGCCCAGAATAACCCAGAGCAGCTCCCTGGGCAGGGAACAGCCTCACATGGCCAAGAAAGGCAAAAAAAGCACCCGCTGGCAACAACACCCCAACGAACGGTGACACCGTGACCCGGTCATCATGCCTAACTTCACACAGCATCTCTGCACCACCCCAAAACCGCGGTGCAACGGCACTTCTCATAGCCGAAACCCTGGGCAGGGCAGCAACGATGAGGCTCTCTTTCTCTGAGTAGGATTATTGGACTTGCCTCCCCTGCACAGGGTGATGTTGAGGCACAGAGCAAACGAGCAACAACAAGGGTGCTCCTCGGGTTCAGTAACGAGACAGGCGATATCCGCTCTGCCCTCGAGCTGCTTGGCTGTTAGGACATCTCTCAGAGCACCCACCAGTCTCCCCAGCTGGGGCACGCAGGCAGAGACACCCAAACCAGCAGCACCTCGGCAAAGCGTTCGAAAGCCGCAAGCAGCAGCCAGAGACCCGGCGCTTCACAAACTTGCCTCGGCACAGATGGGGACAGGGAACGACATGCAATTTAAAAAAAAAAACCTTCCCAGGAGGATACAAAAATAATACCGCGTACATTCCAGTTTCCCGAACAACAATCGCCTGAGAAGCCGGCACTGTGGGAAAGTCTCAGCTCGCTTTTCCTGGGTATTATAAATAGAATTACGGCTGCAAGCAGGGCTTTAAACGCGGAGGAAGGGGGAAAAGGCCATTTAACGGGCTGTGTTTGAACTCGGGTTCTGGCCGGCGTCCAGCTCTCTGCAGAACAGCTGGTCACTTCCTGCTG
>NW_009653080.1:482090-483937 GCF_000708025.1 Charadrius vociferus
GGGACAAGTGCCTACGGAGAGGACAGGCAGGGTGTTTGTCCTCTCTGCCGCAATAAAAGTCCGAGCAGGGTGTTTCATCACTCTGTAAAATACCCGCCTGCCCGGGAGGTGTGGGGCCTGCGGGTGCTCACCGGGAGCTTGCAGAGGGCAGGGGCAGCACAGAGCTGCCATGGCCTGGCCATGCCCACAGCCCGCCCAGAATAACCCAGAGCAGCTCCCTGGGCAGGGAACAGCCTCACATGGCCAAGAAAGGCAAAAAAAGCACCCGCTGGCAACAACACCCCAACGAACGGTGACACCGTGACCCGGTCATCATGCCTAACTTCACACAGCATCTCTGCACCACCCCAAAACCGCGGTGCAACGGCACTTCTCATAGCCGAAACCCTGGGCAGGGCAGCAACGATGAGGCTCTCTTTCTCTGAGTAGGATTATTGGACTTGCCTCCCCTGCACAGGGTGATGTTGAGGCACAGAGCAAGCGAGCAACAACAATGGGTGCTCCTCGGGTTCAGTAACGAGACAGGCGATATCCGCTCTGCCCTCGAGCTGCTTCGCTGTTAGGACATCTCTCAGAGCACCCACCAGTCTCCCCAGCTGGGGCACGCAGGCAGAGACACCCAAACCAGCAGCACCTCGGCAAAGCGTTCGAAAGCCGCAAGCAGCAGCCAGAGACCCGGCGCTTCACAAACTTGCCTCGGCACAGATGGGGACAGGGAACGACATGCAATTTAAAAAAAAAAACCTTCCCAGGAGGATACAAAAATAATACCGCGTACATTCCAGTTTCCCCGAACAACAATCGCCTGAGAAGCCGGCACTGTGGGAAAGTCTCAGCTCGCTTTTCCTGGGTATTATAAATAGAATTACGGCTGCAAGCAGGGCTTTAAACGCGGAGGAAGGGGGAAAAGGCCATTTAACGGGCTGTGTTTGAACTCGGGTTCTGGCCGGCGTCCAGCTCTCTGCAGAACAGCTGGTCACCTGAGCGAAGGCCAGTGTTGCCGCGCTGGGAACCAGGAAGACCAGGCCGAGGGCCGCCTGTCAGATCCCAGAGTCCGCAAGCTTGCTGGGGGCATCGCGCCTTGGGCTGCCATGTATGTCACTCAGGAGCCTGCTCCGGTCCCGCTCGGGGCCAGGCCTGTGCTCTCCCATGTGCTGTGAACACCAGCAGAGGGACAGCGTGAGACTGGGCGAGTAGGTGTGAGACTTCCCCAGGAGGAGTGTGACTTTAGGGCTGGCATCCGAAGGGTCTCGAAAACTTCTCTTCCAGCAAGCCGCTTGGTTTCTCAGCCCACATGAAGGCTCAGTGAATACCAAGCCCTGCGGGACATAATCCCACAGATTTCTCACACTGCCTGGTTCAGGCTTGTCATCTTTGCCTGGGTGACTGCCGCTGCCTTTCCCTTGTGGGTACGCTGCTCATCACAAGTCCCTGCAGATCCCCGCCATGGGCAGCTCAATATCCTGTTATCCACATATTCATTCCTTTCTTCCTCACTCTAGCTCCTACTCATCTGCGGTATGGGTCTGCAGTTCCCCAGACCACTTTTTAACCACTAGCATCATACTTTAGGCAGGGTATCACACATTAGCGCCAGCCGCTTGTTCTGCAGTGGCACCACCAGGGCCCACCAGGGCCCAGCAGCTCATTAGCAGTGACGAGTGGTGTTCCTCAGGGGTCGGTACCGGGACCTGTACCGTTCAACATCTTTGTCGGCGACATGGACGGTGGGGTCGAGTGCACCCTCAGCAAGTTTGCCGATGACACCAAGCTGCTTGGTGAGGGAGACACGCTGGAGGGGAGGGATGCCATACAGAGGGACCCGGACAGGCTGGAGAGGTGGGCCC
>NW_009653080.1:484547-484835 GCF_000708025.1 Charadrius vociferus
CCTGCCCATGGCAGGGGGGTTGGAACTCGATGATCTTCAAGGTCCTTTCCAACCTAAACCATTCTGTGATTCTATGATTACTTAGTCTCACTACTCCCAAACCTCTTCTCCCACCATTTCAACAGGAGCCAAAACGCCTCCAGGCGGCCTTCAGCCTAAAGGCCCTGGCCTCTTCCACGGTGAGGAACACTGCAGACACGCTTGTTTCCCACCACGGTGTCGCTGCTCCTCCTCTCTCCCCTCACCACTGCCTGCAGCCCTGTGGGGAAGGCCCTACTCCCGGCCCTC
>NW_009653080.1:485547-485922 GCF_000708025.1 Charadrius vociferus
GGGATGGGATGGGATGGGATGGGATGGGATGTGGGGGCGGGGGGTGGATCACCTCAGCACCCAGTGTCTGAGCACCCCGTAGCTAATAAGCCTGTAAGGCCAAGGAGGGTTTGTGCCCTCTCTTCCCGCAGTCCTCATGCATCTCTAAGGAAAGGTGATTTATTTTTTTTAATGTTTTTCCCCGCTTCTGGCAGGTTGGTTATCAGCAGGCACAAACTTACATGGCTTGTGGGTATTTTTCGCAGCTGACCAGATTATCTTGTGTGTCTGTTCCTTGTTTAGAGTCTGAAAAGTGTCATTTCCTGAGCCCCTATCGTACCACATAGATAAGCGCCCGGAGGATGTGTATAAACCAGCCTTGTTTCTTGGCCTCTT
>NW_009653080.1:485955-500760 GCF_000708025.1 Charadrius vociferus
ATCAGATGGTTATTTACAAGTTGGTCCTTAAATCGGGTTCCTTAATATGTTACTTGCAGTGGCTGGCAGCATAGCATCTTAGGATGGTCTAAGTGCAACTGCATCTTCAGAGCATGTTTTGAAAAGGGCCAAAAAAAGAAAACAAACAAAAAAACCCCTTCATTTCTGTAACGTCAAGGGAGCTGTTTGGATCCTTCCATCTAGTCTAAGCATTCAGCATAAATAAAAAACCCCAAAATCAAGACCAGCAGCTTTTAGACCTCATGGTGCCGGTTGTTGTTGTGGGCTGAAAGCAGCACGAGGGCTGTTGAAGAGCAGCCGTGACGAGGTTCAAAAGTTGCCAAGTTGTCCTTTGCGCTTCCCAGGGACGGGGCACGGGGTTGAGATGGCTGGAAGCTTAGCGAGTTAAAATTATACCCGCCGGCTGAAAGCGTACGCTTGCTTCCAGCTCCCGTTTCAGGCAGGACTCGGTCAAGAAGCTTTTGCTTGGGAGTTTCTTCAGGGAAAGGCCTTTGGTGATCTAAATGTTTCTTAACCTAAACCACGCTGCTGGAAAGCAGCTTCTCAAAAGAGAAGAGAGGTTGGAAGGGAGCACAATCCTAATTTTTAAGCTATGAACAGGCCGGAGGGAGCGGAGTTGCAGTGGGCTGCTCGCGCGCGGATGCATGAAGGGATCAGACTTTGTCGGGCACTTGCATGAACTTCTTCTCAGAGTGCTAATGCGCATTGGGAGGAATCAAAACACCTTTTAATCTGTGCCCCCCACGCAGGCTCGCTCCCCAGCATTGCCTGATGATGCTGCCCTGTGTGTGCTGCTCTAGGGACCCGAACTGGCTGCCGCTGTGAAGTTTTGGGGGAGGAAAAGGGTGGCATGCAGGTCTGGGTTAGGTCCCAGTGCCACAGGCAGGGCTCAGGGACTGAAGGGGTCTTGTGTTTTGACTTCTGCATGTGCCAGAGGAAGCAAAACTGGGAAGTGTCTTGAACTGCTTTGCATGAAAACTACAGCCTCTCTTTTTTTCTCTCTTTTTTTTTCTTTTTTTTTCCCACAACTACACTTCATTATCCAGCTTCTTGATGCCTTGGCCACAAGTTGGAGAGAGCTATCAATAGTACATTGTTGACTGGGGGGTGAGGGAGGAGGGAAGGGAATAACAAAGCTGCCAACAGCTTTCTGGGGGTGGGGAACTGCACAGCAAAGTGCTTTGTCATGCCTCTCGACATCCACTACTACTGAATACACACTGGTCCATTGATAGCCCCAGTCATGCCGTGAGGAGGGACTGTATTAACACAAAACGCCACGGAGCATATGCGCGAAGGGGTTTGCCCTGAGACATCTTCCGTCCAACTGCTTAATATCTTTTCTGAAGTGTGTTTAAACAGCCTTTTCTCCGAGCGGTGCCTGCTGTAGGCCATGGCACATGGGAACGCTGCAGAAGAGCCCGGTCTAGCGATGCTGGAGGAGGAGGAAATATGTGGAGGAAGAATATTTGTGTTTCCTGTAGAAGGATTATTTTGGTATGAGATGGCAAGCCAAGTTCTTTGCAAATTCTGCCTGTGTCGTAACTGCATTTGCGAGTTATTTTTTGGCAGACAGAAATGCCAAATTTCAGGAGTTTGTTTGCGGTCTGGTGTACGTTCCAGCGTACTGTATAGGTGGTTCAGGTGATTCTGATGGCGCAGCTCGGTACTTGGTCTTTGGATACTTAAGCCTGTTCCCTCGTGGAGGGGGATTAGAGTAGAAAAACACTGTCTTGGGATCAGCCTAAGTGAGAAGTTTTCGGATGGACAGACAGTAAGTTGTTGATACCTCTGCAGAGGCTGTCCCTTATAGCCTTGTTCCTCGTTCCGTGGGCTTATTGAAAATTCTCAAATTCTGCTTTATTTTGGTGGTGTTTACATAGCTTTGCACTGGCGTGTTTCATAATGGGAACACTGGGGAATGACTGGTTTCTCTGCATTGCTTTTGCAGGCTTTGTTAGACGAATACCACTGCTGTGCCTTTCCTCAGCAAAGAGCTTTTGTGGTACTGATAAAGGGAGCAATGCTCCAGAAGTAAAATAATTTGCTTTCATGAGCTTCCTAAAAGCTAGAGCAGATATTAAAGCCTGCGTTCAAAGTTATCCTGAAAGATCACTTGTAGGACATCCAAACTTTTGGATCCAACTTAGCAACTGCAAGGGGAACTTATCTTCTTGCTTGTAAAAGTAGATCTGTGGGGTGAACTTGTAATTTTTAGGGTTGGGGTAAAGGATGCTTGTGTGATGTTTCATTTGCATGTGAAAATGTCAACTTGGACGTTGTAGAGCGCGTTGAAAATATCTTGAAGAACCAGCCCTTGCACTCCTCCTCGTTTCGAAAATGTGAAACTTAAACCTCCTCCTTCTGGGTCCTGTTGATCTATTTGTAGATATTTGTCTATAGAAAATGTGTGCTCATCTGGTCATGCGTTTCCAGCCATCTGCTATTGGCAGTCCTCCAGGCGTCCCTTATTAGCATGAGGTTGCTCAGCACTCTCTCCGTGTTCTTGGCTGCAAAGCCCCTCCTCCGTTTCTAACAAAACACCGCTGGTTTCTGGTACGACTCGGGCAGTGAGTGTTTTCAATGTAGATGGCCAGGTGCTAAAGTCCCGATAGCCCCCTCTGACGTGCTGTGGAGGAGCAGGGATACACGCGGTTTGGGGTCATGAGGAGCTGTAGCATCCGAAATGTGATCCCTGCTAAAGTAACCTGGTGTTCTCTCTCTTTTTCTTGCAGTAGTATTCTGCCTTTGAGTAACTGTCCCCAGCTGCAGTGCTGCAGGCACATTGTTCCAGGGCCTCTGTGGTGCTCCTGATGCCCCTCACCCACTGTCGAAGATCCCCGGTGGGCGAGGGGGTAGCAGGGATCCTTCTCTTTCAGCTCTGATATATAAGGTGAGAAAGATCTGACATCTAAATAATGACCTGTACCCGTGTTGCAACTGTGTTTGGTTCCTTTCACAGTCTGATGGGAATGAATGGAAATAATAAGTGGGAGAACAGTTAATTTTTCAGCGATCGCTGAGCTGCACGCAGCGCTTCCCTGCTTTAATATCACCTGTTTATTGAGAAATGAGAGACCTTTTCCCAAAGGTGTGCAGCAAATAATTCACTAGCCCTGTTCCCGGAGGTCTCTTTCAGCTATTGTAGGCGGAGCCAGCATTATCAAACTGTGAAACAACTTCTTAAATGCTTTGCAAAAAGAGGAAGCGGGAAGCAGAAAGGTGAAATGCAGAGAGAGAATGGTTGATAAGCTCCTTCCTGTGCCCTAGTCCGGAAGGTAAAGCTGTCAGGGCCTGGGAGCTGCCCGAACCTATGTACAGAGTAACTTCTGACTTCGCAGAAGGGTGAGGTGGCCATCCACCTCGCAGACGGGAACGTTTCTAGAACACGTGCATAGGATGAGGGAAGATCAGGAGGGCTTTGTATCTGCAGACTTGCGTAGGAGCACGTGGATCTGCGCAGCCCTCATTTTTTTGGCCCTTTTCATTCTACAGGACTTTTTCTTTTGGCTTTCAGATGAGGAGACCTGGCTGTTCCTTGGCCGTAGAATAATTGTGAAACTTTGTGTTGGGTTATGGTGGCACACATCTGTCTCCCTTCTAGGCTGGGGGCAGCTTTTCCACAAGCCAGGGAGTAAAGTCCTGTCAGGTGAGGTAGCCTAAATTTATGCAAAGCTCGCAAATTTGGTTGCTCAGACAGGAGCGTTGTCATAGGTGTTAGACTTGATTTTTAATTAGCCCGTGGGAGGCACACAGACTTTATATGATGAAAAGATACAGGCCCTTTTGGGTCACAGCTGCCAAAGTCTCCTCTTGAAATTCCTGAGAGAATCACAGACCTCGTGGCTGCTTTCAGAGGAGATTTCTTCAATGCAGCCTTGGTGAATTTTTAGCGTTTCACTTACCTTGTGAATAAACGTGAACCTCTGTAGCCTCTTAATAATAACGTAACATCAGCTTAATGCTCTTGAGTTGAATGTTAGAGGGGCATGAAATCCAGAGAAGCAGCAGAGAGGTAGCAAAGAGCACAATGGTGTTCCTGCAGGTAAAGAAGGTACATAAATAGCTTCAAGAGAGCTCAGGACAAATAATTCCCTCTGGATGGGAGGGGATGAGAAACAGGGGACCCTGCAACTTAAAACTCCTGTGGACCGGCTTTGCCCAGCCTTGTGTATGCACCTGGTGAGGTCTGAAGGCAGAAAATGGGCCCAACGTGGAACAGACGCTGGTGGAAAGAATCACTGTTTGGAGGCTTTGAAGTGTGTGATTTCGGTATGGCCTCAAATTCGCACAGAAGCTTTTGGCAGCGGTGTGTAGGCAGGGGTTGCTGCCTGTGGGGATGTCATCTAGATAGCTGCATCCCAGAAATACGCATATAATCCTTTCTGGGTTTGTTGCTGACAAAACCTAGCAGAATCGGTCAGAAAATCAGCCCCTTCTGTAACATCGCACAGCAGAGCGGGCCATGTTGCCCAGTGGTTTAAAGTCTGACCTTAGACAGGGATTACTGGGACTCTCTCTGCCCCTCTCAGTTGCCCGCTCAGTCTTGCTGTGCTGTACTTACATCAGGCTGAGCTTTTCAGCCAGCAAGCTTCAGCGTGACCTGGAAAGGCATCTGGACCCAAAAGCTTAAGTACATTTTCCAGCTGTATCAGCTGTTCTAGTTCAAGAGATGACCTTTCTGAACAAGCCTGCCTCCTACGGAGTATGCAGCGCGCGGCTCGTATACAACCATGCTATAAATTAAGCAGCTGGGGCTCCCTATAGCCGTTGGGATTTTTGCGTTAAGAGACTTAACGCTCGGCCCTTCATCAAGGGAGCTTTGCTTGAGCTGGGAATGCAATAGTGGTCGGCGTCGGTGTTGCGCAGCCAGGACGGGCTTTGTGTGAGCGGACGTGCTCTGGCTAGCAAACTTGGCAGGAGGCTGCAGGTGTAGCACATGCCAACAGTAGGCTGCTTACACGGGTTTCTCGAGTCGCTTGGCTGTGGCCAAGATCATAACATCCTTTCTTCTTATGCTGCCAACAGCCTAGGGGCCTCATCCCACCACCACCACCTCCATCCTTCTCAGGACATCTGAGGAGCGTGGCTGGGTTGGAAAATCTTGCGCTCAGTGAATTGTAACCAAGTGGAAGCTGGTCCTTGCGGCTTTGCTTCACTGAAATGGAGCCCCAGGCTGGAGAGCCGGTGGTTTAGGCAGCTGGGTATAAAAGATAGCCTGGTGGGGTGTGTTTTTTTTTTTTTCTCCCTCCCTGCAATAGCATGGTGGGGGGATTTTGCAGGGGTGAACTAAAACCGAACGTTTGTTGCGTAAACAGGATTTTGCTTTGAGCAGCTTCCAAAGAATTCTGGGCTGCTGCTTCACAGGAACAGCTTCTCTCCCCAGCATCTTGCTGTCTCTATTTTGATGCCTAGAAATAAAATATCAGCTGCCCAAGACAAGCTGTGTAAACGTAATTCCCTCTGAACCGGGGGAACTGGTTCTCTTAATCCCTGTGGTTATGCTGCCTTTGGTTCATGGGCTGTCGCATTAGGGGGCTTTTTAAGTGGAAAAACCTCGCTAGGTTTGGAGTGCAGGGCATAACTTCTGGTGACAGAAGGGCTAAGCCAGAAGGCTCGGAAAGCTTTCCCCCTCCCGTTGCAGGCTCCTGCCAGTCTTCCCGCACAAATGCATGCGTGTGCCTCCCCCTCCAACGTGTCAATCCCAGCCTGCTTTTCTCAACTTCCTCACCCTGTTTTTGTTTTCACAAAGTGTAAGAAAAGAAGCGTCTGTGAGCTTTTCCTGAGAGAAGGATCTTTTCTGAAACAGAGACGCTTTCTGCACAGTAACAATGACTGTAAAAGGCTCCTCTAGAGTCACCGGTGAAGGATGTGCGTATAATCCCCTCGGGTTTTTTTAAATACACCTCTGTAGTGCAGAGCTCTCACGGGGTTCAAAGCCGACTCTTGCGGCTGGCTCGGCAGTGGCTGTATCAGCAGCAGTTCTGACTTAACCTGAGCGGCCGTCAGTAGGTTTCTCAGTGCACTTTGGCTTAAAACTGTAGTAAAACCCAACAGCAGGCGCAACCACAAAAACTTCTTTCAAACTCGATGAATTAACTTATTTCCTACAGGATATTTATTCTGATGAAGTGTAAACTTGTTTTTCAGCTAAGCTTTGTGGGCTTTAAACAAACGGCAGCTTCCTCTGCTCCGGTTACCAAAGCCAGGCAGTTCCTGATTTGCATGCGGCATTACTTTGTCGCCAGCATTAACATACTTGATGGCTTCTTCCTTCTCACAATAGTCAAACCAAGAGGGATCTGTTTTAATACATGTGGTAACAGGAATTAAAGTGGTGGGACACAGGCTTGAGGAGATGTTCAGGTTCTCAGAGGTGTTTTTGCTGAACTGTTCGTCTTTCAGCAATGCTTTTACCTTCATAGCTTAAAATGCCTAGAAGAAAACACCTGCTTGAAAAGCAGCGATGCTGAGGAGTCTTCCACCCTCCTACTGGGCACCGTTGGCTGCCAGTGTGTTTGTACTGCCCATCTTGTAAATGCTTCTTCACTGCAGAGCCAATCTGGACCGTTTTCTTTGCTGTCCTGGCTGCCTGTGTGTGTTAGGGTCAGAGGTGAATATATGTCACTACAAAGCATTTATTAAACCTTGTCTGGGGAGGTGCTGTCTCTGCAGCCATGTCACTTGCCTCAGCATCCATCCAGCCGATCGTCAGCAGATCAGAGTTCATCATGAGCTGCTGAATTAATCACCCTGATAAAATAAAATGCCTGGAGGCTGGACGGTCCCTCACCTAATGACCCGATGGATTGAACCACCTCCAGCCCCACCTGTTGATGCTGTTGAGGAGAGAGGGGCAGGGGGCTTTCCCAGGCATTCCCATGACTCAGAAACAGAGCGGACTTGTCTTCTATTATCTGGTTTACTTCTGCCCTTCAGAGCTGTGCAGGTGACTGTAAATGTGAGAGGGTCCACATGCATGAGCCCATAACCAAGCAGATGGGAACAGTTCAGCTTCCACTGCAGTTGACAACGTTAACTCAGGAACCTAATTCATTTCTTCGTCCTTTCATTGGGGCTCTTTTGCAGTGAAATGTGGAAATCATTACTGGGCAAGCCAACTGCCTGCAAAAACTGTCAGGAGGAGGGATGGAGTTTAACCACGAAATTGTTTTCTAGGAACTGGTGAGCTGAGTCTGAGGCGGTCTGCATGCTCGGCCTTCTAGTTTGAGCAGTGTTGGAGAGGGACGTGTACGTTTGCGGTCTCTGGAAAAGACCTCATCACAGTCTTCAAATCCATGTAGCTTCTCTGTGTTTTGGGATTCTCTCTGCACTATGTATTTTCCTCCGGTATACCAGGAGGCAAAACGTTTGCTGTACTAGTTGGCTGTAAAATCTGGGAAAGCAATTTGTGGTCATCCCTCACACAAAAAGACTGTGTTGGGGATTGGGGAGACAATGAAGTTGGTCAGACTGCGGCAGCAGATGTTCTTCCAGCTTGTCGGTTCAAGTTCTGTTCTTTTGAAGGGTAGTTCATGAACCGCCCTTCAAAGATGTGGCTGGGACCTGCGGTGAATGAATGGACTCTCGCTATCCAGAAATTTAATATAATGTAAATATGCAAAACTGCATTCCCTTGAACAGGAAAACGTGACTAGAAAATCACTCCGAGGTCTGAGTACTCATTGTGGTGTGTCCTTGAGTGAAAGGGGAAGAGAAAAGTATAACATTCTTCTTAGTAAAACTGTAATACCATTTATTTTGCATTTGCATCTCTATAGTTCTACATAATAATCAGCCAGGGGAGTATGACTTCAATTTTGTTCTCTACTTTTAAGTTAGAATAAAAGCAAGGTATTACAGGTAGTTCAGAACAGTAGCTTTTAACCACTTGCACACGTGTTTAGAGCTGAGACTCAGGCATGAGCTTGCAGGTGACTGTGTATACCTTCACAGGCTCTAGTGAGCCTCACAGTGGTGAATTTTAAAGACAGGATGAAACTCCGGACACGCACAGGTCTGTAAGGACTGGTTCTTTTTCAGGAGGGTGCTCCCATTGGAAACACAGTCCCTCTGCGCACTCATTTTAGCGCCATCTCTTACATTTTTGGTCTGTGATCTCAAGGATAGTTTTCTTTAACTAAAGCCGATTTGGTGTGCTCTCCTCCCTCCCCTGCACAGGACGAGAAGATCACTGTTAACCAAGATGTCCCAGTGCACGAAGGGAAGCCTCATATTGTCCATTTCCAGTACAAGGTCACAGAGGTGAAGACCTCCTCCTGGGATGCGGTGCTCTCTAATCAGAGCCTCTTTGTGGAAATCCCTGACGGATTATTAGCTGATGGAAGCAAAGAAGGGTAAGTTCAGGATCCCAGAGCTGTGTCCGTGGCTCCGCAGGGAGCAGGGCTTTGCTTCTATGGGTGATGCTCTGCCTGTGGGGAGAACAGGCTGTGCGTACCGCAGCTCTGTTCCTGGTTTGTGTATCTGAAGTATGTCCTTAACTGCCTGGTCTTCAGAGAACTGTCTTGTTAGTCCTTCATGTATTTTCTTCCCCCTCGGTGATCATTTCAGATGGGTTACTGTTTTTTGAGTCCCTATGCTAACAAAAAATAGGCAAGAAATGAGCGGAATGATTCTTTGTGTACTTTGGTATGGAAAATCTACAAGCCTTTCTCTGATTTTTTTTTTTTTATTTTTTTTTTTTTTTTTTTCTCCCAGCCACTTGGCAAGCTTATTTTGGCAGGCGTTTTCCTCTCTTTCGGGGGGGCGGTGTGTGTGTGTGGAAAAAACCTGCATTATATTGATGCGCTCCTTCTCATCAGTAGGTGGATCTGCTCTTGGAGTGCTGCCACGCAGGCGCTGGGCACTGCCAGAGTTTCTGATTTTTCTCTGTTGGCAGAATACGGTAGTGTTTTGTCCAGACAGCTCTGCTCTGGGAAGTTTGTGTAAACGCAGCTTCCAGAGCAGCTACTTCCTGCCAAGTGCTTTGCCAGAGATCTCCGCTGTCGGGGAGCGCTGTAGCAGAGATGTGGATGTACACTGGATTCCTCTGTACAGCTCTCCAAAGTCCTCCTAAATCTCCAAGTAGGCTTCATCGGTAAATGACATGAGTTAATTAAGGAAAAAAAAAAACAAACCACCTCATTTGGGCACCTTCAGTAAGTGCCAGTATTCTTGCTGTCTCACACTTGGCTCATTTGACTCTGAGTCCAGATAAATGTTTGCGTAATTTCTTCAGTCGGCTCATAAATCCTTCAGCCGTCCAAGCGGGAGCTGCTTCTTCTGGGAGGAGGGTATTTACCCGCCTGTGTCATCGTGACTTAAAGTGCGATTTTGCAAGATTATTTTTAGCTAGGTAAAACAGCCTAGTAGAGGCTATAATTAAAATAGTTCATTACCATATTAACAAAACACTTGCAAATTTAATCTCCCTCGCTGCACTCCAGTCTCACTGACTGCTGTTTAATTAGATGTCGATTGAAGCTCTGTTTGTCACTGCTCTAGCAGCCTGCGTGGTAAATGGTTACGAGGCCAGCAGTGACAGTGATGGCTGCACCGTGCCGATCCCTGGGGGCGCAGAGAGGGGTTAATGCAGCGCTGCTTCCGTCAAGAGGTGGCAGAAATAATTTAGCTGGAAAGGCAGGAAGCCTGGAATCAGGGTGCATCAGCTGTGCCATCCAGCTGATGTGTTCGGGAAACAGCTTTGCCTGTGCACATGCTCCTTCAGTGATGTTTTTCTCTTCTCTTCTGCCTGGCACGAGCTTTTTTTTTTATTATTTTTTTTTTCTCTTCCCATAAAGCACAAAACTTGCAGATCCCCTCGTGTATGTTGCCAGCGGAGGGGGTGCAGCCTGGCTCGGGATCAGCTGCAGTATTCAGCTTCACACTTAACGAAGGCTTCCGTAGAAAACCACGGGCTGGTTGGGAACGGGTGTTTGTGCGCGGTGGCACGCAGACGCCGGAGGACAGGGACTCGTTGGGTGACTCGTTGGGTGTGAGGACAGCTCTTAGTTCTGCAGGGCTGGATAGCGAAGCAGGAAGCCCATTGTTTCAGCACCCATTGTTCGCTGGAAGGGGTCTGTAAACAAGTAATCTTTCTGCCTGAAAACATCAAAACAGTTGATAATGCTCAGAGGCTTCCTCAGGACAGGACTTCCTATAGCTGATGTTCTTTTGTCTTCTTCCTCCTTGGCAGGTTATCAGCACTGTTGGAGTTTGCTGAAGAAAAAATGAAAGTCAACTATGTCTTTATTTGCTTCAGAAAAAGCAGAGAAGATAGAGGTGAGAACTTGCTCCTGCTGTCGGGTTTGCTCCCTACATCTAAAACGGTGCTGCTGCAGCCGTCCAAAAATCCGGTAACCCCAAGGCAGGGCTCCCCGGGACGCTTCCTACCGCAGTAAATGTTACATGCGTAATTTTCATGTTGTTCTTACAAAGCAGAAATAGTTTCTCATGGAGGAAATAAGCCCTTTCTTGAGAGGGAATATTCTGGTTTCTCCAGCAGGTGTGCTTTACTGTCCTGCAGTGAAATTATTACTAGTACTCTCACACAGAAAGCTGCTCCTGAGTAACTTGGAGTATTTTCTTGTCCAGAAATTGGTTAATAATTTCTCCTTTGGTAAGGAGCGGAGGTCTCCATTTGGCACCAGGCTTCTGCGATTTGGAAGGAGAAACCAGGGAGAGGTTATTACATGGGAAGCGAACTCTTGTAGCTCGTTGCCCCGATGTTCACCTGCTTTATAAAGATCTCCCGGCACTTTTGCCCTTCCTAGACCTACAGGTAATCCTGACCCTGGCTATAGATGCTTATGGCTTAAGGGGGCTGCATTAGGACCTAAAGATAGATGTGTTGGATGAGTGATTACAGCACGGAAGTTTGAGAAGATTTGCGATGAAGTACCAAGCTATGGATGTGTCACTTTAAATCTTCCTAGACGCAAGCTAGTAACCAAGCGATTGCCATGGCAGGAGTAATTCAAACCTTAATTCTAATTTTACTCTGCTGCTTCATGAGCTACGCTGTCTTCTCTGAAACGGAGCACGTTATCAGAGCTAAGCTGTCCTGAGCCCGGGAAGATGTCATTCCGTGTTATGATGCCAGGAAGAATTTTCGCATTAAGTTCATGCTATAATGCCGCCGCCGTCGCCACCACAGGTTGCGTAGGTGACCTCCGCGCTGGCTGGTTACAGGAGACATCTGGTACCAGGTTTTGGTTTTAAAAACGGGCTGCGTGTCGCTCTTGGACGTGGCTTAATTTGTATGAGTTCTGGAGCGCTCCAGATCCCGGGTCTTTGTCTATGCAGTTGAAATCCAGTGCTGTCTCGAAAACATATCAGAGCTTCTCTGCATGACCGTTCGGTGGCTGGAAGTTGATCGTGAGAAGGTGCTGCAGAGATTAGATGCTGCACCAGGGTAACTTTCACAGGTCACAGGGTTTAGTAACAAGCGAGCGTGCAGCCAGTCACTGCGTAATATAACCTTGTCTGACTGAGACAGGGGGGGGGTGTGGCTTCTGGGCTGACCCCGCTCTGAATTCATGTGTGTCACCCACGGTGGCTTTCCTGGGGGACCGCACTGAGCTGTGCCGAGCTGGCTTGAGTTTCCACTGAGCTCCAGGCCCTCTCCACAGAGACAGCAATTTTCTACTGAGACCCTGAGTAAGCAGGTTCCTGTCTGCTGCTGTCTGACCCACTTTCGGGGCTCGAAGGGTGCTGGGACCCACGTAAACGCAGAAAAAAACTTCGACGTGCCACGGGATGGCCACGTGCATCCTGGGCCAGTGGCTGGTGCAGGTCGATAACCAACCACCGCTGTTTGTCAGAGGGAACAGAACAGACATTGCAGGAAAAACACAGACGAACCTGCTCTGCTGCACAACCAATATCCCCATCGTGCTTAGGAGCAGCTGTGGTGAATGCAGGAGGAGACGAGACCTCCCGTTTGAGAGGGCCGTCACGTTAAAATGGTTTCTTTCTGTGCAGGGAGCTCTGGATGCGCTCGCAGAGGGCTTTCAGTGTGCTCTGATATTTGCGGCTTCTAGGGTGATGGAGGTATGGAGGATAATTCCCGCTGGTAACAGATTTCCTTCTCTTTGGTAGCTCCACTCCTGAAGACATTCAGCTTCTTGGGCTTTGAAATTGTGAGGCCTGGTCACCCCTCTGTCCCATCACGGCCAGACGTGATGTTCATGGTGTACCCCCTGGATCAGAACTCTTCCTCCGATGAAGAATAGCTGCAGCGGGAGACTCCAGTGTGACCTGAAAATGCTGTTGAGGGGAGAGAGGGTTACTTCTCCTTTCTTGAGGAAAGGGAAAACAAGCTTCTGTTGGACTGAAACTGCATTTCTCATTGTTAGATTGGCCTGTGTATCCTCAGAGTTGACTATCTCATTGAAATGTGTTGCCTAGAGAACTATATATACACACATGTAATCACCAAATAGTAAATGGAAGATGTTTATGAACTGGCATAGGAGCTCTTTACGTGCAGCTGTGTGGTGTGTTAGCCTAGGGGCGCCCGGTGCCCAGGCCGTGCGTGGGGGAGCACAGCGGTAGATGCAGTATCAACTCCTTGACTTCTCTTAAACCCACATTGGTCCTTTCCCCATCACCCGATGTGCGCTCATCTGCCAGACTACCTTTTGATTTTTCACTCAGACTCTTAAGTAGAAGGCAGGTTTGGGGTGTTTAGGCATGTGGAGGAGACGTGCTCCAGTTTAACCTTTAACACTACATTAAACCCCCTGTGCGTCTCTGCTTTGGGGCGACCGATGCTATTTTAACTGGTCTAACCTTTTTTTATTTTTTGGTTTTGTTTTGTTTTTTTTTTTTAACTTCTTGCTCTTCCAGCTTTTGTTTTAAGCAGTCTTAACTCTGTTCAATGTTACCACTGCACTATCACAGCATTCAATAAAAGGGGCATTCAGATGAACTTCACCCAGCTGGGGCTGCTTCTTTGAAAGGAACAGAGCCTGTGGTGGGCCTCCCATAGTGCTGCGATGGTTTCAGAGGGTCAAGCGAGTGTTTGGAGCAATACCTCCGCCCTGGGGGGGGAACGTTTCCTTACCTGCCTGCGGTGTGATGGTCCAAAGAGCCAAAAAAAAAGGCTCACACCTTCAGCCCGAGGATGGGTAAGGAGCAGGCCTGTGGCTGTCACCGCTGTTCTTCCTCCTCACCTTTCCAAAGAGAGGATCTCAAGACTTGAGACACCGAGCTAACGGCTGTATCCAAACCAAAGGGGGTTGCGTTGTGGAGGGGGCAGGCACAGACGGTGGCTCTGCTGGGTGTGGTGGGATGTTCATGCCAACCGGGGGCTTTCCCGGGATGGAGGGAAGTGGCCACGGCGCCGGCAGCAGCTCGTGTTTCAACCCTGCCCCTTCTGATGCTGGAGAACGAGGTTGTGCTCTTGTCTTTGTGCCACGTGGATGTAACCTGGCTGGTTTTCTTTGAAGGCCACGCAAGAAGGGTGTATTTATAAGCTGCGCCCTGGAGGCGTGCCGTGAGCTCTCTTCCTGGCCTGGCTGCTTGCCTGTGGACTTGTCCTTGTGTGCTTTGTTGTGCTCTCGCCCTTCGGTGGAGGATTTTGTTAAAAGCTGAAGCCGAGCCATTCCATAAACGTCACGGTCAGTGTTTTCTGGTTTTGGGGGAGAGAGGTGGGACTGGGATACAAGTTTGTGTGAATAAATCATCTTAAAGTTTGTGTCTCTTTTTCCCTCCTTCCCCTCCAATGAAATGAAAGTGGCGCTACGCCTTCTTCAGTGGGGCATTAAATCCTAAGTCTGTTTTAAAATCGGAGACTGTGCGGTGCAGAACATCTCTGCCCAAGCTTTTATTGCAACAGGCATGGGCCCTCCTGTCCTTGCTCTGGGAGCAGTGCGGAGCCAGAGGAGACCTTACGCCTATAAAGCCGATTTCTGGTTCTGGCTTTCTGAAAAGCCAAGTTGTATCCCTCCTTGTAGCCCTTCCTTCCCTGGGCTGGCACGTGTTTCTGCGTGCTCCAGGGCCCTGCTGCCACCCCATGGTGCTCCTCTACTAGCGCATCTCTGATATGATGGGGTGAGAACTGCTTTGCTCCTTCCTTACTGGATAAAATTTACTAGTAAGGTGTAAGGTCCTTGTCATGGGAGCTTGGAGCTCCTTAATAAGCTGCAGTTACGAGGCTGTGCCACTGCTTGTGCTTCTCTGATAACTACTGAATACTCTTCTGCCTTGGATCAAGCAAGTGTGGTCAAACGCAGAGGTCTCTGCTCACCCAGTGTCTTCAGAACTACCCTCTTGAAAACCAAAAAGGTGCCTCCTGTGCGGGTCGCCTCCATTGCAAGGCTGCAGGAGCCACGCTCTGCCCTGTGGCCCACCAGTCCCCAGCTGCCTCCCGCGAAGGGGGCTCCCTGGAGTGAGGAGGGAGACGCGCTTGCCTGGTGTGGGGCAGGACCCCGGCAGGCTGTGGGGCAGCTGCCTGCTGGTGGTGCCTAGGGGTGTGAGCCTGGGGCGGGGGGTTCTGACCCGAATTGTCACAGCTGAGCTCGGCTGCAGCATCCCCAGCTGGAGCTGTGTGTGCTGGTGGCAGAGCAGAGGGGCCGCATGCAGCTGCGCAGGGCCTGGGAGCAAGCAGAGGGGCGCTGGGTGGGGGACCCACTGGGCCACAGCCTTTGTGGCCACAGACAGCTGAGCTTGGCACCAGGAGCAGCATGTCTGCTTAAGCCCTCTCAGATGCCCCAGAGATAAGGACACCCCCTCCCCAACCCCCCCTTTCCCCCCCAAAATCACTGGCCACCGCTTTTTGGG
>NW_009653080.1:500921-501175 GCF_000708025.1 Charadrius vociferus
AGCTATAAACACCAAGGGTTTGCCGCCCGGGCCGGCTGCCAGCGGGGCCCGGTGGGCAAGGGATGGGGCAGGGGAGCGGCACCGCCGCGGGGGGCCGGGGTGCCAGCCCCACGGGCAAGGCCTGACCAGGAAAAAAAACCCAAAAAAACCCGTCAAACCTCAAACCTATTCTGCTTAAACCGTTGTTTCGTTTAACATCTAAAGGGAGACTCAACTGGGACCCAACTGGGAGGGGGGGGAGCAGCCCCCTCACC
>NW_009653080.1:501382-501847 GCF_000708025.1 Charadrius vociferus
GGTGGGTCGAGCCGCCGCTCGGCATCCCCTGCCCCATCCCCCAAGGAGCGTTCCGGGCCACGCGGCCCCATCTCCTTGCAAAGACAACGAAGAGTGGAAGAAAAAATGAGTCGAACGACGAGAGCAGGCTGGGGCCGCCGCGCTGCCGGCACCCCAGCCAGGGCCAAGACCAGTGAGCACCTCCTTTCCAACTGGGTAAAGTGGGATGAGGCGGGGGTGGGAACGGGGAAAGAAAACAAAACCCAAAACAACAGCTTTCAAACAATTGCTTTTTACAATATGTACAGAGCCCGGTGGGCAGAGCATCCCGGTACAGCGGCCCCCTTGGGGGCCGGGTGCGACACGGACACACACACACACACAACCGAGACCGATGGCCACCCCCCCTGTGCTCCCCCGGCCGGGCAGCGGGGAGAGAGTTGGGGCGGCCCGGCTGCTGCGGGGCCGAGGTAGAGCATCGGCCCG
>NW_009653080.1:502616-513644 GCF_000708025.1 Charadrius vociferus
CCAGCGGCTCGCAGAGACATGGCGCGGTCCCAAATTCCATCGAGAAACCTCAGTGCTTCCGTTTCCTCTTCATATGCACCAGGCAGGCGAGTCACCTCCATCCTGAGCGCCGGTGCCCAGTAGAATAAATATTTCCGCAGGTACCAGCTCACCCACTCACCGACGGGGAGGGTGTGGAGGGGGCAGTCAGTGTGTGTCCGACGGAGGGGGGGAGAAGACAGAGTCTGCCTCGGATCACGGCAGGAACGTCAAGCAGAACAATTAACACCATTCAACTGATGTCTAAAGGAGTCTCCAGCGCTTCCCCATGTGAGCCAGTCACATGTCTCGTACAGCCCAGGCATCCGGGCGCGTCACGTCCTGCCACGACCCAAGGTCAAGTCAGCGCCTGCCGCCGGCAGCCCCGCGCGCCCCGGGCAAACCCCAACCCCTCCAGGACACCCCGCTGCGCACCCGTCCCGGCCACCTCCGCCCCACAGGCGAAGCGGGGTGGCCGCGCCGGTGCCGTGAGAGGAGAGCCTTACCGTTCTCACCTCCGGGGAGGTGGGTATAGGGAGGGAGCGGAGCCTTGCTGGCTGGCGACGATGGCTGTGGAGGAGAGACCTGCAGAGGAGAAGCGGTGTTAGGAGCCGGCAGCCCACGACGGGCACGCAGCCGTGCCGGGGCAGCTGGAAAGCGCCGTATTTGGTCAAAGCAAAGCTCGGCACGAGGGCTCACGCCGCCCAAAGGTGGCTACGGCTCCTTGCTGGTTTCCCTGAGCCGTGCCCGCGGCCCCGGCTGGGTGCCGGGGTGAGGTTCAGCTCTCACCTGTTGCATAGGGCAGGTTGTACTGCGCCGGCAGCAGCGAGTACCCGAGGTGGTGGTGGTGGTGATGCGTCGAGAGCAGGCGCTGAGACGGAGAGGTGCGGGGCCGGTCGGCGCTTCTGTCTCCCCCGCCGGCTCCCCCGACGCTGCTACAGCTCCCGCCGCCTCCCACCACCCCGCAGCCGCTGCGGTCCCGCTCCTGAGACGTCTTCTCACTTATCTGGCAAGGAGAAAGCAGACCCACACTGAGGGACACTACCTGCTACCCCAGGGTGCAGGGCAGCATCGGACCCATGCTGCATGCTCACAGCTGCCCCATTGGGATGATATTCCCTAAAGGCCTAAAGGCTCCCCATGACACTACTGGGAGATGACAGGATGGCCGGTGGCCAGCCCAAAAGCAGTAGGGAGGATGCAGGTCCTGTTTGGGAGCAGCTCTTTCCTCACTGTGTCAAAGCTCCATCTCCCAGCTCAGCCCCAGAGGAGCTCGTGACCCTACGCTGCCGCGGGATGGAGACAGCCCCTGCATGCCACCCACTAGCACCAGGGCTGAGGACAAGTGTCGCCCGGTCACTGCAGGGCCTGCAGAAGCCCCAGTGCTTCCCTGGGCCAGCCCTGCCCGCAGGTTTGGCTCATCCAACCCAACTCCACGGCCCCAGGTCTCCTACAGCAGCGGGAATGGCAACCCCCACCCCCAGCAGGCAGAGTTGCTCCAGGCTGGTTATAGGATCCCTGGATCATCCCGAAGCTCACGCACGGAGCTGGACAAAGCCAGCACCTTCCTGACCCTCACCGTGGGTGATTTGCTCTTGTAGTGGCTGGCGTGCTGCTGCAGGATGTCCAGGGCCTTGGACTCCGAGCTGGATTTACAACTCACGCTGGGGCTGGCTCGGGACTTGTCACTGTCGTCGCTCCCCGACGCCTTGCTCCCGTACGGGGAGAAGGAATAGCTGGAAGGTAGGTATGATCCTGCGGACAGGGGGGAAAAAGCAGTCAGGGCATGAGGAGTCCGGGTGGCACAGCGGGAGCACATGTACCTCCAGGAGCAAAGAGGATGTCCCACAGCCGTCCCCTCCTCCGGGACCAAGGACAGCCTGGGAAGGGACGTCCCTGAGAAGACCCCATCTCCCTACCTGGGTAATTCTGCATCATGACGGTGGGCATGGCCCGGTAGCTGGGGTGGTTGGGGTCGTACGACTGGCTGTAGGAGTAGCCGTGCATGTAGGGGATGTAGGACTGATGCTGCGTGAGGGGTGAAGACACAGGGACGTGGACACTGGGTCTGGGGTCCTTCCCCACCATGCGAGCCTCCTCGGTGGGGGTCAGTTTGCACTCAGAGCTGGTGCTCTCCTTCCCGTCCTCCTTGGATGCAGCTTCTTTGCTTCGAGTTCGTTCTTCCTTCAACTTTCGGTCCCTCTCCTCTTTCCACCGCTCGTCCTCCGTCTTGATGTCCGAGTACTTTGCCGGGTACACATAGGTCCACATCCGGGGCTCGGCTTCCTGCAAGAACCAGCCGTCAGAACACCTGCCTCCCCCCAGCCCTGCCTGCCCCAAAACCAGGACGGATTTGGAGACCAGCAAACCCCACTCCCCTTCCCTGGGCTCTCCTTGGCCCATCCGTGGCCTCCCAGCCCCATCCTTTTGCTGGCTGCAAGAGAACCTCATGGGGTCCCATCACAAACAGAGGACAACACATGTTCTCTGCTGACGGCCCTGGTAAAGCCCTGCAGCAAAGCCACAGTGAGGGGCTTCCTCCAGGAGAAAGCTCACCACCGGGCTGGCAGACAGGAGCGAGCGGGCAGCGGGAGGGCATTACCTGTCTGTACCAGAGCACAGGGTCCACCTCCGCTTGCCGGCCACACTCAGAGCCAGCCTTCGTCTCGGCAGTCTCCTTCCCGAGGTGGCTGGCCTCGCTCAGCTTCACCTTGAGCCCCTCGGCGACCTGGCTGCCGGAGAGCTTGGAGGAGTCCTCCAGCTTGGGGATGATGACGGATTTGGCCATATCAGGACCTCCCTGCTCCTTGGCCTTGCTCAGCCCTGACTTGACGAGGTCCGTGAGACTCGGGGCCTTGGTGAGTGTAGGGGGCATGGGCGGCTTTTGCTTCCACTCCTCTTTGAGCGCTGCCTCCCTCTCCTTCAAGCCCAGCTCCGCCTTCTTCTCCAGCCCTCGCTGCTGCTGCTGCTCCAGGCTCTGCCGCTGCTTCTGCTGCTCCTCGTACTGCTGCCGGTAGGCAGGGTTGGTGCTCAGCAGGTGAGCATGGTAGCCCTGCTCGTTGTAGCCGTAGGGGGGCACGTAGGCGTACTGGTTGTAGTAGAGGGACTGCATGTACATGTTGGGACGCTGCTGGATGACCGAGGGCTGCTGGCTGGAGCTGCCGAGCTCCGCTTTCTTCTCTTCGCAGCCTTCGCTCTTCACCTTCACCTCCGGGTTCTCCTGCTCCTCATCCTTCTTCAGCTTCAAGGCCTGCGTGTCGGCCGCGGCTTGGCCACCAGGGTTCAACGGCCCCGGGCTTGCCTGGGGGTAGCCGGGGGAATAGTAGGTTTCAAAGCCTTGGTAATAGGGAGACTCTTTGCTCTGCGGTTGTGGGGGAAAAAGAGCTTTTTTGGCGCCTTCCTTGACCAGCTGCTCCGGATCCTTCCCCTTCACACTCTCCAACTTGCCCTCCCCGTCCTCCCCGGCGTCAGAGATGTCCGAGTAGGCCGGGCTGTTGGTCTTCACTGAGCTCGCCTCTGCCCCGTTCTGGGTGACGACGTGCAACGGGGTCATGGGTTGGGCTGGGTTGGTGTTCTCCAGCCTGCTGGCACCACCGATGGAGGGGCTCGGGGCGTTGTCAGTGAAGCTGTAGATTTTATCCGCCTCGGCCTTGATGCTGGCGAGCCGGCTCTGGTGGGGGTCGGACGAGCCATTCAGCAGCCCCTCACCTTTCGTCCCCAGGTCGCTGGATTCCCCCCGGAAAGGGCTCTTGCCTTCCTCTGCTCTGCAGGCTTTGCCAGGAGTCAGAGGGTTTTCTACCTCCTTGGGTTCCTTCTTCTTCTTGTCCTTCTTCTTCTTCTCCTTTGAAGGGGTGAGGGCAGGGTTGACCGCAAAGGGTTCTCCCATCACCGTAGGCTTGGGCTGGATGGGTTTGAGCTGAGGGCTGTTGGGCATGGTCTGGACCACGGTGGTGGCGAGGCCCGTGGAGGAACCAGGGGTGGCTGTGGTGAGGGTGGCGGTCTGGAAGGTGTAAATCGGCTGGGGGGGGATGGCTGGCGCAATGGGTCTGGCAGACTTCAAGCTTTTGGATGGGATCTTCTCCGGCTTAGCACCAGATGCCTTCTTTGACTTATCCTTATCAACACACCGCTTCTCCAGCGAGTCAAAGCCGTCGTTACTCGTCTCATCGGCCACCGATGGACCATCTTCAGAGCCGTCATTGGACAGGGCACCCGGGTCGGTGTCTCCTTCCCCACCCAGCTTCTTCTTGCAGGGGACCTTGGCGCTGAACTTGCTGGATGGGGAGGGACTGTGGGGCTCCATCAAGCGCACCTTGGGGGTGGCTGAGCGCGCCGGCGAGAGCGAACCCTTCTGAGAGACAGCGGCGCCGTTGCAGCTCCCAATGTCCGCGTGCAGGGAGGGCTCCTCGCCGTACTCGCTGTCCACGTCCGCCTCCAGCTTGCTGTCGTCGTCCGTGTGTGCGTGGGCCTGGTGGTACTTCAGCCCGTTGATGTGCTTGTACTTCTTGTTACAGTTTGGGTGGGGACAGTCAATGAGGATGGGAGAAGGGCAGTTTCGGTCAAGGACAGCCGGCTCCACCTTGCCGGCAGCGGGTGGCACGGCTGCCGAGCCCATCGAGTTCGTGCGGATGCGTTTGCTGCCCTTGGAGTCCTCCGAGCTGGAGTTCAGCTCCATGTCGGAGAGGGGTTTGCTCTTCCGTTTGGTGACGGAGGAGGGACTGGCCTTCACGTCCTCCGCAGTGCCGCCGGGCGGCGTGCGGTGGTCTGAGGAGTTCTGGCTTCCCCGGCGCCCTTTGCTGTTGGCTCCCGCTCGCGTCTTGCTGCTGGTGCTGGTCCCTTTGCTGTCCGAGGTGGCGGCGGTCTCGTTGACGGGTGTGTTGCTGTTGGGGCGCATGCGTTTGCCCCTGCCCCGGCCGTTGCGCATCTCCAGGTCGCTGGTGGGAGAGTCGCAGAACCTGCAGGGAGGAGGACAAGGAGGTTTTAATGGAGAGACGGCTGTGCCAGACTAAGCTGTCCCCGCTGTGCGGTGGGGACCCCCCTCCTCCCTCGCTATCAATCCCGCAGGCTCATCCCCCCACCACTCCAGTAAAGAGGAATCGGCAAGAGAGATCCAACGGCAAATACTTGACCGCTTCCAGTCTCCGGGACGAGGGAGCCTGTGACCGCAGGGGCAAAGAGCCGTGGGACCAGCTCAGTTGGCCAAGGAGGAGATGCTACCCCCACGGCAGCCCCACGGGCACAGGGCAGAGCGTACTGGGTGCCACGGGGGCCATATGTGGCTGGGGTTGCCCTCTGCGCCCGGGCACTGCTGGACCCCGCTGCCCACTTACCGGGGAGGTGCCCAGTCATGCTGCGTGCAGTCGAGCAGCGTCCCCACGTATGTCTTGTTCCTCCAGGTGACGTTGACCACCAGCATACCTGTAAGGCAAGGGGAGAGGGTCAGACGGGACCAGGCGTGACCCCACGGTGTCTCACCCTTCCCTGGGCATTAAGGCAAAAGGGGATCTACCCCTCGAGGTAGGCAGGAGGAAGAGCTCAGCTCTAGGGCCGGAGGAAGGCAGACAAGGCGTCTTAGGCTCTCGGGAGATGTCAGACCCCGGGCTCTGGGCTGGAGGGGCACCAAGATGGGAGCTGGAGACCACTGGCTCATCCCCTCTCTTGGTACAGCTCTGGCTGGTGTCTACCCAACCTCTCCTCCTCAGTGCTCTTCCCTATTTTCACAAGGATGCTAAAACCAGTGACCCCCAAAGGGCTGCAGAGTTTTGGCCTTGAAGATCCACGTTGGCTCCACGTGCACTCGGGTAGGATAGGGAAGGTGATCTCCAGGGAGCGAGGGCTGGGAACCCACAGGGGAGATGCAGACAGCCCCCGGCAAGGCTGGGGAGCCCAACGTGGAGCTGCAACCCCTCCAGCAGGGCTATGTCCCCCATGTGTGGTCGTGAACCCCACAGCCCTCGGGAAAAGGCTGTTATTGCCACTAGATGGCAAGCTGAGCCCAGCATCCCCACGCAGGTGACCACCCCTGGCAGAAAAACCCAACCCTGGGGAAACAACGCTCGTCCCCTTGTTTCGGTTTGCTCCCGCACCCCCCGTGACACCCATCAGCCTCATATCTCTGCCTGCAGAACCATCCGTGGGGCCACATCTTCTCCCACCATGGAGAAAAGGCATCGGGCATTCGGTAAACCTGACGGTTTCAGCTTTTTCACACCAATTCAAGAAGAGAAGCAGCCTGGCTCACGCCCGTGCTGAGGACACGGACCCTCAGCATCAATTCTTGGAGGTGGGGGGTTCTTTCGCAGCATCACTCAGCTTTGTGGATATTTGCTCCCTGCCACAGACCACTCTGATTACCGCAGAACCAATCTGACGGGGAGCGGAGTCCGTTGCGCCGAACGCATTTATCTGAGGCAAGGTAAAAACTCGGGAGATATGAAACTCGTTTGCAAGGGTTGATGAGCGCGGCAAGATATACAGCCACACGGCCCTGGGAGATGGATGGAGCCGAGGGAGCCCAGAGCAGCTGTGCCTGAAGCACGTTTATAAATCTCAGCCCGTATCGCCCGTTGTGCCGTGCCAACAGCCAGCTGCAGGCTTCGGGGGGATGATATACAGAGCCGAGGTCCCACACGTGGGTCTCCTTCGGAAAGAGAAATGAAATGCAGATCTTGTCTTTCTTCTTCTCCTCCTGGAGAACTCTGGGTGTTCTGGTGGGAGCAGGTCATGGGAATACATGGTGCCAACACAAGACCTATAGCCGGCTCATCCTGGTGAGCAGGAGAAGCTGGGTCCTGCCTTTGGAGGAAGGTGCTGGGGACCTGCCTTAACACGCACGTGGCTGGAACGCGATGCTGGAGACAACGCGGGGTACAAATGAGCGGCGCAACCAACTGCCAGGAACCCGCAGCCCCACACAAGGAGAAAGGGGGATGCTGATCCCAGGTCTTCACCCCCTATGCCTCCTAACGTGGCTTTTTTTGGGAGGCAGAAGTCTGTCCCCCCTTTCCTTAAAACCCAGGGAAGCGGCCACCGTGTCGTGCACCCCAGCCCAAACCTGCCATCCCCAGGACACCTCCGTGGAGCCACCACGGGGTGCTCCCAGAAGCCTGAGAAGGACCAAGCGTTGCTGAGGGACAGCAGCCCCAACTTAGACCCCATCCTGGGGACCAGCCCATCCCTCGTGGCCACGGGGCTCAGAGGAGCAGCTCCCTCTGCCCTCCCCGCCGCGCAGCCAGTGCCGGTTCAATCTCTCTTTGAAGCCAGCGAAGACCACGCGCTGCTGGAAGTTAATTGCGCGACAAGCCACTGGAGGCTCTTGCGCATCCCGAGGCTGATGTGCGATATTAGAAAGGACGTGCTGGTTTGTTTTTTTTTTCCCCACCACCACGATCACAGGAGAGAGATGAAAGACGAAGGGACGAAGCGAGCCGGCGCGCAGCCGTCCCTCCCTTCCCCGTTGGAGCATCAACCCTCCAACACACACCAGCCTATATTTAACCCGCTGCAACCAATCATACCAAATCCCCTCCTAATCCTCCAACAATAACCCAGGACAATTTAAACCCCAGGGATAGATCCTAAGCAGCTTTTTTCACCCGCCGTGTCCCGCTCCTGCGGCAGGATGATGAGCAGGCATGGGTAGGGCAAGGGCGGGCAGCGAGGAGGCAAGGCACTCGTGTCCCCAAGGCTGGTGATGCTCATGCACAAAGAGCCAGCAGAGATGCTCTTGCAGAGGAGGAATCCCACTCGGATAACTGCAGCCCGACCTGGTTTCACGGGAAGGTGACACCTTGGATGTTCTTAAGCAATCGATGCCACCCAAATGGGGCTCAGCACCCCAGTCACCGCGTATTCATGTCACCGCAGAGTCACACCCCAGCAGGAAAAATTAACGGAGGGCTGACGGTGCCAGGTTGCTGTCTAAAAAGACGGCGTAGGAGATTATCCATTTTGACAGGATTAAGAGATAAAGGGAGCTGAGGGATGCAAAAAAGCACCGCCTGGTCCTTGTACGGTCCCCCCATGGGTGCTCTGTAGCAGCAGAGCTGGGTGTACCCAGCTGGTGGGGACGTGGGATGGACAAGGACAACACTGCACAAAGTCCTCGGTCCTAACGCATCTGCAAATTAGACCAGACTAAGCCTTTCTGATGGATAATCCCTGCTGGGGCACAACTCCTCCATCTTAAAATGTAGGAGGTGTCTGCTTGCAGACTGGGGCTGTGGACCCCAGGAGCCATCGCATTGCAAAGATGAAGCCCTCAAGCCCAGCCAAGAACATCTCAAAACTCTGCTGAGAAACCAGGGCTCCAGCACCTGCAGCAAACAGGAATACCTTCAGACCCGCACACGGCCAGTTCATTGCATGGCTCAACATCACCCAACCATGATGCTACTGGACCAGCAAGGTCAGGTCCTCAAGCATCGTGGGGACTCTTAGGGTTGTTGGAGGAGCATCCCCAGCCTTGGGGAGAGCGAGGAGATATTGCCTCTGCAGTTGGAGAGGGCAGGCACTGACAGCTCTGCTCGTTTCCTGCTAATTTTGGGGTGTGGGGGATGTCTGCAAGGCAAAGGGACAACAGGTGGTGGCATTTCCCACTCCGAGGAGAGGCAGTTTGCCTGCAGGGCCATGAACCAGCTCAGATGCAAGGCCGGTGTAGCCCCCCATCCCGTCTGCACCAGCGAGCAGCAGCAGGGATCCATCCTGCACTGATCCTGTTCCAGGGCACCACCAAACCTCCAGCACCTGGAAGCGTTCAAGGTACTTCTTCCATTAATTTCTCCTCCAGCTGCATCGCTTTTGGGATGCCCGGGCTTTGGGATGCCCCTTCTTCCACGAATTCCTCCTCCAGCTGCATCACCCTTGGGGGGGGGGGGGGGCAGGCTTTAGGATGCCTCTTCTACAGTTCATTTACAGAATCACAGAATGGTCAGGGTTGGAAGGGACCTCTGGAGATCATCTAGGTGATGATGATCTCCAGATGCCCGCCAGAGCAGGGGCACCTCCAGCAGTGGCACAGGACAGCATCCAGGCGGGTTTGGGATGGCTCCAGAGTGGGAGACTCCCCCACCTCTCTGGGCAGCCTGTGCCAGTGCTCCACTACCCTCAAAGTAAAGAAGTTCCTCCTCATGTTAAGATGGAACTTCCTATGTTCAAGCTTGTGCCCGTTACCCCTCGTCCTATCACTGGGCACCACTGAAAAAAGACTGCTCCCATCCCCCTGGCATCCTCCCTTGAAGGATTTGTAAGCGTTAAGATCCCATTTCCCCTCCAGCTGCATCACTTTTGGGATGCTCCAGCTTTGCCATAAGCCCTGCTCGCATGCAGGGAGCCTGGCCTGACCCGTAGCGCCCAGGTTCTAGGGCACAACACCCAAAGCTGGTGCATGGCCACGTGCAACAGCTCCGCTGCTGCTGCCAGGAGAGCAGAGGACAGCACGTAGCAGGGGATGGCCAGCACAAGGGCCATCTCGCCCAGCAAAAGGGCCACCTCGCCCAGCAAGGAGAGAGATCACTCAGCAATTGCCACACAGGGAAAACGGGCTGGGGAAGTTAATTTAATTTATTGCCAATCAAATCAGAGTGGGATAATGAGAAATAAAACTCAAATCTCTCTCCTCTTCTTCCTGGGCTCAACTTCACTCCCAAATTCTCTACCTCCTCCCCCTGAGCAGCACAGTGGGATGGGGAGTGGGGGTTATGGTCAGTTCAACACATGTTGTCTCCACTGTTCCTTCCTCCTCGCTCTTTTCCCCTGCTCCAGTGTGGGGTCCCTCCCACGGGAGACAGTCCTCCACCAACTTCTCCAACGTGGGTCCTTCCCATGGGCTACAGTTCTTCATGAAGGAAGAAGTTCTCCATTTAGGAAGAAGTTTTTCCACTTTAAGGCTGGTGAGTCATTGGCACAGGTTGCCCAGAGAGGTTGTTGAGGCCCCATCCCTGGAGGTGTTCAAGGCCAGGCTGGATGTGGCCTTGGGCAACCTGGTCTAGTGGGAGGTGTCCCTGCCCATGGCAGGGGGTTGGAACTTGATGATCTTCAAGGTCCTTTCCAACCTAAACCATTCTATGATTCTATGAACTGCTCCAGCGTGGGTCCCTTCCCCAGGGTGCCAACCTTCAGAAGCAGACTGCTCCAGCGTGGGTGCCCCATGGGGCCAGAAGACCTGCTCCAGTGTGGGCTCCTCTCTCTCCACAGGCTGCAGCTCCTGCCAGGAGCCTGCTCCAGCACAGGTTCTCCACGGGGTCACAGCTTCCTTCAGGGTACATCCCCCTGCTCCGGAGTGGGGTCCTCCGTGGGCTGCAGGTGGATATCTGCTCCACCATGGACCTCCACGGGCTGCAGGGGGACAGCCTGCCTCACCGTGGTCTTCACCACGGACTGCATGGGAGTCTTGGCTCCAGCACCTGGAGCACCTCCTCCCCCTCCTCCTTCACTGACCTTGGTGTCCGCAGACTTATTTCTCTTACATCGTCTCGCTCCTCTCCCCCAGCTGTTGCCCAGCAGTTTTTTACCCCTTCTTAAATATATTACCACAGAGGCGCTACCGCCATCGCTGACGGGCTCAGCCTTGGCCAGCGACAGGTCCATCTCGGAGCTGGCTGGAGCTGGCTCTGTCGGACACGAGGGAAGCTTCTGGCATCTTCTCACAGAAGCCACCCCTGGAGTTCCCCACTACCAAAACCTTGCCACACAAAGCCAATACAGTCTCCCAGGCAGGGTCAGAGGGAGACAGGATCTTTCCATTAAACCATGTGGGTATGGAGGCTCAGATGGTGGATTAGTCACTGGTGGCCATCTAGCGCCCTGCTTTCCAAGGGACAGGAGGGCTACAAGAGGGGCCTCGCATGCTGGAGTATGGAAAAAGCAGCAGGAAAACCTTCAGCTTGGGTCACACCAAGGGACAAGGAGCCAGCAAGAATGTGGCTGTAGGTCCTGGTGACCAAAGTGGGAAGTCGCACCACTTGTTGCTGATCCCATGGAACGGGCATTTCGTTCACCAGGACCTGCTGA
>NW_009653080.1:513721-534352 GCF_000708025.1 Charadrius vociferus
CAAGGTCCGTGCATGGTCCTGCAAGAGGATGGCTTGTCCCACCGCAACCCATGCTGCCCAGCACCTGCGTGGGACTGGGGGCCACAGCTCCCTCTCCATGGCCTGAAGCCTATCCAGAAGACTCCTCCAGGATTTTGGGGACCTTGGTGCCTTCTCAAGGCTTAGCAGGGCGGGCAGAGCACAGCCACGGCACCAAGCCCCCCCGGGGCCACCTGCGAGGAGCCCAGACCTCCATCCTCAAGCTCCCGGAGAAGGGAGGCAGAGGAGTGGAAAGCAATTTAGCTCTCAGGAAAGCGTGGCAGAGCAGCTTGCAGCTGGAGAGCCTCCTTGTAAACAAGCCCTTTAATCCTGCGCGCGGCAGCTAAAGCAGGAGCCCCAGCTGGTATTACCTGGGGCAGCCACAGACGTGCCTTAGGGAGACGGACGCGAGCAATAGTCCTGTCTGGAGCAGAATATTGCTCACCTGTTGATAAAACAGCCTCCGTACAAAGCCGACAGATGCTTCGAGAGCGATAAGCGGTGCGTAAGCTCTCCTCCGGCTCCCCGCACTGTCAAGCCAGCAGATATTAGACACGAAGCGGTGGCGCCCGGGGAGCACCGGGGAGTGATGCATAATAAAGCTCTGCTTCTCAACGCCGACACGCAAGCAGCCACCGCGTTCGGGGGGTTTGCAGCCTCCCCATCCATTGGTGAAACAGGAGGAGGGTACAAGGCAGCAGCCCGAAACACCAGCAAGCCTCGCAGCGTTGGGGACGAGATGCCCCATCACCGAGCGGCGCCGGATGATGCTCCCATCCGGAGCGAGCCGCTGGATTGCTGATCTGAAGATGAGAGGGGTCACAGCCACGCTGTCACGGCTTTAGGAGGCTTCCGAGGAGCGTGCTGAGCCTGCGCGTTGGCTCAGCAACCTTGGAGGGGATTTACAACTGCTCGTTACTTTGGAAAATGCCATTAAAGCAAACGAGAAATCCATATTCCCGCTCCTCGCCCTTGCTGCCTCAGCCTTACAGTCACCTCCTGTTCCCGGGTTTGAGTATAGACAGCTCTAAAGACCGGAGCGTGTACGCAGGGGATGGTGTAGCCTCCTTCAAAGCCCCAAAGCCCATCTATAAGCAGTGCAATCCTGGCACAGCCCCCTTTTAAAACATCCCCAGAGACAAAGACCAACCGGAGTCACAACTGAAAGCTGCAGGTAACTGCGAGACAGAACGTTCAACGTGCAAAGCCATCAATTTTGGGGTCACGGTTACGGTAAAACCTTCCGGTCTTTGCCCTCACTATCCAAGCCTTCTCCATCCTCTCCCAATCTATGGCATCTCTCTCCTGCTCTGAGCAAGGATACGTCTGCGTTGGCATCTGCAGACCCCGAGGACGCACACACTCCATCATACCCTCACAAGATGTTTGTAAACACACAATCCAAACCCCCGGAGTGCGCGAAGCTTGGCCACGGGCGACCTGCCGCCGCCATTCCAGCACGGAGCTGGAGGGAGGGATGCAGAGGGAGCGTGCTGCGGCGCTGCCGCGCTGCAATCCTCGTTGCTCGGAGGGTTTGCGTGTCAGACACTGGCTTGTTTTGGTTGCGAACAGCAGCGGCGCGGTGCTGGAACACAGTCCGCTCGCTGTGAGCAGAGGTGAGGAGGTGACGTGCTCCGAGCCAGGTGACACCAGCCCCGTAGAGGGGGATGGAGGAGACCTGGCAGCTAACGAGGCAGCAAACGGAGCGATGTTTTCCGGTATAATTAGATCAGTTAATAGTTCCTGCAGATCGAAATCACACCTAACAGAATTAGGAGAACTGCCAAGACAGCTGCTCCCACCAAAAGTGTTACAATAAAACACATTCCCTGCACAAGACGGGCTTAGCAAAGGGACAGTGTCACCAGGGAGGCTACGGGAGAGCACACACGACTGCTGCCTGCCACCAGCAAGACCAGACCTCAGCCCAACACCAACCTGGAGCAGTGGTGGAGAAGACAGACCATGAGCCCGGCACCAGATGTTTGGTGGTGGAAGCCCACTGGGATGCCTTTGGTGGTGATCGCGGTTTTCTAGTTGGGGGAGAAGACGATGCCAGTGTTCAAGGCAGGAAGGATGGATGTCGTGGGGCTCCTCGGAGCTTCACGCTCCCACCTCAGATGGGTCAGCTCCTGCTTGACCTTCTGGCATCACTCAAGTGTTGCTGGGCTTTGGCTTTAGGAGCATTTCTCCCTGATTTTGCAGCCCCACGGCCAACCCAAAAGCCTTTTTTTTTAAAAAAAAAAGAGGGAGCTCTGGTTGAAGAACCACATTGCCTTCCTCTACCCAGTCCCACGGGAAGTTCTGCAACCACTCCAGCCCAAGTATGTTTTTGCTGCCAACGCAGATCCCCACGTCTCAGGGGCACACACTGTTAAGGCGCAGCCGGGAGAAGAGCAGCTTGCAAAACTGTCCGCGTCAGAGCAATTACCGTGGGAGTCTAAGGGGCACATCCGACACAAATCCAATTTTCAAGGAGGCATCGTGCTGCCGAGAAGAGATGCCCATCTCCAGAGCGGCTCCATGGGAACCATGCACAAGGCTGCCCGGCGGCCAGAGATAGCAAAGGGACAGTGTCACCAGGGAGGCTACGGGAGAGCACACACGACTGCTGCCTGCCACCAGCAAGACCAGACCTCAGCCCAACACCAACCTGGAGCAGTGGTGGAGAAGACAGACCATGAGCCCGGCACCAGATGTTTGGTGGTGGAAGCCCACTGGGATGCCTTTGGTGGTGATCGCGGTTTTCTAGTTGGGGGAGAAGACGATGCCAGCGTTCAAGGCAGGAAGGATGGATGTCGTGGGGCTCCTCGGAGCTTCACGCTCCCACCTCAGATGGGTCAGCTCCTGCTTGACCTTCTGGCATCACTCAAGTGTTGCTGGGCTTTGGCTTTAGGAGCATTTCTCCCTGATTTTGCAGCCCCACGGCCAACCCAAAAGCCTTTTTTTTTAAAAAAAAAAAAAGAGGGAGCTCTGGTTGAAGAACCACATTGCCTTCCTCTACCCAGTCCCACGGGAAGTTCTGCAACCACTCCAGCCCAAGTATGTTTTTGCTGCCAACGCAGATCCCCACGTCTCAGGGGCACACACTGTTAAGGCGCAGCCGGGAGAAGAGCAGCTTGCAAAACTGTCCGCGTCAGAGCAATTACCGTGGGAGTCTAAGGGGCACATCCGACACAAATCCAATTTTCAAGGAGGCATCGTGCTGCCGAGAAGAGATGCCCATCTCCAGAGCGGCTCCATGGGAACCATGCACAAGGCTGCCCGGTGGCCAGAGACTCAGGAGTGCCTACAGCATCCCGCTCAGGAAGCCGGGACATAACTGGAAGCAACTGTAATTCTGCACCTCCCTGTGCCCATTGCTGCAGGGGATTCAGGGATGATACCCCTGAGGAGAAAGCTGCTGCTGCAGTTGAGCCAACAAGCTCCTCTCCACCACTGGAGATGATGCTTGAGGCAAGCCAAGAGCTGCTTCTGCTGCCCTGGGGTCCTTCCAAGAGGTCTGGTGAGGCTACAACATCACAAGGCGCAGGGAAAGGTCGATCCCTCTTGGTGAAGGTGCTAGGATCCCTCTGGAGATCTTGGGGATGGTCTCCAGCCACACAGGCTGAAAGCACCTCACTTGGACTTGTAGACATGCCCTTGGCGTAGTTTCTCCCCTGTATCCTTCAGGTGAGAGGAGATGCTCACTGCATCCCTATACATTTCACAAGCTCCAGCTTTGGACAGCCAGGTCCAGTATCTCCTCCAGCATCACCGTTCAACCCCCCCATTAACGATGGGAAGGCAGGAGAGAGATGCCAGGCAGGAAATAAGGACGGTTTCACCCTGACTTTTCACTCGAGGATGAGAGATGCTGCCACGACAGCACACCAGAAGCGACCAAAGGCAACAGCGGGATTTGTCTTCTGCAGGGCTGGCCGTAAAAGTCATTGCTCCCAACGGTGGCAACTAAGCAGCAGCCAGCAGAGAATGATCTTTGCACAAGTTCATGGAATTACTGCAGCCTAAAAATAGCCAGGCTGTGGGAAATCGCAGGGCGCCTCCAAGGCATGCTCCGAAACGGTGGCTGCGGAAGTGAGGGGGTAATGCGGACAGACAGGCAGACGGGCCGCAGAGCTTCGCGGTGGGGTGAGGAGCAGGAGAAAAGGGAGGAGAACCAGAAAATGCCCCCACGTCACTGCCTCTAAACCAGGATTTGGGGCAGGGGGGATGTTTCTGTGCTGTCTGTCTCAGAGATGCTCTGTTAGTCCCTTCTGGCGTGGCCACTTGGGCTTCTCCGCCCACCACAAGCCTCTTCTGATTTCCACCCAAAAAATGAAACCCCTCCAAGGTCCAAGCTCCTATCGGCTTTGCTGCTGCCTCTTGGTGGTCTCCAGCAGTCCTGGGATTTGCAGCAAACTCTGCACCTCCGCAGTTTTTGGGTTGGGGACAGGGAGGTGGTGGGGGGCTTAGCGTGCAGCCCCAGAAGTGGGGGGGGTGCTGATGCTCCTCTGCACTGCTGCGCATCCCAACACTTGGCCCAGCCATGCCTCAGGTCCCCCAACTGAAGGTGTTACACCTTGTAAAGCCATCGGGCTCTTTGCAGACACCGAGCGAGCAGTGCCAGCACGCGGGTAACTCAGCAGAAGACCTTGTGCATGCTTTCTCTGAGAAGATCCCCCCGTTGGAGCCCTCAGCCCTGGGGTGCGCAGAGCAGGGTCCCTGAAGGCTCCTGGTTTGTGTTTCTTTGTCCCCACCAGCAAGCCTAGCTCAAAGAGGCTTCTCGCGTCCAGTTTTACAACGTGTGGCTCCCTCCTGCCTTGGAGCAGCAGAAAAACCAGACTTACAGCTCCCGGCTGCCTCAATCCAGATGAGTTTGTCCATACTGAACGGATGGTGAAGAAGAAAGGGCAGAGGAGTGTGAGATAGCTGGAGGTCCCCACCCCAAGCAATCATGTCCCAGTCTTCCCCAGCGCAGTCCATGCACTCCTCTCTTCCCAAATAGCTCACATCACGATGCTTTTCCCAGCAGGAACAATTTTGGTGCTCACCAGCTCAACCACAACTTCAAAACCAGTTTTCCAGCAGGAAGAAAGGAAAGGCAAATTGGGCCCATCCCCATCTTCCCAAAGTACACGGTAGGAAGGGAACTCCCCTGGTAGCAGCTCATGGGAACGCGGGTTTCAGTTCAGCTTCCATCGGAGATAACAAAGACAGTCACAGTGAGGAGCAGGCAGGGGATTAAGGCCAACAGTTTCATTTCCCACACGCAACGGCGATGGAAGAGCAGGAGCAGACGTCCAAGAGGAGCTCTTAGTTACCCGGCCGAGGTGAACCATCAGCTGGCCTCCACCACCGCTGCTCTTTCTCACCTTTGAGCTTCTGGGCTCTGTTTCTGCTTCCAGACCCCAGCTGAAGCCAGACGCAAATACGAGGAGCTCACCCCGAGCCTCCCGAAGCAGAAACCTCCAGCATCCCAACGAGGCTGGAACGAAGGCCAGGTTCCAGCGCTCGCCGTGGTTCACTGAGCCACCTATTCATCCCCGCGTTACTTGGCAGAGCCCCAACAGCGACAAAAACCCATCAAAGGACCTGGGAAAGCAAACCAAGCTGCGCGCAGATGAGACGAGCTCCAGCGGGGGGAAAAAAAAAAAAATAAATAAAAAGGTTGGATTGGTTTGGCAAGAGAGACGAGCGCCTGATCTCCCGCTGAGTCGATTTTGAAAGCTCCGCTGGGGTTTTTTAATCCAGCAGGAGATTTCTGCCGCCTCCCAGGGTTTGAGCGTTTTTGTGACAGACCTGCGGGTTGCCAAGCAGAAACGAAGTCAACTCCGTCAAGTTCCCGCGCGGGCTGGCACGGCCTTTCCTCTGGCACCTTCAGAACAAGTTAGCTCTTGCAGAAAGGCAGAGAAATGGCAGCTTCCATTTTCGCCCGCTGTCTGGGCAAGGGGATAACGCAACGTGTTGGGCTGACGCAAGTTTTGGCCTGTTACTCCCTTTGCTGGACAGATTAAGGGCTCCTCTGTGTCCTGACCACCCAGATGGTGGGGGGAAAGCCCAGGACGTGCCAACGAGCAACACAGCAGGGACACGGGAAGGAAAGGATTGCCATGACTCCAAAATTACACTGTAGGAGAGCGAAAAGCTCTGCAGTGACACTTACCGTCCTCCGTCTCCTGCCAGACGATGCCCTCCAGGTTCACGCTGGTCCCAGGCTCGCAGGGGCCCAGGCACTCGGGCTCGGTGGCCAGGGCCACATCACAGGTGTTCACTCCCACCGAGCGGGTGCGTACCATGATCTGCTCGCAAGGTGACGAGATGTCGTTGTTGACAACAGGGACGAGGAGGTGCAAGGGCAACACCGCAGGTGTAGAGACCGGAGACTCCATCTGTGGGGAAGGAGAAACATGCCGGTCACCGTCAGGAACACAGGAAGGAGAACAAGTATCAACAGGCATCTACATTCCTGGAGAACCTCAAGCCCAGGGCTGGCACCTTCTCAATGCCTGTGCCAGCAGGCGGTTCAAGTCCCACACCCTGTCAGAGGACAAGGATCTCACAGGTCTTTCCCACCCCGGCGTGCCCATAGCCATGGAACCCTGAAGAGACAGCACTTTGTAGTCACGTAGGTCACACCCAAAAGTCCCTCTGCAGGAGATATCTGCTGCCCTGCTGAAAGAGCGTGTGCCAAGTTCCTTCCCCGGTGGCTTTTGCCAGTGTAATCATCCCTGGTCAGGATGCCTTTTGGCTATCGCTCAGATGTTAACGCAGTCAATGACTTTGGACCTGAAGAAGAAAAAAAATGACAGGCTTCTGCTCAACTGGCCGGACAGGACAAACGAGCAGCGGTCTCCTCCAACATCCTCCTCCCAAATCTACCCTGTGACCACCTGAAGCTGCAGGCATTCAGATCACACCCCTCTTCTCCGTGCAAGTATCTACTTCAGAGCCTGACCCGGCCAACGGCTGAGCCAACTGAGCGCCGGCCATCGTGCTCTCCTTGCGCATGGAAACCACATCTCACGGCCAGAGCCAGGCTTGAAAAGCCAGCAAGCCAACACGCCAAGAAAAACCACGGCCAAGTCACCCTGAGCTGACAAGCCAAGGTCCTCGGCCGCTCTGCCACGCCAGCAGATTACAGCAGCGTTAGGAGAAGGACGGCTGACAGGCTCATTTTGCTGCTGGCCAAGGGAAGGGTAGTGTGGTGGCCTTGTCCCTTCAGGGTTCATCAGCTAAGCCAGCTGCAGTCAGTCATTCTCCAGCCTTGGCTCGCAAGCATTTGCAGCAGTTTTGGGGCTACCTGCTCATCCTCTGCTCAGACCTCCTCTCTTTACGGTTTATGATCTTGATAAGATACCAAACAACCTCAGAACAGCAGCAGACTGAGGAAACTAATCAAATCATCAGTGAGCGCTGACCTGGGTTTCGGTTTCAAGCAGGGGAAGATCCCTCTAAATCATCCAGCACTACACAGAGAGATGTCCTCCTACGCCTCTGCTGAGGAGGCGATTATAACCCCAGAGAGGCCAAGCTTGCTGGTCACCAAGCAGGGACACGGATACCAGCCCACAACCACGTCCAACCTTGCAGCTGGCTCTCCTTGGCCAATATTGCTGACTCCCACCCCGAACTGGCATCCTACTCCTGACCACCCACCAGAATTATCTGCTTGCTCTCTTGCTCACGTGCCTCCATCCTTTAAGCAAGATAAATAATCCCAGCAGAAGCTTGCACATCCAACACCGCCTGCCCCACGCAGTATGGTGCCCACAACCGCAGCGAGTGGCTGGAACATCCCACCTCCCCGAGCAGCTCGTGACCCCACAAAGCCTCTCCACGTCCTCAGCGACACAAACACCATCTGCAAGTAGAGAAGGTGCAAGAGGCAAACGTCTAGACAGAGAGGAGGAGATCACATCCACCCAGCAGCTTCTGCTTCAGAGGTGGCTGCCAGCGAGGGACAAAGATGTGACCCCCACAGAAAAATCAGAGATGTTCTGGCTCTGCCAGGGTGGGTGGATTTGCTCTTCCAGCAGGAGAACACAAAGCATCTTCTGCCTGCACGCCTGCATCCCTCTCCTCGTCCTCCTGTGTCCATCCTGCCTCTGGATGGCTCCTCAGAGCGCATCCACTCCACTGAGCGTTAAAGACGGTCTGGACGTGGCTGGTCCGCAAGGTCCCCTCCGCCAGCAGCACAGCTCTTGTTCCATGGCTCTTTTCCCCACATGCCACCTCTGACCTCCCACCAGCAGGACCAGCTCTCCCCTAGGAGCCCATCCCCAGCTCTCCATCACCACCCACCTCCAAGGCTGCCCCCACAGCCGGTGCTCCAGCCACATCCCATGGGATTTGAGAAGGGTTTTTTTGGCATTAAACCCCCCTACCATGAGCCTGCACTCCTGCAGACAAATCACTCCCCCCAAAAATACAGCAGTCCCATCGCGCGCATCTCGGCGGATCCGAAAGATGCTCAAAGGAAGCGCGAGGCTCCTTCGAAGCGGCTCAAAAAAGCAAATCACTCATGAAACGCCAAACCCAAAGCAATTCCCCAGGTAATGAAATAGCCGGAGAGGAACCGGGCAGGGCTGCCAAATTCTGGGGGGCAGGAGCAAAAGCCCCGGCGGCGACGGGGAGCGCTGGCCCCCAGCGCCCCAGGAGCGATGGCCGCGTGCGCACGCTGAGGACCTGCGGGTTTTGAAACCGTTCAAGCTTCCTTCCACTTTGCGACAGAAACCGCAGCGCAGCGCAGGAGCGTTTAATTACAGTTCCAGCTCTGCTAATTATCGCCCGGTCACATTCGTAATCTGCATTACACCACGGTGCATAATAAGCAGCTCGTTGAGAGCTCTCTAATAAGCGAGGCGGCTTGATGGGATTTCATATTTCACCCTGCACTGGAACAAACAGAGCCTCGTTTAGCAACCGTGGGGAGACAAGGCGGCTCTCCTGCTCCCTCGCCCAACGCTCAAGAGCACAACGGAAAAGCCCAGGGTGGCTCTCCAAGGGCAGGGGCAGGAAAGGAGCCGCCTCGTCGGGACACAGCCGAAAAAAAGCCAAAAGCCACACCAGAGGAAGAGGCAGATGGATCAATCCCTGATTTCAGCTCCTCCCGACGCGTGTCTTATCTCCCGGTGCCACGGCTTTTCATCCTCCTGCTTTATCGAGCAAGGTCAGGATATGCAGCGGCTGGTGGCCGCAGGATGGCCAGGGGGAGCCAAGGCGGCTCTGCCAGCCGCTTTCACCGTCAGCAGGTGTCCAGCTCCATCCGCCGGGCCAGAAGCCAAGGGAGATGCCGGCACTGGGGCCGTGGGGCAGCACTCATACCCTCCAGCAGCAGCTTTCGCATCTCCTCCAGTTCACCAGGATGGAGCTTGAGGAGATCTCCAGCTCCCCAAACCAAACCCTGCACCCTCCTGGCTTTCAGCTCCTGTTCATGCCCACCCCCCGAGCAAATCACTTGACGCTTCTGGGCCCTAAATCCCTTTTGCAGAAGGAAAATTTATTTCTCTTTCCATGCCGTGTAGGCTCTAAGATTAAATGGCCGGTGGGCGCAAACGCAGCCACTACCCGTTCGCTGCCGGAGGGAGCTTCGATGTTTCCAGCAGCCCCTCCGCAACTCCGCAAGGGTTGGACGGGGTGAAGCTTCCCCGTACCAGCGCTGGCCGTCCATGCCCGCCCGCCGCCGCCTCCCCTAATGAAAGCCCTTTGTGTTTCTCGCGGAGGCTTTCCCATCACGAGGAACGTGCTTTCACCACCGCCGAGGACAGAAGTGGAACGGAGCCAAGCCCAGGCGGCGGCCAGCACAAGCACTGCTCGATGGGGGGGAAAAGAAAAAAAAAACAAAAAACAAAAAAAAAGCAAATCCACGAAGAATCCGGGGCAACGCCGACGGCGCCACGCGATGCTGGTCTGGGGGAAAGGGACTCCGGGTGGATAATTAAAACCTACACCTCGTCACAGCCCTCACTGGAAGGTGGGACGGGGTCTCACATGAAGGGGAGCGTGGCGGTGGGTGCCGGCATGGGGAGATGCACGCAAAGCAGCTTCTGCCATCTTAGAGCTGTGCCAGTGCGGCTCTGGTAACATCAGTCACCGTTAAGGGGACTTCACGGCAGCAATTAGCTAAGGGGAGAAAGAGAAAAGGGCACAAAAAATAAAAACACTGTAGTAATTTTGATGCCAACTCCTAAACCACCCAGACCACCCACTCATATGTACGAGTATTTTGGTTTGCTCCCAATAATCAAAGTCAACCAGGCAAGAGAACTGCATTTTTGAGCAGTAAAAGCCAACAGGAATGCCAAAAACCCAGAGAAGAGCAATCAGCAGAGGTATCTGCAGTGCATCTACGAGGACAGAGAGGGAGCGAACAACCACGTAGTATAAGGCACCCACAGAGCTGCATCCCGTTTGTCAGCGAGGACGTTGCAGTGGTCAGTGTGAGACCACTGATGCACCTGAGAAGGTGCTAGGCTTCCAGTGTAGCCCCACGTTAACGAGCTACGCAGCATAGTGGCCCGTTTTTCTCATCTATAAGGGTCCTTCAACTCCTGCAAACGCAGAGAGGCGACGAAAGCTATGAGGGAGCCTCATTACTGGTCACAAACTCTTAGCTGCTGTGGGCCAGGAGACAAAACATGGACCAAAACTGCTCCATCACAAGAGCACTGCTCGAGGCTGCAGCCAACACGTCCCACATCATTGCGTGGCTCATCCCAACATTTGGGAGCTTTGATGATGTCACTCTTGTCCTGCTCAGTCACCACATCCCCAACAAATTTGCTTTTTCAGAGCAGGACCTGGGAACATGAGCTTCCAACTCTTTGAAGAGCGATAACCGGGGAGCAGATCCATCCAGAGCACCTTTGGTGGGCAGCTCCTGCCCTCAAAACCGCAGCACCCAAGGTGCCTCTCCCCCACCGCCGGTGACCTCGGCAGGGATTTTAAAGAGGAACCAAAGTCTTCTCCAATCTGACCTCCAAAGCTGGGTACGCAGAGCCTGAAGACAAATCCCTGTGTTGGCACTGGTGCCCACCACGCCTACGATTCAGTCTTGAATCTACTTGCAGCATTGCTCAATAAGCTCCAACAGACTCGCCCAGAGCTCCCGGTCACGTCCCCCAGTGACAACATCCCAACACACTGGAGGCACAAAACCCCAGGCAGCATGGAGGAGGCTCCAGAAGACCCCCTCCCTGACTAGCACAGGGGGCAATGAACCTTGACTGCTTGCCAGCTGGATTTGTCTGGAACCCAGCAAGAAAGCAGCCAACGAGAGCTTCCAACAAAACCCCGCACACAGGGAAATAATGGGGCCACAAGCATCAGGTCCAAGGATGGAGCCAGGAGTGCGGTGTGGGGCACCGATGCCAACGCTCTTGCCCGATGCTCTTCCCTCTTGCTAGCTGGAGGCTGAGGTTGCCGACATCAAGATGCAAAAAAAAGAAATCCGTTTTAGAAGAAAGTTTCCCTTCCCTGGAAACACGCCAGCTTAAATAAACGATGCCAGTTATTTCTACGGACAGTGGGAACGCGCTCAGGAGGACATTCGGTTTCTTAGTTGGCATATCTGAGCCCACAGGACATCAGGGCAGCAGATCCAAGGAAAAAGGAGGATCGCCATTTCCAACGGCCCCCTCTAGCAAGAAGCGGTGAATGCCACCACAGGGAAGGATTAACACTTCCACATGCCGCAGAGCGGAGTGGGTTCAGCATCGCACTCCCCAAATTCGCTCTGCAGAGAGGACAAGCGAGCATGGGACCTCGTTGCCAGTGCCACCGCCAGAAGAGCCAGGCAATCTGGACAGGAACTGAGGATTTTTAGGGAGCAGCAGTCACAATTTCCCTCCTCAGATGATGCAGCTTGCCCTTGGGAGCCGGCAGGTACAGCCAGCCGCAGGCTGCACGGCAGGCTGGGAGGGAGATGGCGAGCGCACACCCAGATGGTCTGGACTCTCACCGTTGCCCCGAAACCAAACCAGGAGAGGCCAATTCCCCTCCCGGCTCCTTGGCGGCTTGTCCTCGGTGCTCCTCACCATCTGCTCTTGCGCCCCCAGACACCTGCCCGAGATTCATGGCCTCTCCCAGCCGTGAGGTCGCTGATGACACAGCGTGATGGAAAGTCTGTGCCTACAAAAGGCTGCCTGCACATCCTCTCCCGGCCATGCCAAGCACCCGCGTCCCAGCTCCGAGGTCCAGCTGTCCCCCTGTGCAGAGGGGCTTTGCCTCCATCCATGCAACCCCTTCTCCTGGCCAGCAAGTCCCTGCAGAGGAGCGGGAGATGGTGGCCAAAAAGCCAGCACAAGGCAGCACGTCGGCTGGAGTCGGCGGGCGCTTTTCAAACCCAGACTTTCCTCCAGCTGGGAATTTTGGGGAGAACCTGGCTGGGGAAGTGTGCCCCAGCCACGCGCGACCAGACCACAAGAACCAAAGCCTGGAAGAGGACTTCTGCAGGAAGCTCACAGCCCCACCGCCAGCATCGCTGAAAACAGACCCGGTGACGGTTAACGGGTGTATCGGGGTGCGACAGTCCATCCGGTAACGCTGGAGGTACAACCTCCCACCGCGCCAGCCGATGAGGAACTGATCCAAACACCCAGGTGATCCTACGCGTATCAAGCCTGACCACACTGCTGGAGAAATGCAGATATTACCCAGTACGACCTTCGATGGTTTCTCTCCGTGGCAGAGAGGGGAAGAAAATCCCTGCTTGAACACAACCAGTCTTATCTCAGTGCTTGCAGCATTTCGAGATCAAGAGGAGGCAGACGCCGCAGAGGCACAGTCTTGCATATTACCACGTCTTCAATAAAGCCAGGAATAGTATGCAAGACAGACGTGCTGGCACCAAGTCACCTGCTCCAACCACTTACAAGACTATCAGATCTGCTCTAGGAAGGGGGGGCGGGGGGAGAAAGGTGTCACTGGTAGGAGAGAGGTAGCGAAGCGCAGCAATGAGAGGGCACAGTTGACGTGAGTGAGACATAGGAAAGAAAAAATCCAAGCCGGGACCTCCACGCATCAGTCCCACCAGTTGACTGAGGACGTGTTGGTGGGATATTAGTTCACCTACCACCAAGAACCGATACCCCACAGGGTGGTTGCACCAGGCTCACCTCCTTTGTTGAATTAAAATGTGAAGCGGCTTGGGGGGTGGCGAAAAGGGGAAAATCTTTTCCCATGTGGGAAAGCACTGGAGATGCATCTGGGTCAAGGGAGGGCAGAGATGGTTAGAAACACAGAAACTGACCACAGTTGGCTGGAAGAATCCTTCGCATTGACCAACACAGCCTTTGGCTCGTTCTTCAGCACTGCTGCTGCCATGCAGATGCTGCTCCTGGTCACCAGAGTCACCCTCACCTCCGGCAGTGCTGGCCGAGCAGGAAAGTTCTGATGATGGCAAGCAGCTTCCCACTGGGAACCCATGTCTCACATTCAGCCCCTCCATCCCGTGCCTGCCTTCCTGTCAACATGGCCAACATCGCTGATGCGTGGTTGGCTTCTTACATTGCTGCTCTGCCTCCAGCATCCCCTGCATTGTCGACACCAGCCGTGCACCCTTCGAGCCAGGACACTAAGTGTAAACACCACCATGGGCCAAAGTCTTGCTTTTATTTATTTTCTTTCTCCCAAACCCAACAAAATAACCAGGTAACTCTACCCAAGCAGAAAAAGGATCCTTCCCTGCCGTGTGAGACAGCAGGCCCCTTTCCTGGGGACCTTCTCAACCACCGGTGCAGCCCAGCTCTTCAGTGCCTCCCTTTAGAGACATACATGACATCTTTTGGCTTTCCAGGCTGGAGGCCATCTTCTGTTCCATGGGAACCGGCTCCCCAGCAAGGTCCCAGCCCTGCACTCAACCTTCTTGTAGAAGACAGCTATCCAAGTCCCTGAAACTCCCCCAGCTCAAGATGTCCATCTACATCAGGCTCTCCCAGCTGCCATTCCCCAGCCGTTCTCAACCAACCACCCCCACTGGTCTGTTCCCACTAAAAGGTGTTCACGTAGGAAGAGGAGGACCAAAGCCACAATGACAGCGAAGGCAGACACATTTTCTGCCTTGGCCCATGTGAAATTCATGCCCAAATCTGAGCAGCACTCAAATGTCCACCGTTAATACGAGCACTCTTGGACCAGCACATTAGAGCAGGCAAAGGAACAACATAAAAGGTTTCACGAGTGCCTCAGTCCATCAATCTCCCAGAAGGAGGATATAAATCCAGCAGGCCTTTCACGAACCACTTGCTGTGGTGCGATGCAGCTCCAGCCGCCGTTAAAAGCCTGCTGATAGCCACCGGCTACATAAAACCCAGCCAAAGGATATGGAGGTTGCAAACAGCCAAGCTAGAGACAACCCTAAAACCCAAATCCGCAAAGCGGGCAAGGGAAGTCACATGAAAAAGCAGCATCTTCACGGCAAGATGCTTTAACCCTGCCAACTCCCTGGCAGGCAACGAGACCTATGGTGTCTGTCTCATGCTACAGAGCACCCTGAGCACCAGGGCCACAGGTTCATCCAGGAACGACCCACCACCCAAGCAGCTCTAGGGACGAAGAATATATTACAGAGCTTGGCATCTCCGTTTAGGCAGATCAACAGGTCAGCCAGTCAGTGCGGGTGATCCTGTAACTCCCAGGAGGCTATAAAGAAAGCAGTTAATCTCTGTTTTTAAGGAGAAGGATATTTTGCTTGAACTGAAGTTCCTACTGCAAGCATCGCCATGCCAGGTACACACCAGCACAAGCCCTAGAGAGCAGGTTCCCACCGCAGCGAGAGGACCCCATGCAAATACCCCAGGCTAGGTCCTTCTCGGAGGATACCCAACTCCTCCACCACCTTCAAAGAAATGAGAAAGAGACGGTACTCCCGATTTGCTGCGCACTATAAAAGAGACTGAAAACCATCCCTCAGGAAATGATGAGAACCCAAAAAGTCACCAATAAACCTTGGCCAGGGTTAGCAACCAAGGACCACAAGCCAAGGCAGACACTTAGTAGGTCAGGGCTGAGCGCGAGAAGCTGGCACAGAAGCTCAGCTGCCGGTTAGGAAATGGCACAGCTCCACCTGCCCGGTTCAACCTTTTCTTCATTTCTTTTCCCCCCAATTTTTCTCCACCTCGGTCTTGCAAGTCTAAACCTCCAACGCCTGGACACCGCGGATGCTGGGCCTCCAGCAATTCGCACCAGGGCACGGCCATGCAAGCACACGCACCACTATGTAAACTTCAGGCATTAATAATTAAATCATTTAATTAATTAATGATGCCCATCCAGGCACAAAGTCTTGCGCAAAGTTCTTATCTTTGGAAAGCTGCAGTCAACCAGAGGAGACACAGCTCAAGATTTACTGCCGATTTCAGTATAAAACTGAACTCTAGTAAATTTAGAAGGGAGGAAACAGGTCCAAGACTGGCAGCAAAAACGAACCAGACTCCAGCCTGCCTCATCTAGGATGGGTTTCTCTGCTTGCTGGGCACACAGTGTAGTGACCACCTTTCTCCCCATCAATCCCAGTATCCAGAGTAACTGCATTGCTCGTACCCGTTCCCAGGTGAGAAGGGACGGAGCTCAGCCCACAAGTCACCGCAACCACTCTGCCATTGCTGCCAAGCCAAAGGACCCATGACGGACAACACAACCGCCCGCACAGATGCAGATTTATCACACCGCTAAGAAACCAAATTTACATCTGGTAAAGCACAAGAGATGATGTGAAAAAAGGCCCCTGTGTTTTCAGAGAAGAGCCTAGAAAGAACAGCCAGGGTGTGGAGCGAAAGATGGGCTTGACTTGCAGGTGTTTTCATCAACCAAGCTGTCAATGTGGTATGGGGACAGCTGTACCTTCCACAACAGCCAGAACTACAGCATGGGCTTGCATTTCCCAACATCCAAGGGAAGCAAATGGATCTAAAACCAAGTGTCAGTCACACTTGGAGTCACCACGCAAGAGCAGCAGTGGGTATACGAAGTTACAGACACTCGTAAATTGCTTAAGCATTACCCCAAGGTGGTCCTTCTGATGATCCAGAAAGAGATCATCTCCAAGATGCCATCTTAGCATCACTGAACGATTTGGGTTGGAAGGGACCTTCAAGAATCAGCCAGTCCAACCCACCTGTCACGGGCAGGGACATCTTTCACTAGATCAGATTGCTCAAAGTGCCGTCCAACCTGACCTTGAACACTTCCAATGATGGAGCATCCACAACTTCTCTGGGCAACTTGTGCCAGTGTCTCATTGTAAAAAATTCATCATGTCCAATGTAAATCTACCCTCCTGGTCTATCATCCAAGCAATGTGGCCTGGGTGCCTCTAAGCACAGAGATGGCACAAAGGCGCAAAGCGGTGTCACCAAGCTGGCCTGGATACGCTTGTCCTACCTTCCATAGCCACCACGAAATTAATGTGGTGAGGTAAGCTTGAAAGAGAGACCTGAAGGTAGATCCAGGAGCAGCAAACAATACTTTGCTGAGCCACATCTACACCAAACCGTCCATGCCTCTTTCAACCCCAATCACTTGGGACACAGTATCAGAGAAGGGGGAATTTAATAGTTTTGCCCTGATGGCTCTTCTCAGGAGAGCAGCAATCGCTCCCAGCTCTGGACATCTCATGACAGAAAAGGACATAGACAAATTGGAGGAAGTTCAGAGAAGGGGAACAAAAATAACCAGGAGGCTGAAGGGACAGGTTTGGAAGAGGAGATTAAAAGAGCTAAATATGGATAACTTGGTTCAGCTACAGCTACGTGGGGACACAGTCATAATCTATAAACACATGCGGGATGAAAACGAAAGGAGAGAGAGGAATCACGCAGGGTGACAGCAAGGAGGAACAGGATGAACCAAGGATGGGAACATTTAAGAAAGACATTGGCCACAGTTTCCGAAGCACACCAGTATCTTCCAAGTGGGAAAATCCATCATCCTTCCCCTGCTCTCCTTCTCTCCCCCGCCCCACACCCCTCCATCAGTAACACAGGGCACCCACATCATTCCCCACAGCACCCCATCGATACCCAAGGGCTGCTGACACCCCAGATCCCCCCACACCAGGCTCTGAATTGCCAACAGCCACATTCACGGTCCTCCCGAGACACGGCAGCAGTCATTGTCTTCCACAGAGAGCCAACATCCAGCAGTGTCGGACTTGCCCAGGTTCAGACAATGCCATCAGCGGATCTCAGGCTGGCCAAATTTTGGCAGGATTATCTTCTCCTGAAGTTCTTCCACATTGCAACCGCAATACTGAGCACTGCTGTGATGAGAGTACAGAAGTCCACCTCTATGGCTGGACCAGGAGGTCCACAAACAAACAGATAAGAAAAAAAATCCTTCTCATTGCATCATTCTACCTACAAATGGCAGGAAGCAAGCTGGAGTATTTTCTAAGCAGTTCTCCTGCACAAGAAACCCAATAGCTTGTTGCTACAAACAACATTTGGTCTTCAAGGTCTCATGGACTCTTGTCTCCAAGGCCAAGCTGTGCGCTCGGCGCTCATACCTATAAAATTTGCTTGGGGACGGGGTGGGAGGGAAGGAGACAACACAGGTCCCTGCAAAGCAGGATGCATCTCCTAAGGCACCCACACAGCTGCTGGAGGAGATCTAGGACCGGGGGAGCATCGCTCTGAGGGCACCAGGGGACCACAGCCAGCTTTGACACTTGCCTTGGTGGCACGCTGAGAAGCATCACATCTCATTCCCCTGTCCAGACCGTGGGGTGCACCCAGGTGTGGATGTGGGGAAAAGAAGCAAACCCATTTGCCGGGTGTTGCGTCTGGAGACTTGGTGCTACGCTGCACACACGCTGCAGAAGCGGGAGCGTTTCACATGTGTGTCGTAGCCAGGTATTCACGGCTCCTGGAGAGGCTCAATTCCAGGGCGAGACACATGTATTTCAGATGCAATAAGCAGCAAAGTCTAGGAGGAGTTTCAGATCTATTTATCCCTCAAGCTAGAGGAGACATCTTCCTTCCATCTATTTAATATTAAAGACTTATTTTGGTATGATTTTCACGTCCCAGCCCCTGCAGGCTGCACGTTTAGGAAGCTGCCCACTTGGCTCTCATCTCCTCTTCTTTGTAGGTTTTGCTCAAGTTGCCAAGAGAGATCCTGGTGGTTTCCAGACACAAAGCCAGCTCTGCCCCATGGGGAGATTACAGGAGGGGAGCGAGCAGGAAATAAGCCCGATCATACGATATATGAGGAGGGGGGCAAGCAAGAGGAGGGTGTCACCGCACACGTCCCATACAAGGTGGCTGCAGAGTAGGGACGAGCGTGGTGCTGCCCTACGAGCAGCTCCCAGCGTCGCACGACGAGTAAGTGCCTCTGTCTCCTCAGCACACAGGACGGAAACCTCAGGCTAAGACAGGTGAGGACAAATATCTGCACCTTTCCTGCTGGGCCCCATGAATCCTACATCTCCCCCCACCCCCCCAATCCCAGCTTTCCAGCGTATTTTCTCAGACAGGTTATTTTTAAAGTGGCACAAGCCAATCCTCCTACTCTGGCTGATAGGCACCGTGCTCTCCCCAGTCCCTCCAGCAGCAGCTTGCACCCATGTCCAGAAGCTCCCACTGGGAACACGCAGGCACTGGTGCCTGCGGGATGCAGCAATTTAGATAGGAAGTTTTTCAAGCCAATTCCATGTTTGTTTGTTTGTTTTAATTATTGAAATGAAGCTGCTGTCTCTCTAACCCCCAAGCAGAACGGTGCCCAGTCGCACCCACTGACCCCAGAGCGGCACAGAACCTGCTCCTATTGCCATGAAATCCCTACTGATGAGTTGCAAGAGCAGAAGGAACAAGTTTGGTACATGAACCCATGGGCTCCCATCACACACCATCAACTCTGGACTTTAATCCCAGCCTCAGTGGTGAAAAGCAGCTCTCCCTTCTTCAGCTCAAATACCTCTCGCTGCCTCTGGTCTCAACAAAACCATTTGCCTGGAGGTGGGTGAGCTGAGCCGGGGGGAAAATCCCACCCCGAGCCAGGGTTTGCTGAGGAACCCTCCTGCAGTACAAGTTTGGTACGGTACAAACTGATAACCGCAGCGTCGCTCGGAGCTGCAGCATTCAACACTGCTCATCTCTACCACCCTGAGCGTGATGGTGTCAAGCAAGGCATCTCCGCTCCCACCGACCTCCCCGTGCAGCACGAGTCAAGCCCTGGGCACTCATCCTGGGTCCCGTTTCTCCTGCGCTGCCCTTGCGAAAAGAAAAGCACCCGTGCATCAACAGCGGTGCCTTGCAATTCTTGCGCCGGCGGCGCTGCCGCGAGCCCCGTGCCCCCGGACACAGCTGGGCTGCGATGCCTGAAGGTCTCACTCGGAGGGTTTTGTGCTGACAACCGACAGCCGCCGGCGATCGAGCAGCATGACTGCAGAGGATCGATCGCTCGCAGGGAAGGCGAGCAGCCGGCGAGAAGAGGAGACGAGCTAGAGCCCAGCCAGACCGTAACTCATCACCTGCAGGCTACCTACCAGCCGGAGAGCGGTGGAGTCAGGATGGGGGTTTTCAGCACATCTAAGGGAGCGGAGCTTCGTGATTCGCATCAGAGGATTACGCCGCCCGCAGCCATGCTCCTCCTTGAGAGCACTCGATGTAAAAATAGAAAAATAGCTTCAAGTGGCTGCTTCATCGGCTCCTCTGGACCGTAGCGAGGGGAAGAGCTTGCATCTGAAATCCAAATAAGCCCCCACCAAAGGGGCATGTCGACACCACCCACGACTGAAGCTTTCTTCCAGCCCAATTAAGCTCCAGGAAGGTTTTTAGCCCCTAACCTCGCGTTTCTCAGGCTGCACGCAGGGATACCCACGGGTCGACAAATTCCAGCTAACGAGAAATCGCTCCCCTTCGCCATGAAACAAAGCCCAACGCTTGTTTTGAAATGAGCCGGCAAACAGTCGCCACTGAAAAAACACCATCCGACGCCAGCAGCCGCTGTGCCTCTTTCCACCCGGCAGCACCTTTTGCACACAAGGTCAGGGCAGCAGTGGGGCTGAAAACGAGCCAAGGTTATATTCAACCAGCACGCTGGATTTTTAGCCAGCATCCCTAAAATAAAGCAAAGATGCTGCTAGAGATAGACCCACCATAAGCAAGCTCGGATCTTTCACCCATTTTATTCCCCGCCTTGCTGAAATTTCATTGATCCCTCAAATTAACAGCCAGCTGAGGCAAAGCAATCCTAATGCCATGAAAAAGAGCAGCATAATAATAAATACAGGCATTTTAGCACCAAGGATGCCACACTCGAGGTGCCCTGCTGCGTATTGGGCTTTGTTGGCCACCGTGGCCCCGAGCTTGGATATCCGTCATTAAAAATCAACCATTCCCCCGAGGCCGAGAGGGATCACAGTGCTCTCAGCCAGAACGGGCAACCTGTAGAGGAGAACACGAGTCCTGTTTGGAAAGACATAACGGAGTCGTAAGCCAGAGCCTGGAAGTTTTTATGCCCAGCAAATGGGGCATAGATAGAGGGAGCCCTTGGCGGGAACGGGGAGCGCCGACACTGCACCTCGAGCACCCCAGTTGGCTCAGGAAAGCAGCCGTGGGCTCAGCAAGGGAAACCCATGGCAGCCACTGAGCACCCTGATGCCTGCACATGGAAGCTCCCAGCTACAGAGAG
>NW_009653080.1:534734-562680 GCF_000708025.1 Charadrius vociferus
TTCCGAGGCAAAAAAAGTCAACAAGGAGCAAGTGCTGCGGTTAATTACCTGCTGGCTGTGTGTTTTCACCTCCTCCATCCTCCCCTCCTGCCTTGATGAGAGGTGGGAAGGGATCAGGGAGCTCCTTATCGGCTCCCCAGGGCTTTCCATGCCCAACGGTTGGCTTTGAGGGATGAGTAAAAAGTCATCTTGCCCAAGAAATGCTGAGGGTTCAGAGCTGGAATCCACCAGGGGTTCAGAGGTGGCCTGGAGGCCACGGGTGGGCATCACGTGCTGTTCAAGCCATCCTTCTGGTCGCTTCTGTATAAAGGATGCCCTTATCACATAGGGACCCCACTACCCTACAGCACCACATTCCCAGGCTCCTTGAGAACCCAATCTCACAGCATTTCTTGGCCTTTGATTCCTAATTAGGCATTATTTTTCAAGTCCAGGTTCTGGGGAAGGAAAGAAAACCTCAAAAATACAAAACCAAGTGGGACAATGCAGGATGCCAGCATCCCTCCCAAGAATGTCACTGTCACATACCTGTCCTGGATTGGTGTTGTGAACCTATGGCTCCCTGTAAGACAGGATTCCTCATTCCCAAAGGGACAGCCTTCCAGAGCCTACGCTGGAAGCTACAGGGCTACCGCAACGGTTGGCCAACAGCTTTAGATACCTCTACTTCAGCCTGAAGAAGCAGAAATGCATTTCTGCCCACAAATCCCTGAATAAACCCAGCTGACCTTCAGTCACACCATCTCTTGAAACATGGAGGTGTCGTGTCTGTATACACTCATCTACTCTTGCCTTGTACCTGGTGGAAAGGAGTAACAGCTTTTTATTGACAATAAACATATGATGACATTATTTGGACTGAGGGAGAAGGTCCCCAACGTGCCAACTAGCAGCTCCGGGATGCCAGGGCATGCTAATGGGCTGCTTGTCTGCAGACGGCAGGGCTGCCCCAGGTCAGGGCTATGAAGGAAGGCACTGGCCAGGGAGCAGCAGGGCTTTGCGCAACTTTAGGACACCATGGGAGCGAGCGGGAAGGTCCACAGGAAGGCAAGAGGCAGATGGACAGAGAGACGGCTGTTTGGGGCAACCCCTGTGCTCAGAGTGGTATGGGCAGCAAAAGCCCTCCTTGCCCTTACCACCCATCGCTTTGGGTCTCTGCCAACATCTGCACCTGATGGTGGCTTTCGTGAAGCAGAGGCAGAAGGTGACACCCTGGTGCCTGTCTGAACATCGCCAAGCTCCTCTCCGCAGCAGATGCCACGGCCCCGTCCCCTACACAACACCACAAAGCTCACACGGGGACAACCACAGAGCTCCCCAAGGGCATCCAACACAACGCAGCCTAGTGGCACAACTCAAGGGCACAGTCTCTGGCCAACCCAACCCATTCCCACCACAAAAGCGCAGGCACAGGGGCAAAAAAAAAAAAATAGTTAGGAAGCAAAGTACAGCAGTTCGGAGAAGGGATGCTGCCCCAGACCTGAAGCCAGGGAGACCTTTGTTTGCTCAAGGGATCAAATGTGCATGGCAGCAGAGGCTGCCAGGAAAGGAGAGGGGCACAGCGAACAACTCAGATCCCAGTGATGTTTCTTGGCCATGGAGACTGAAGACAAAACACTGGTGTTTGAAGGGCATTGACACACAGAAAAAAGTTGATGGATGCAGGGATGAAGCCTCAGGAAAGCTACATAGGGACTAGGAAAGGACCAGGGGTTGGGAGGGATTCAAAGAGTTAAAACTTGGTAAAAAGCCAGGGAACGACTCCCTTCACTTGGAACACCACCACCACAGAGATGATGGAGAAGGGCATCTGAAGAACACACCACTGAATAAGGTAACAGCAACCAGAGGAACACATATAAAACCACAAAAAAAAACCCCAAAGTGACACACCAAAGCCAATGGGCAGCGCTGGAGGAGCAGCGCCAACTTCCAGAAGAAGGAAGCGAAGACTCCAGAAGACACACAAGGTTCCAGAGACAGAGAGGGGGATGCCCAGATGGGGTCACACCAGGGGACTCTGCCTTGGGCAGAGCTACACAAGCAGGGATGTGGGATGCCGACTAGTAGAGGAGAAAAGCCTTTCTCCATTATATTAGCATCTCCCTTCCCACCCAGAGCAGAGCAAATGTCTTCTGTGCCCTCTCTGGCCTCCATGCCAGCAGCGTCTGCAGCTGCCATCCTTGGAGATTACTGAGCCAGGGTCCCGTTCCGTTAGCCGAGCATCTCCCATGGTCCATGGCTGTCACTCTTCTTCCCTTGAAAGCCAAGAGAGCGTAACTCATCAGTCATCCAGCTTTAGCTGCTGCACAGATGATCCCCAGCCCTGCAAGATGTCCTGTCCATCAGTCATCACAACCTCAGCCTGGCAGCTATGGGACAGCCTGGAGCAGAGGCAGGAGGAAGAGTGCAGCCAGCCCTGGCTCTGCTGGCGAGGCGCTGACCCACGCAAACCTCACACAGGCGTTAACTGGAGGCTATGGAAAGCCGCTCCAGAGCTGGAAACACAAGACACGGAGGAGCCGTATTTACGCCGCTTTGGGAGCTTTTCCACCAGCCATCACAGCACACGCAGCAGCATCGTACCCTTCTACTAAAACCCACTCTGCCCAACCACTCGCGCACCATCTTCCACAAGCCCTGCCTTGGCCCATCCAACACTGTGTGCTTTCCAGTCTGGATATGGCCGTGCTGGGACAACCAGTGCCATTAGTCCCTCCTGGGGGCCGGGCCCAGCTTGGGGTTTCAATTCCAGCATTTCACGACTGCACCAAGGCTGGAGAGCAGGAGGATGCTCTGGAGCATGGAGACCACCCCAAGAAACCAACAGGGAGGGCTCCCCACCTCCTGCTTCCCCCACATAGGTCTTCCTCAACCTGGGAGGCTTTGCCCAGCACTTGATCAAGCTGACGCATACAGCATCGCGCTTGCAAACCAAACCCTGGTCCCCCAAGCAAAGGAAAAAACACGTTTGCCGTTAGACATCAGCTGCAAGAAACCAGACCGTCCCTGCTCTAGCCTGTTCACGTCCCTGGGAGAGGCAAGAGTCAAACAGCCACGTTCTCAGGTGGGAGAAACATCCCTGCTCCAGCCCTGGCTCAGCCGCTTCCCCCTCTCTGGGGACCGTACGGCCACGGCCCGACGCTGCGGGCAGGAGCCAGACAACGCGGGGACCTGAGCCGCTTTCCCGAGCCAGCAGCTCCCACCTCCTCGCACGCAGGCGGAGGAAGACCTCAGAGGAGGGAGGCGAGCGCAGAGGCTGCAGACACATCTTGTTTTAATTGCATCAGCAACCACTAAGCAATTAATGGCAGGGAAGAGGAGGAGGAACAGGGCACTGGGAGAGAGAAAGGGATGCAGCAAGCAAGAGGAAACAATTTACTCTTTCCGAGAGGGGCACTATTTACAACCGCAGCTGCAGCAGCTTCACCCGCTGCATCCCGTTCCTACAGCATCTCTTGAGCTGTGCCCAAACCACTAACGTGGCTTCCTTTGTGTTTTAAGCCCCAAAGTCCTTTTCCTAAAGTCATCTCTTAGCCCCAAACGGGAGGTCTCAGACCCTTCCACATGCGACAAACCCTCCTGCACGCTTCCTGAGAGCCATAAGCCACCACAAAACCCTGGATCAGGCAAACGCTACCACCAAGGGCAAGCAGGGACTGGAGATGGAGCCTCCCACCACCACCCAAAGCACAGCCCAGTCCCCATCATCACCCCCAGCCCGTCCCACCGACCGCAGCAAGCAGGAAAGCAAAGCTCGTCCCCGGGAGACGTTGTCCTTCAAAGCCTCCGTGCCTTGATCCCAGAGATCGCAGCTCCCCAAACGCAGCCTGGAAAGCGGAGGCGCTGGGATGCCAGAAAAGCAGCATTGCTCAAAAGCAGCAAACCAAGCACCAGGACGCGTGACCGGCTTCGCCGCATCTTTAGCCACGAGAAGCAGATGTTTAAGGAAAAGCCTGAATACAGCAGCACCGACAGCTGGAGCAAAAAACCTTCAAGGAAGGGGAAATCGGGCAGGAGCTGCTGGTCTGATCCCCAGCTGGAAAAGCCGGCCCTGAAAGGAAGGCAGACAATCGAGGAAAGCATCCGTGGGAATTGTCCACCAACCGGTTTGCAGCCTTCTCACCTAACCCTCCTCTTCATCGTGTCTGGCAGCTCAGCCCGGTGATGTTGCCTGCTCCAGGATGGCAAAGTCAGGCAGCGGCGGTCTCCCCCGTGCTCAGCCGAGCGCAGGCAGGCTGGCAGCTCCGCTCCTCTCTGCTCCTGCTGCTGGAATAAAGCGCTACGGCAATTTTTTGCTCTGTTTAGCGAGTGCCGGGGACTGCCAGCGCTCGCAAAGCTCAGGGCCTGACCGGGCCCCCGCCGAGGGATTAAAGCTGCAGTTCATCCAGCGACGGAAAATGGCTTTCGGCTCATTAACGAACCTGTGCTGAGATCAGGGGATTCAGCTGACCAGCTCCCTACAACAGACTGGACAGCCTGAGACACCCCAAAACTCAGCGCTGGTAACCCACGGAGCACAGAGCCAAGCAAACCCTTTGGCCAGATCCCAAGCCATCCTCCTTTGCTTGTTAGCAAACCCGCTGCTGGCTTCAAAAATCCAGCGAGCTGGGCTCCAAATTGAGGTCCGCTTGGAGGAAAGGCACAAGGAACTCCGTGCCGGAAAGCCGCCGGCTCCAGCATGGAGCTGGCAGGAACGGCTCAGCTGGCAGCAGAGGCTCCTCTCCGCGGGAACAGCCCTCTTGGCACCCCTAAAGGAGACGCCACAACATTTCACAGCATTGATTTCACCATTTTCTAGAAAAAGGATGGGAGGCGCAGACCCCAATTGCAGCCCGTGGTTGCTCCCGGGACGGTTCATGACCGACCATGGCAGATCAGCGGAGAGCTGGAGCAGTTCAAACCCTACGAGCTGGAAACCTGATGCACCCCAAGGCTGAACACCGGGCAACCACTCAAAATCCAAGCTTTGCTGGAGAAAAAACAACATAAAACCATCATTCACCCACTGATCTTTGCCTTTTAAAGACTGCGGCTATCGGTTGGGCGGCAGTCCCGGTGCCCGTGAGATGTCCCCCATGTGGCGAGGATGCGGGCGGAAGGGCGAGCCATGCCGCCAGCCCGCAGTTTATCAGAGTTCCTTTCTCTGCTCGTCCCTCTAGAAACCGCATTAAGAGAGGAGAGGGGACTGGAAGGGAAGGCTGCCTTGCCTCCTCGCCCCAGGCAGACTCCGATCGCAAGGAGCGTGCTCGCCCGGCGGCCAGGAGTGATGGGGGAAGCTTCGCAGCGGATACCGAATTTGCCAAGAAGTGGGAGAGGAGCATGAAGCACCGGCAGCAGCAGGCAGTGATTTATAAAGCTGACGTGCCATTCCAGGTCACATATCGATAGGAGCCTTGCCTCCTCCGCAGGCGGGGAGCCAGGCCGATTATCTGTCATATGCTGCAAGACACGGTGCCAACAGCCAAGGCGAGATCACCCAGCTTGTTTTCAAAAAAAAAAAATAAAATAAAAAAAAAATAATAATAATAATAATAAAACCACGCAGATGCAGGCAACCGGCTTTTGTTCAAGCCCGTGCTTGCCAACGGTAGGTGAGCAAGCACATCTGCCTTCGTAAAAGCATGTAACGCCTGGAGGCTGATCCTCCTCCCTTGAGCTCCCGGAAAGAGGGATGGCAACCAGCAGGGAGGAGCATCGCTCATGGGAACAGCTCTGCAGCTGCCCGACACCTTCCCCGTGGGTGTTCTCCTGCCTCGACTCACCCCAAATTTGACCCCGGGGTTTTCACAGCTTACAGGCTTCGGAGGCAGAGCCGGCTGCTCCGTGAGTCCCGCAGCTGGCACGATGCTGCCCAGACACAGAGCTCAGTGGTCCCTTCTCCAACGCTGCCAGGAGAGGAGCAAGCAGCAAAAAGAGCCTGGGCAAAAAGAGAGTGTTCACAGGTCCACTCTCACAAGCCACGTGGCTTTTGCAATTAGCCCGTGCTAACAAGCGCACTGTTGTTTGGGGTTTTTTAAGAAATCGATTTTAAGTAATCGCTTTTTTAGAAATTCAGATTTAATATGGTATTTCCTCCAAATCCCGTTTCCTCTGCCAGACCGGAGGGATAAGCTGAGAACCACCTGCACCCGCGACAGCGGAGAGTCGCCGAGCTGAACCATCGCAGCTTGAAGGACACAAGCTTCTGGAGCTGCCAGCTGCCAACGCCGTATTAACCTTTTTTTTTCCCCTCCCTTCTGTTTTACCTAGTAATCCCCAGACGCAACCACTCTGCGGCAAGACGCCATTCGATATTCCTCAGGGAGCCTCGGAGCCTTTCCTCCCCCTGGGATCGAGAGCGGGGAAAAGTTTGCGGTGGTTGTTTGCCAGCCCCGGAGAGCCAGCGCAGTGTAAACCCCATCACTTCCGAAGCATATTTCATCCAGAGTTTAAAGAGAGAAACCAAATTACACGGGAGAGAAACTCAAGACACACAGGTCGAGAGTTTGAGAAGCATTCCCTGATTTTTTTTGTTCTCTTGGGTTCTGCCCAATGCCTTAGAGGACGCTGGTTTTCCAAGGAGGTGATATTCAAGAGAGCCTCCAAAAGAAGATATGCAACAACCAAAGCACCTAACCTAATCACTGATGAAAATATGACCCAAACCAACAATACGGCCTCGTATTTTGAAGGAATAAACAAGCCTGGAAGAGCCAAACTGTCAATGCACCATCATCAGCAGCACTCAGAGTGAAACAGCTACACAAAAATTTGATGGTTCAGGTGCAAAGAGGCGAACATGCCTATAGAAAAAGCTTTATTCTAGGTTTTTTAGCTCATTTTGGCCCCATCAGCTGCACATCCAGCTCACGTAGACCAGAAGCAAGGCCAACACGCATTGCCCCGCGGGACAGGAGGCTCCTCGGAGAGGTGAGACCTCAACCGTGTTGAATCTAAGCAACAGATCTTCACCTGTGACTTCAAACAACATGACACGCCGGGAACCCGTCATTAGGTAATTAAGAACCTGAATATTTTTACACCTAAGATATATCACTGCAGGCCACGCACAAGCGAGCCACCCATTGCTCCCCAGCGATGGTGGGGCTGGCCAAAAATGGGACCAGGAGCTGATGATCTGGGAAGAAAAATAAAACCTTGGGGTTGTGAGCCAGGCTCCGTCCCAGCCGAGCTTGCGTGCTAGAAGTTTAAGAAGGGGGTTGTTTGCTGACAGCTTAAAGGATTTAAGGGAAGGATTAACCATGGCTTTGCTGATGAGGGAACCGGTGGCAAACTCGGCGCAATCCCATGAGCATGGGGAGAAGCTGGAAGAGGACAAGGAAAGGCAGGGACAAGCCTACGATGGCAAAAACAGCAGGGACAATTTGCTTTGCGTAAGGAACTCGACCAGGAGCTGCTCTTCCAGGCATTAATAACCTTCGTTGGCTGCCCACCGGAGATGGGGGCAGCCAGCTCTGGAGTCCCATCTTCACAGGAGAGCACTGCATCATTTGGGAAACCGAAGGTGCCCACACGCTGTAGCAGTTGAGAACATCACAGCCCTCAGTCATGAGTAAAGGTGCCCAAAAAGAAGAGAGTGCAGAAGGACATGGTGGTGAGAATCCTGGTCTGGAGGTGGGGTAGGAGGGAAATCCTGCTACAGAGCAGCGGGCAGCAAGGAGCAGCAGATCGGCAGCACCGGCTGATCCAAGAAAGCTTCACGTTTGTTGCCTAAGAGCTCCACAAAGTGTTTACAGCCAAATCAGGCTTATATCCAGGTGGACGTAACAGATAAAAAGCAGAAGGCAGCAGATTTCCTGCTCCAGCTCAGCTACGCGCAGAGGAACATGCAACTGGAGGGGTTCGTTCCAGCAAGCACGGGACGCTGGTCGCCGGGAACATATGTAGACAGATCGATGGACTTGTCTGGCAACCTGGAGCCCAGCGACAAGGACATGCTCCAGCTGGGAGCAGCTAATCCACCCGCTCAACCCACTCCAGCTGCTCGGCAAACCAGCACGGTCCCCTTAAGAGAAAGCGCAATCAGCACAGATTTAGCTGGAAGAGGGTGGGGATATCGCTGAGCTCCAAGCCATGGTCTGAACCTTATCTGCTGCTTTAATACCTATCAGTGTTGATGCAGATTAAAGGATTAGTCAGGATTACTGAAGGCAACCCCCCCTGGCCCCAGGCAGCAAGGATGGGCATGGGTGCGGTGCAGCTCCGGCATTCCCCTCTTGCGCCCACAGCCCTTTGCGCTGCACCCCTGGGAGAGAAGGAGCCTCCAGAAAGCAAGGCGAGGAGGCTCTCCATGGGCAACAGCAGCCTTGAAACGTCAACCCATCCGCAGGGGAGCAAGACTGGGCTCTCTGGGAAGAAAATAAAGCGTCACCAGCCAGAATCCCAGCAGGAGTCAGGTTTGTTGTCCCTAGGGTTGCCTACCAACAGAGGCCAGGTTCAGGAAGTCTTCATGGCCCGGCACCACCACCAGAAGAAACCATCCTGCTACGCTGCAACCACGGCTGCCCGTTCCTACCCGGGCCCAAACCCCTCTTTTACCCACACAAACATTTGTGCAGCATTGGGAAACTGCCTGGTTAAAACCTGCTTTTGATGTTGCTCGGCATAGCTTTTAATTGGATCATTTCCCTGACCCAGTTCCCCACATGGTTGCACAAACCTTTGAGCATCAGTGTGGGATGAGGTGGCCAGGAGCAGGAAGGAGACCTCCTGGTGTAGCAGTGAAGCTTCAACGATCACGCAAGTAGGCAGGAAAAGTTCCTGTGCCTAAGCTCAGGCTGAACACGAACTTTGTGAGATTTCCCATCTTCCAAGAGATCATAACCAGGTATCGGTGAGACCAGAGAGCTGTCTCCTGAAATCTGTCTGGGCTGAAAGCAGTTCAAGACAACAGGCAAGACTGGAGATCCCAAAACAGAGCACTACCCCAACGTTGCCTCCTGCCCCCACATATTCTGCTTCCTTCTCCAGGCAGGAGCCATCAAGTAGGAAGATCATGACTGTGGTCTTCCCCTGGGCAGCAGGGAGGAAGGCAGGAGCTCACATCTCATCTGGTCATCATCCAGAGCAACCCAACTCTTAAGGGTACGGGTACAAAGAGTAGCAACAAGCTCCCGAGCAACAGGCAAGCTGTGTGTGGGTGCTCAGAGGCGCTCATTGAGCAGAGCAGGCCACAAGGTAGCAGAGGAGGTGGAACAGCCCGCTACTGATGTCCGGACAGATTTTTGGAGGAGCTGAAAAAATGCAAACTTTCACTTTGGGACACTTTAGCTGGTCAACACAGCTGTGGTTTACCAAGTGCCACAAAATGAAGCTTCGCTTGTCCAGGGCACTGGTCGATATCCTTCACACCCGGCTGAGAGGAGAGCAACATCTTGAGATGCAGGTGGGCTTTGGCGTGCACCTCCATCCTGACACTGCCGCTTTCACATGCGAGTTGCCTTTGGCAGGAGACCTTTCCATTAAGGAACCACTGGGGCACATGAAATAATCAGAGTGGTTGAGGTTGGAAAGGACCTCTGGAGGTCTTCTGGTCCAAGCCCCTGCTCAAGCAGGGCCACCCACAGCAGGCTAGGAGTGGTTTATGTGGCTGGCCTGCCTCCTTTACCAATGAAACCCAACCTAGCACCTCCACACCAAACCTGCATGCTGAGCATCATCTCAAGCATGGGAGGCTCTCAAAGGACCACCTGTCTGAAGGGCTTTTCAAGTCAGATACTGCTGAGACCAAAGGTCGAACCAAAACCTGGCTCCTCCAGTTCCCTTGCTTCACCCACAAAGCCAACGGGAGGGAATGGCAGAGGCACTGAAGCAGTCAGAGAAAAGAACACAGGCTTAGACGTTGGGGCAAAGACCTGCAGAATAAGACACCGCTATTCTGAAACGATCACCTTCCAGAGCCAAGCTCAACTTCCCCAGGTAGTGCACGCTCAAATCCATGTGCCGGCACCCCAACGTCCCGCTGTGATTCAAGGATGATCCTTTAGATGAAGCTGCAAGCCCAGGGGCCATCTCCCCGTCCCCCTTGCAAAAAGCAGCTCCTCTGCAAGGTGAAGCCCAGGCAGCTCTGCTCCAGCAGTTAGCTTCTTCCCAGCAAGATATCACCAGGCTCAAACTGCCCAGTAGCTATGGTAGAAGGCACACGAAGCCCAGGCCACATCCTGCTAACGTGTTCATGAAAAATATACGCAGATAAAAGATTCCTTCCCCCCAGCACAGAGAAGGTCTGAGTAAGAGGAAGGACCAAAATCTTCCCCAAGTTGATCACACTTCACTCAAAAATACACACTGTACGATCGCCTCTCCTTAAGAAAGATGAAGCGTCAAGACCTGCAGTACTGGACTTTCAAAAAAGCCTAACGAGCTGCCCTGCGCTGGGATTTTAATCCAGAACAAGCAAGTAGCATTTGCCCCACTGGGAATGCAGGAGCTGGAGAAGCTCCACCAGGCAGTCGGGTGACCTCGAGCCAATAACAATAAATCTGACACCAAAATGGCGTTACAACCCGGCGTCGGGACAGGTCAATTAAACCCCTACAAATTCTTGGCCCAGATGGAACAGCGGCTGCTTTCAGCCCTGTTGGGTTACAAGCCACCTGGAGCCCTCCAGCGAGTCTCCGGAGCTGGGCTCCATGTACTGCACCGTTCTCCATCACCCCGGGGAGCAGCTGGCACGGTTCCTGGCCAGCATAGACACATTTGGCCATCCTGGGGCTTTGAGGAGCTCTGTGGGAAGAGCCACCAAGCCTGATGGTGCTTTCCAGAGTTCATGTTTCTAGAGCCAAGAGAAGCCCCTGAGAAGGAACAAGCTGTGCCACCAATACGACCTCCTCCAAGTTAGTATCAAAACTGTTTATGGAGGCTATTAATCCTCTGCTCACCCACGGTGGCATCATCCCCTGGCTGCACTCGCCCTTCGTTCTTGCTCCCTCCAAAGCCGCTGGTTGTTTTAAATGAACTTCAACAGCAGCACGCTCAAGGCCTGGCTTTGCATATTACTCAACGGGATGTGATAGCCACCGACGTTCTCACCAGGAAAGTTCCACCTACAAAACATGAACCCTAAGGCCTGATGGGCTATGCAAAACCACCAGCCAAGAGTTTCAGAAGAAAGTCCTCCTACAAGCATGCTTTTAAGTGTGTTGTCAAAACCACCAGCCAAGAGTTTCAGAAGAAAGTCCTCCTACAAGCATGCTTTTAATAGCACCTTAAGAATTGTCTGTATTCAGTTAATTGTTAATTAACCGAGCTGACCCAATGCAACCAATCCCAGGTCCTTCGGCAGGGGCACGGTACAGCGCAAAGCCTGGGATGGATCCCATGCAAGCCAGGGGAGCACGTTAAGCTTCCTCCAGCGCATCTAGCTCTGCCCCTTGTGAAGCAGATGGCATCAAGAACATATTTTGCTTCGTGGCCACACAACTTTGGAGAACACATGCCGTGTATACCTACACGTCTCATCAAGGAAGGAGTGTAGCTCCTTTTCACTGCACGAGTTGTCAAACAAAGTCACAGCATACGGACGTGTGATTTTTAGCACAAACACTGCCAGAAGGAGCATGACGAAGGGGGCAGAGTTAAGGCTGCTGCGCTCAGCTTAGCGCTGCTCTTCCCAGGTGCTAAGCGCCAACCACTCAACGCTGATGCTGCACCAACCTACTTTTAAGATGGCTTTTCATAAGGTATCCTAAAGATCACCCGTATCACGTTGTCACCATTGCATCCTCAACACGTAAAGCTATGCCAGCTATCGGGCTTGCTACGTCAGCTTGTCACAGGATCAGATGTAATCCTGAAGGAGCAAAAGCAGTTCATTGCAGGGGGCGAGGAAGATGGATGCGTGCGTCAGCAAGTTCCAGACCATTCCCATCAGCCCCACCACGTGCAGATCCCTCCTCTCAAGGATTCAGGCACCTCAACCACGATCTCCTGCAACTTCCCTGTCCGCTATTAGATCATCTCACGCAGCACGTGACAAACTCAAACACTCTTGCGGAGAATTTATAGTCCTATAACCCCCAGCAGGAACGACCAGCTGGAGCATTTGGGGACTTCCTCGGGTTATTCATCGTGCTCACCCACAAATTGTTTTACAAGAGAAAGTCCCAAGAGCAGTACTTAGTCTCAAGCAAAGATTATTTTTGGCAGCTTTATCAGAACAGTTCTCACTCCCTTAACCTCTTCTTGGATGAAAGCACGTTTCGAAAAACGGTCCAGATGTTGGAATATCAATAAAACAAAAAGCAACAGTACAATGCAGTCTTGAAGAGCCCTTTACAAATAAACACAACTTTGGGAGGTTTCTGCTCAGCAGCACCAGGCTCACACTCATAAACCAACACTACATACTCACCTCATCTGGAATCAGAAAATAAAAGCTGGTTTGGGTTACCCATCTGCAGGACACGCAGGCAAGAACCGCTCCTGCAGCTCTCCTTCCCCTAAATGGTCAAGCGACTCATACCGCTCAATGGATTTTTAATCAAATTTTCCAAAATAACAGTTTACAGAAGGAGTTACAACCAAGCCAAACTCCAAAATGAGAAACTTGAGATGAGAAGATGTTACGGGAAATTTGCCATCAAAGTGAGGGTCAGAAACCTGAGATTAATCTCCCATCACAGCAACAGGTTTGTTCAAGCAAGGAGACACTCCACACGCACAGCTCAGTTTGAACCCGGAGGTCATCCACAAGGGCTCTAAACCTCACAGCGGCATTTCCCGCACCCAACGGCATTTCCCATCAACAACTTGGCACCACAGAATCATAAAATGGTTTGGGTTGGAAGGGACCATCAGAGACCATGTAGTCCAACCCCCTGCCACAGGCAGGGACATCTTGCACTCCACCAGGTTGCTCGAAGACCCATCCAACCTGACCTTTAACACTTCCAATCGTGGGGCACCCACAACTTCTCTGGGAAACCTCTTCCAGTGTCTCACCACCCTCATAACAGAAACATTTCTCCCTTATTTCACAGAATTCACACAGAATTGTTAGGGTTGGAAGGGACCTCTGGAGATCATCTAGTCCAACCCTCCTGCCAGAGCAGGGTCACCTACAGCACGTTACACAGGACAGCGTCCAGGCGGGTTTTGAATGTCTCCAGAGTGGGAGACCCCACCACCTCTCTGGGCAGCCTGTTGGTGCTTTCCAGAGTTCATGTTTCTAGAGCCAAGAGAAGCCCCTGAGAAGGAACAAGCTGTGCCACCAATACGACCTCCTCCAAGTTAGTATCAAAACTGTTTATGGAGGCTATTAATCCTCTGCTCACCCACGGTGGCATCATCCCCTGGCTGCACTCGCCCTTCGTTCTTGCTCCCTCCAAAGCCGCTGGTTGTTTTAAATGAACTTCAACAGCAGCACGCTCAAGGCCTGGCTTTGCATATTACTCAACGGGATGTGATAGCCACCGACGTTCTCACCAGGAAAGTTCCACCTACAAAACATGAACCCTAAGGCCTGATGGGCTATGCAAAACCACCAGCCAAGAGTTTCAGAAGAAAGTCCTCCTACAAGCATGCTTTTCTTAATAGCACCTTAAGAATTGTCTGTATTCAGTTAATTGTTAATTAACCGAGCTGACCCAATGCAACCAATCCCAGGTCCTTCGGCAGGGGCACGGTACAGCGCAAAGCCTGGGATGGATCCCATGCAAGCCAGGGGAGCACGTTAAGCTTCCTCCAGCGCATCTAGCTCTGCCCCTTGTGAAGCAGATGGCATCAAGAACATATTTTGCTTCGTGGCCACACAACTTTGGAGAACACATGCCGTGTATACCTACACGTCTCATCAAGGAAGGAGTGTAGCTCCTTTTCACTGCACGAGTTGTCAAACAAAGTCACAGCATACGGACGTGTGATTTTTAGCACAAACACTGCCAGAAGGAGCATGACGAAGGGGGCAGAGTTAAGGCTGCTGCGCTCAGCTTAGCGCTGCTCTTCCCAGGTGCTAAGCGCCAACCACTCAACGCTGATGCTGCACCAACCTACTTTTAAGATGGCTTTTCATAAGGTATCCTAAAGATCACCCGTATCACGTTGTCACCATTGCATCCTCAACACGTAAAGCTATGCCAGCTATCGGGCTTGCTACGTCAGCTTGTCACAGGATCAGATGTAATCCTGAAGGAGCAAAAGCAGTTCATTGCAGGGGGCGAGGAAGATGGATGCGTGCGTCAGCAAGTTCCAGACCATTCCCATCAGCCCCACCACGTGCAGATCCCTCCTCTCAAGGATTCAGGCACCTCAACCACGATCTCCTGCAACTTCCCTGTCCGCTATTAGATCATCTCACGCAGCACGTGACAAACTCAAACACTCTTGCGGAGAATTTATAGTCCTATAACCCCCAGCAGGAACGACCAGCTGGAGCATTTGGGGACTTCCTCGGGTTATTCATCGTGCTCACCCACAAATTGTTTTACAAGAGAAAGTCCCAAGAGCAGTACTTAGTCTCAAGCAAAGATTATTTTTGGCAGCTTTATCAGAACAGTTCTCACTCCCTTAACCTCTTCTTGGATGAAAGCACGTTTCGAAAAACGGTCCAGATGTTGGAATATCAATAAAACAAAAAGCAACAGTACAATGCAGTCTTGAAGAGCCCTTTACAAATAAACACAACTTTGGGAGGTTTCTGCTCAGCAGCACCAGGCTCACACTCATAAACCAACACTACATACTCACCTCATCTGGAATCAGAAAATAAAAGCTGGTTTGGGTTACCCATCTGCAGGACACGCAGGCAAGAACCGCTCCTGCAGCTCTCCTTCCCCTAAATGGTCAAGCGACTCATACCGCTCAATGGATTTTTAATCAAATTTTCCAAAATAACAGTTTACAGAAGGAGTTACAACCAAGCCAAACTCCAAAATGAGAAACTTGAGATGAGAAGATGTTACGGGAAATTTGCCATCAAAGTGAGGGTCAGAAACCTGAGATTAATCTCCCATCACAGCAACAGGTTTGTTCAAGCAAGGAGACACTCCACACGCACAGCTCAGTTTGAACCCGGAGGTCATCCACAAGGGCTCTAAACCTCACAGCGGCATTTCCCGCACCCAACGGCATTTCCCATCAACAACTTGGCACCACAGAATCATAAAATGGTTTGGGTTGGAAGGGACCATCAGAGACCATGTAGTCCAACCCCCTGCCACAGGCAGGGACATCTTGCACTCCACCAGGTTGCTCGAAGACCCATCCAACCTGACCTTTAACACTTCCAATCGTGGGGCACCCACAACTTCTCTGGGAAACCTCTTCCAGTGTCTCACCACCCTCATAACAGAAACATTTCTCCCTTATTTCACAGAATTCACACAGAATTGTTAGGGTTGGAAGGGACCTCTGGAGATCATCTAGTCCAACCCTCCTGCCAGAGCAGGGTCACCTACAGCACGTTACACAGGACAGCGTCCAGGCGGGTTTTGAATGTCTCCAGAGTGGGAGACTCCACCACCTCTCTGGGCAGCCTGTTCCAGTGCTCCACTACCCTCAAAGTAAAGAAGTTCCTTCTCATGTTAAGATGGAACTTCCTATGTTCAAGTTTATGCCCATTACCCCTCGTCCTATCACTGGGCACCACTGAAAAAAGACTGCTCCCATCCCCCTGGCATCCTCCCATTAAGTATTTGTATGTATTAATAAGATCCCCCCTCAATCTTCTTTTCTCTAGACTAAAGAGACCCAAGTCCCTAAGCCTTTCTCCATAGGAGAGATGTTCCAATCCCCTAATCATCATCGTTGCCCTTTGCTGGACCCTCTCCAGCAGTTCCCTGTCTTTCTTGAACTGGGGAGCCCAGAACTGGACACAGTACTCCAGATGCGGTCTCACCAGGGCAGAGTAGAGGGGGAGGATGACCTCCCTCGACCTGCTGGCCACACTCTTCTTGATGCACCCCAGGATGCCATTCGCCTTCTTGGCCGCCAGGGCACATTGCTGGCTCATGGTCATCCTGTTGTCCACCAGGACTCCCAGGTCCCTCTCCACAGAGCTGCTCTCCAAGAGGTCAGCCCCCAACCTGTACTGATGCATGGGGTTATTCCTCCCCATACACTTACCCTTGTTGAACTTCATAAGGTTTCTTTCTGCCCAACTCTCCAGCCTGGCGAGGTCACGCTGTAAGGCAGCACAGCCTTCTGGCGTGTCAGCCACTCCTCCCAGTTTTGTGTCATCAGCAAACTTGCTGATGGTACACTCTATCCCTTCATCCAGATCATTGATGAATATGTTGAACAAAACTGGGCCCAGTACTGACCCCTGAGGGACACCACTTGTTACTAACCTCCAACTAGACTCTGCGCCACTAACCACAACCCTCTGAGCTCTATCTGTGAGCCAGTTCTCAATCCACCTCACCGTCCATTCATCTAAGCCACACTTCCTAAGCTTTCCTGTGAGGATGATGTGGGAGACAGTGTCGAAAGCCTTGCCAAAGTCAAGGTAGACAACATCCACTGCCCTCCCCTCATCCACCCATCTAGTTACTTTGTCATAGAAGGCTATCAGATTAGTCAGACATGACTTCCCCTTGGTGAATCCATGTTGACTACTTCTGATAATCTTCTTTTCATCCAGGTGCTTTGAGATGACTCCCAGAACAAGCTGCTCCATCATCTTCCCAGGGATGGAGGTGAGGCTGACCGGCCTGTAGTTTCCCGGGTCATCCTTCCTGCCCTTTTTGAAGACTGGAGTGACATTGGCTATCCTCCAGTCCTCAGGCACCTCACCTGTCCTCCAGGACCTTTCAAAGATAATGGAGAGAGGCCCAGCAATGACTTCCCCCAGCTCCCTCAGCACACGAGGGTGCATCCCATCAGGCCCCATGGATTTATGTATATCCAATTTATCTAACTGATCTTTAACGTGCTCCTTGTCAACCAAGGGATAGTCTTGTTTCCCCCAGACTTTCTCTGTTACCTGCAAAGTCGGGGTCTCACAAGGACTGGCCCGAACAGTGAAGACAGAAGCAAAGAAGGCATTTAGCAACTCCGCCTTCTCTGCATCATCCGTCACCACAGCACCTGTCTCATTCAACAACGGGCCCACATTTTCCCTAGTTTTCCTTTTGTCTCCTATATACTTAAAGAAACCCTTCCTGTTGGCCTTGACATCCCTCGCCAGGTTCAATTCCAAGGCTGCCTTGGCTTTCCTTGTTTCCTCCCTGCATACCCTGACAGCATTCTTGTATTCCTCCCAAGCAGTCAGCCCCTTCTTCCACCTATTGTAAACTCCCTTCTTCCACCTGAGCCTTTTCAGAAGGTCCCTGCTCAGCCATGCAGGTCTCCTTCTCCCCTTGCCTGATTTCTTTCTCTTTGGGATGCACTGATCCTGAGCTTGGAGGAGGTGACGCTTAAATAGCAGCCAGCTCTCTAGAGCCCCCTTACCCTCTAGAGCCCTTTCCCATGGGATTTGCCCAAGCAATTCTTTGAAACGATCAAATTTAGCCCTCCTGAAGTTTAGGGTTTCAACTCTACTTGTCATTTTGTCTATTCTACACTTAATCCTGAACTCTATCTTCTCATGATCGCTGCAGCCCAGTCTGCCCCCAACCTTTACATCCTCCACCAGTCCCTCTTTGTTTGTGAGTATCAGGTTTAGATTTCCAATCTAAATCTACCTGCTTTCAGTTTAAAACTGTTGCCCCTCGTCCTGTCACTACAGATCTTGGTAAAAAGTCTCTCTCCATCTTTCTTCCAAGCCCCCTTTATATTCTGAAAAGCCACAGTGAGGTATCCCCAGAGCCTCTCCAACTCAAGTTGAGGCCAACTCTCTCAGCCTTTCTCCACAGCAGAGACGTTCCAGTCCTTTGATCACTTTCATGGCCCTCATCTGGACCTGCTCTAACAGGTCCATGTCTTTCTTGCACCGGGGACCTCACAGCTGGATGCAGTGCTCCAGGCGAGGTCTCGTGAGAGCAGAGGGGAAGAATCACCTCCCTCCATCTGCCAGAGATGCTTTTTTGGATGCAGTCCAGGATATGGCTGGCTTTCTGGGCCGCAAGCACACATTGCCAGCTCACGTCCAATTTGTCACCCACCAGTATCCCCAGGTCCTTCTCTGAGGGTTGCTCTCAATCCATTCACCCCCCAGTCTGTACTGATAGTGGGAACTGACCCAGGTGCGGGATCTCACACTTGGCTTAGTTGAACTTCACGAAGTTCACATAAGCCCACTCCTCCAGCCTGTCAAGGTCAAGTTCTTGAAGAAATCCAACCATATCACACTAACGCCCCAATCTGCAAGGCTACTATTACTATAAATTAAGCAATCTTCTCCTCCCCAGCCACACTATCTCCAGTAGATCTGGGATGACTTTCATCAACTGCTCCCAGAGGACTATGCCTCATTTCCAGCTGACAAGAAGTCTCCAGCACATCGAAGAAGGCTTATTTTCTCCCTTCTCTCACCCAGCCGGGGGGGCAGGAACACTTAACGCAATCCCGTTAAACCAGCCAGAAGAAACTGAACCAACTATCCCTTCATCCAGATCATTGATGAATATGTTGAACAAAACTGGGCCCAGTACTGACCCCTGAGGGACACCACTTGTTACTAACCTCCAACTAGACTCTGCGCCACTAACCACAACCCTCTGAGCTCTATCTGTGAGCCAGTTCTCAATCCACCTCACCGTCCATTCATCTAAGCCACACTTCCTAAGCTTTCCTGTGAGGATGATGTGGGAGACAGTGTCGAAAGCCTTGCCAAAGTCAAGGTAGACAACATCCACTGCCCTCCCCTCATCCACCCATCTAGTTACTTTGTCATAGAAGGCTATCAGATTAGTCAGACATGACTTCCCCTTGGTGAATCCATGTTGACTACTTCTGATAATCTTCTTTTCATCCAGGTGCTTTGAGATGACTCCCAGAACAAGCTGCTCCATCATCTTCCCAGGGATGGAGGTGAGGCTGACCGGCCTGTAGTTTCCCGGGTCATCCTTCCTGCCCTTTTTGAAGACTGGAGTGACATTGGCTATCCTCCAGTCCTCAGGCACCTCACCTGTCCTCCAGGACCTTTCAAAGATAATGGAGAGAGGCCCAGCAATGACTTCCCCCAGCTCCCTCAGCACCCGAGGGTGCATCCCATCAGGCCCCATGGATTTATGTATATCCAATTTATCTAACTGATCTTTAACGTGCTCCTTGTCAACCAAGGGATAGTCTTGTTTCCCCCAGACTTTCTCTGTTACCTGCAAAGTCGGGGTCTCACAAGGACTGGCCCGAACAGTGAAGACAGAAGCAAAGAAGGCATTTAGCAACTCCGCCTTCTCTGCATCATCCGTCACCACAGCACCTGTCTCATTCAACAACGGGCCCACATTTTCCCTAGTTTTCCTTTTGTCTCCTATATACTTAAAGAAACCCTTCCTGTTGGCCTTGACATCCCTCGCCAGGTTCAATTCCAAGGCTGCCTTGGCTTTCCTTGTTTCCTCCCTGCATACCCTGACAGCATTCTTGTATTCCTCCCAAGCAGTCAGCCCCTTCTTCCACCTATTGTAAACTCCCTTCTTCCACCTGAGCCTTTTCAGAAGGTCCCTGCTCAGCCATGCAGGTCTCCTTCTCCCCTTGCCTGATTTCTTTCTCTTTGGGATGCACTGATCCTGAGCTTGGAGGAGGTGACGCTTAAATAGCAGCCAGCTCTCTAGAGCCCCCTTACCCTCTAGAGCCCTTTCCCATGGGATTTGCCCAAGCAATTCTTTGAAACGATCAAATTTAGCCCTCCTGAAGTTTAGGGTTTCAACTCTACTTGTCATTTTGTCTATTCTACACTTAATCCTGAACTCTATCTTCTCATGATCGCTGCAGCCCAGTCTGCCCCCAACCTTTACATCCTCCACCAGTCCCTCTTTGTTTGTGAGTATCAGGTTTAGATTTCCAATCTAAATCTACCTGCTTTCAGTTTAAAACTGTTGCCCCTCGTCCTGTCACTACAGATCTTGGTAAAAAGTCTCTCTCCATCTTTCTTCCAAGCCCCCTTTATATTCTGAAAAGCCACAGTGAGGTATCCCCAGAGCCTCTCCAACTCAAGTTGAGGCCAACTCTCTCAGCCTTTCTCCACAGCAGAGACGTTCCAGTCCTTTGATCACTTTCATGGCCCTCATCTGGACCTGCTCTAACAGGTCCATGTCTTTCTTGCACCGGGGACCTCACAGCTGGATGCAGTGCTCCAGGCGAGGTCTCGTGAGAGCAGAGGGGAAGAATCACCTCCCTCCATCTGCCAGAGATGCTTTTTTGGATGCAGTCCAGGATATGGCTGGCTTTCTGGGCCGCAAGCACACATTGCCAGCTCACGTCCAATTTGTCACCCACCAGTATCCCCAGGTCCTTCTCTGAGGGTTGCTCTCAATCCATTCACCCCCCAGTCTGTACTGATAGTGGGAACTGACCCAGGTGCGGGATCTCACACTTGGCTTAGTTGAACTTCACGAAGTTCACATAAGCCCACTCCTCCAGCCTGTCAAGGTCAAGTTCTTGAAGAAATCCAACCATATCACACTAACGCCCCAATCTGCAAGGCTACTATTACTATAAATTAAGCAATCTTCTCCTCCCCAGCCACACTATCTCCAGTAGATCTGGGATGACTTTCATCAACTGCTCCCAGAGGACTATGCCTCATTTCCAGCTGACAAGAAGTCTCCAGCACATCGAAGAAGGCTTATTTTCTCCCTTCTCTCACCCAGCCGGGGGGGCAGGAACACTTAACGCAATCCCGTTAAACCAGCCAGAAGAAACTGAACCCACCAAGCCACAGCCCCATCTTTGCCCTTTCCATTCATCAGCAATCTCAGCATGAAGCAGGGTTGTCAGAAGATTTCTTGGGTTTCCTTATGTTCTTCTGCCAAGTTCTGATTAAAATCCTCCTAAGTGGTTTTCTCTTTATTCGATTTCCTAGAACTGAGAAGTACAGCAGACCTGAGAGCGGCACTGAGTGCCGGAGCTAATAGCCACCGACACAGCCGGCCCATCCAAGTCTCCCACACCGTCTTGTTATAGGATCAATGGGAAACTGAAAGCGATTCTCTTCCCATCTCCCATATCAGACCATCAGCTCCCAGAGGAGACTGGGTTTTAGTGGCCTTGCTCGCTCGCAGGAGGCTAGAATTGCTCGCTTGATGTGGGTTGCTGAGGCACCTCTCGCCGGGTGCTGCTTTAGAGCCGCGTTCAAAACAGGTTCACCAGGGAGGATGGTTCCCAAAGGCTTTTGGGCAACGCACAACAGCAGAGCAGTGGGTAAGGAGCAAAGCACGGCACCGTAACACAGGTCTCCATGCCCAGAAACATCTAGTTTACCAAAACCCTGGTCCCCCACCCCAACTTGACAGGCTCTGCTTCATGACGTTGACTTCAAAAGAGGAGCCAACCACTCATCACAGTAGCTCCTTGTGTTACCGGCTTGGGATCTGTGCCAAATTGGATCCCCCTCCTTGCCCAGAAAATCTGGCTGCTTCTGTGGTCTGGAAGATGAAGCCATTGGTTTCTTGCCCAGAAACAACAGGCACCTGCAAGTCTGGTCATTCTCGTTCCTGTGACCAAAGGCTGGAGCCTGTTGGGACACCGCAAAGATGTGGTGTATCTCACCTGCCCTCTTCTCCCAGCCAAGAGCAGTCGAGGAGAGCCCCCTTCCCTGTGGGAAGGCAGATGCATTTGACCCCAGGGCTGAAGCACGCTGAGAGCTTTGGGTACGGAGGTGGAGGTGGTACAACGGGAACGCCAAAACAGCCTCTGTTCTCACAACAAGAAAAACCAGAACTGGATCTGCCACTGCCCTCTCCACTGTGTCTTCCGCCTTTGAAGGGCCCCACAGAGGGAGGTGCTCCTGCCAGGAGCCAAGGCACTACTGTTGAGTACGCAGCCTGGAAATCCCAAAATTTCCATTTTTTTAATGCCATGCACCTCCCCATGTCCTTGGGGGAAACGGGGAAATACTGAACCTACTTAGAGAGACCACATGGACCGGACACAGGCTGGTCCAAGCTCCCATTAGCTACCGTTATCTGTCATAGGGAACACCAACAGCTCCTATTTTCTTGGTCTGTAGGATGGAGCAGAGAGGAGAAGAGGCGGTGAGCCCCTCAAAAGAAGGGCCTTTTCCTGGGATACGGCTCCTCCATGAACCAACCAGGCAGCAAGCCGGCAAAGCCATGGCACATTCGGTCAACCCTTAGGCTGGAGGGTGGTTTCACATGCAGCCCTTGCTTTTTTGATGCAAGATCCAGTCCCTGCAGACGGAGCACGGCCGGATAGCTGAACAACCCGTTCTCCCTGCCAGCAAGGGGCTTTAACTCTTCCCCCAGGTCAAGGCGGCTAAGAAATGCTCTGCTCTGGGCCGTGGGGTTTCTACCAAAAAGCTGGTTTCCTTCAAAAGAGCATTGAAAGCTCAGCCCCTCCAGCTCCCTTCACCCTGTACACAAAGCGGAGTATTAATAGCCCGTCTGGAAGACCATAAAACACTAAATACCTAAAGAGTTCCTGTACCTTGAAATGTTAATGCTAAGGCTAAAAAAGAAACCTTCCTGTTAGCAAACTACTCGGCTCTGTGATATATATACACGGTTGCCTTCCTCCCCTCCAAGCCACAGAACAGCAAACACGACTCGAAACCCTAAAATGTCGCTCTACTTACAAGGCATCCTATAGATCTGCTCGTCTCCCCAACGCCCGGCCGGGAGAGGCTCTGCCAGCACGCGCCAGCTCTTCTTGATGACTTCGTTACCACCTCAAAGAGCTGACTGGCACCCGGCCATCCTCTCCTTACAGGATCCTTTTCAGCCTTCCAAAGGGAGCACGCACAGCCCAGCCCCTGCTCTTTCCTCTTCTTCCAAGGCTCCCTTCCCTGCTTGATTGCTGGAGCTCAACTCCGACACTGATGTCTCCCCCTTCTCTCCCATGGCTTCGCTCCATTCTCCTTGTAAAGGGCCCCGCTTCTCTACGCCTTGATAGGTCAAGGGGACACGGGAGTGGAGGCCTGGGGCTGTGCATCCCGCCGGGGAGGGTGGGTCGGGATAGCAAGCTGGCTGGAAATACTCGCTTGGAGCTGGTATGGGCATGTTAGCCATGACTCTCGGCATGCGCCACGCTCGGCATGGGACCACGACGACATCGAAGCCCCTTTGCCACAACACATCAGCAATGCAGCATCCCTGGAGGTGTTCAAGACTAGGTTGGATGGGTTTTGAGGAACCTGGTTTAGTGGGAGGTGTCCCTAACCATGGCAGGGGGTTTGGAACTCGATGATCTTTAGGGTCCCTTCCAACCTAAACCATTCTATGATATGATAAAATATTTTTAGGATCCCTTCCCCAGGGAACGAGCCCCTTTCAGACAGCACATCCCAGAGGAGCCACGGGGAGCTCACTCCTCCAGCCCGACCAACGATGGGCTTGAACCCAGGATCGAGCCCCGCCTCCAGGGTCCTCTTTCAAGGGCTGAGCCCAAGGACAGTGGCCACCAGCCACGCGGCACATGGTTCACCCCAGAACAAGCCAAATCCATCTGTTACACAGATGAGGGAGGCTGTTCCCAGTGCAGGAGACGGTGTACCTGCATCCCAGCGACTGGAGGGAGGGATGGGGGGGGAGGGGGACACGACGAGCTGGGGGGAGTCTGGGAACGGCGTTCGTTTGCATAGCACCTGGGGAAAAAAATCACAACATTGCATTTACATAGCTAATTGGGGGAGCGAGCTTCTCAGAATTAAATTACTTTCTGGCTTGGGAAAAAAAAAAAAAAAAGAAAAAAAAAAAAGCCCAAAACAACACAACCACAGGATTAGTAGCTGTAATGATGCCTTCTCCACTCGCAGCACCTCGGGTGCTCTCTCTGACAAAGTCTGTGCTCGCACCTAACAGGTGAGCGTCCGATCCGTGCAGAGGATGGGGGGAAACTGAGGCACGGAAGCTCCAGCATTCGCACCAAGGAAGAGCAGCCAAGAGCCCCAACAGCTCCTCTTGCTCCCTCGGCACCGGACAAAAAGCACTTTTGAGTTGTATGACATCTCGTCCCCTCAACAAGATGTAAAACATAGCAAGCTCCATGTCATGACCAGAATTAATACTTAAGCCTGCAAAGCAGGCTCGCTCTCCGCATTATTCATCGCAGCACGCTTCAAGGGACCCCAAGTGAACGAGGGCCAGGCAATATTTTAGAATAAGTCTAGACACTTACTGAGTTTTAAACCAATTTCACTGTTAAGCACAGGGAAAATATCAGCAGATATGAGCGTGTGCCATTACCACACCGTATAAATGCGCTGTGGTTCATATCCTCCTGCAAAGGGATTTATCCTGTCTGCAGCACCCTGGGATGGAGCTGGCACCGTTCAGCCAGCGGGGGCAAGGGAGGAGGAGAGACGGACAGCACGGGTACCACGTGCCCTCCTGGGTTGAGCGGTGCCAGCCAAAGTCACGGCAAACCCTGTGAGAGGCCGGTGGCCAGGCAGAGCCCCCAACCCCTTACATCCCAGCATCGCCCTGGCAAAGCCCCCATCTCCAGCACCAGGGCTGCCCGCGGTCCCGTCCATCCCAGCGGCACAGCGTGCCCGGCCATGCCAGCCCGCAACCTGAGCTCACCCGAGAAAACCCCGAGCGCGTTTATTTACATCAGATCAGCTCCCTGATCTGGTCCGTGGGCAGGAATGAGTAACAGGGACAGGAATATCTCGAGCAGATGTTGTCACCAAATACAACATATCATCAGGCTGCTGGTGGCTTTAAATCATTTCGGAGCCCGGTGACTTCTTTCCAGCCCTGGGCTGTGTCTCCTCAGCTCTCTGACTCCAGCCGCTGGCTCAGTAGCTACGAGACCCGGGGTGGCTTTCCCCTTGCAGGAAGGTCTCCAGCTCCAGGCATTGATCACCACGAGGTGAGAACGTCACAAGAAGTCACTCCAGAAGTCCACTGCAATCACCAGCTGCCTTTTATCTTGCACAGGGCTGCTGCCTGCCATCAGCTCCGAATATTTAGGTGCCCTCTCGCCCAGCACATCTCCGAGGTCGCCTGTGTACACGGACTCACGGGGAAGATGGATTTCACAGCTCCAGCCCGAAGCATCCTCAAGAGCAGCAGCAGGGCGACGCAGCGCCGTGTTTTCAAGGCAAACATGAGGAAAACGGTGGCACAGAAGACGCCGTGCCTGCAGGAAACGGGGGAAAAGGCGGCGAATCCTCAACCAGCCAGCCTTTAGAAGCGGAGGAAGGGGGAGGAAAAAAAAAAGCAGGCAGTGCTCTGCTGTGCAGCCCTTTCCAGCGGCCTCCCCGGCTGCCGGGTGGAGGAGCAGCTTTGCTCATTAGCGGGTTATTCCTGGCACACTCCCCCCGCATCAGCTCCCCGGCAGGACCGCGGGAGCAGCTCGCTGGGTTTTGAAGCCTTCAGGGTCGCGCAGCGCTCGAGACGCGCGAATCTTCCTTTAAAAGAAATCTCAGTCGGGCAGATAAATGGTGCTTGGGTAACTGGGGTCATTAGGCTAATAAGCAGCCTGGAAGCAAAGCAACAAACAGGAGTGAGTCTACCCAAGCTGGTTAGCCTCAAAATCAGACCCATCTTAAGCAGTTACTGTCTCCATCAGAGGAGAAATCAGGTCCGTGAGTCAGCAGGATCAATCACCCGCCGGCCTTTTCATCAAAATCTCTAATCAAAGCATCGGGGGAGCGGGTTTGCAGCTCGCTCACACCGAGGAAGCAGCGTGCGGACCCCGTTGAGAAGCAGCCGTACCCCCTCCGTCAGCCTCCTCGTTAGCACGTTGTCATTCCGCTCTTGCGCTTCAGGAACGGGAAGATGTTTTCTCCGTCTTTCCAGGGCGGCTCTGTTTCCTACCGCCGTGTCCTTGACGGGGAGCCGCAGGTCCTGCTTCCCACTCCAGCAGAGAAGGGGCTGAGTTTTGGCACAACGACCTATTAAACGGGATACGGCAACGACGACGGGGTCGAGCATCAAAACTAACTCACCCCCTTAACTAGTCCTTCCTAAGGCTGCCAGCCGGGAAAGCAGACGGGGAGAGATGCAATTTATCCCTTTATAAAACCTTCAGGGATGGGATCAGCTGAAACTCCCAGCCTGCTACGTCTAGTGGTTATAAAAAAAAAAAAAGAAAGAAAAGAAAAAAAAAGCCCACATATAAATAACCTCTCAGCAGGAGCCAAAACTCAAAGACTAACCCCATGGTTTTAAGTGAACGAGGCCAATTTCCTCCTTTGTAGCTCTTGACACATGTTGGCTGCGTGCCCCCTTCTTGCCTTGTTCCTGCAGCAGAAGGCTCCGGGCGGCGGGTCCGGGGACGATAAGGAAACGAGCGGTGTAATTCCCAAGGCCTCCCAACACAGCCCTGTCAGCAACTCCGGAGGCGGCCGATTCCAGCGTGGCTGGAGAAAAGAAACCACGGCGAGAGGAGCAGGAAAGAACCGGCAGCTGCCTGCACCCCCCACTGCCACCCCCTTGAGCTGCCAACACCGCTCCGGCTGGCGTTCCCTGGAAAGAGCTGAGCCCTGCGGAGCCAGGGGTGGGAAACGACACCGGGATGGCAGGAAAATGGCTTCTGCCCAGGGTTTTCGGTACGAGCGGATCCCTACCCCGAGCGCTCGGCTTCCCGAATGCCCCAAAAATCCCAGGGGAAGAGGAATTAGAGGATTAACGCCAGCACTGAAGGGATGGGACGGAGCGAGCTTTGGAGGGGCTCTAAAACAAAAATTGTTTCCACCAAAACGCCTCCATTGGGAGTTTCTCCGCCCAAACTCTGGCTCCAAGACAAGGAAACCCACGCCGGGCGCTACCCATCACATGTGGGGCGAAATCACAAGCGCGTCTTTGAAGCAGGAGGGTGGGACCAGCCCGCAACGCCCCGTCCCGGCTTTGCCCCACATCAAGCGACTAGGCTTCCCAAACCACCCCCTCGAATGCAGAGGAGCCCTCTTCACCCTCACCTTGATGGGGATCTCGGGTCAGAGTAGCTGGGGTTTTGCCAAAGCCTCACGTCAAACGTCTTTTGGGGTGGGAAAACGATATTTGGGGTGGGAAAAGCTGTTCTGGTGTGTTGGGGTTTTTTGCAAGCACAGAAGGCACTCGGCATGCAGAGGTGTTTGAGCCCTCGGCGTGGTGGCTCCCCACTCCCACGCTGTTCCTCAGGGAGCTTGGTGGTCAAACCACGCTTGAACCGTTTTGTATGGGAGCAAGACAAAGAACTGCCGGCAGAGGGGAAGATCAAGTCCTAAAAGAATGCACGGACAGCAGAGTTGGAAGCTCTGAGCAAGGTGAATCAGCTGCGCTGCTGTACTGGTGCCACCATCAGCTAGCGAAGGAGAAGAGGACAAGCACTAAGGGCCAGCAAGCAGCTGGCGATGGCTACGATACCAAGGCAGAAGAGGCCACTGAAGAGATGGAGTCCTTTACACCCACCAGCAGGATGATGTAAAGCAGCAGCACAGGATTAGCAGCCACGTCTCCACAGGCCTGTGCAAGGAGCTGCCTCCACAATCAGGCTGGGGCCAAGCCCATGGTGGTCTCCAGGCTCTACACAGACCATCACTCTCTCTTCGAGGTGCAAAGCTGGAAGCAAATGTGACATCCAACACAGAGGAACATCCCTAAGGGAGTCTATGGCTGTCTCCTGTTGGGCTTGGACCTAGCAGAGCTACTGCTTTCTGGGAAGATCTCACTTCTCCAAGCCTAAGTCATCCAAGCACCCCTTCACCCCAACCCTCACTGCTCCATCCACCACAGAACCTCATCCCTCCAACCACATCTGGCTGGGGAAAAAAAAAAAAAGAAAAAGAAAAGAAAAAAAAAAAGAAAAAGAAAAAAAAAGAAAAAAGAAAAAAAAAAGGCAACCGTGCTTTGATGCCAGGTAAAGAAGTTATGTGCAGGGGACACCCCTAGCACCTGGGGGGTCATCCCACGTCCTGGTCAGGCCGGGACAGTCACAGCTGTAGGAAGAGGGGTGAAGA